>NC_040907.2:77249515-77561703 GCF_004126475.2 Phyllostomus discolor | reverse complement strand
TAACTCTTCTTCCCTCCTTTCCCCTCCTGCTCTGAATAAGCCTCTGGGTAATGAGGTGATATAGATAAAATTGTTCTTTTATTCATCAAGCCCAAGAACTTATTCTAGCCCCTGGGGGTGTCTTTAGTTGGGTGCAGTAGAATTCATTTTGTAGCTTGCCTCATGGAGGTTGCTGGGAAAATCACTCTCTAGTGTGACCTTTTGTTTTCACATGATTGTGGAGATATGACCCAATCTCCACCCTTAGTTCAAAAAGAAAACAAATCTCCTTCATTACTTTGTTGGCTCGCCTCACTTCTTGATCCCAGCCAACTTTTTCCAGGGTCTCCTATCTGCTCTCCTCCCACGATAATATTCCTAGATGGGTTGTTCCCTCGGAGCCTACGACACACTTTTTATGTAGTGAAAATGAGTACATCCCACCAAAGCGACTCTGGACTAGCTGTCCATAGCCCAGTGGTGATAATAGTCCACTATCTAAAAGAAAAATGATTTTACCACAAATACTACCACGATGATTCAGCCCTGAGCCCTGCCAGGGGGAGGGCTGCGCCATTTTTTCCCCTTTCCCCAGCACGCAGGCTTCTGTGAAGAAGCATCTGCTGCCTCATTCTCTTCTATATTAGGGCAAAATGCGTTCTGGCTTACTGATTTCAGGCCCTTAGGAAAAGAGGGGGGAAAGGAGTTTCTCATAAAGTCTTCATTGCACAACCAATCAGTCTGCATCCTGGGAACCCCAGGCATGTATTCAGGGACCAAGCCACAGAGCAATAGTTCAGAGATGATGGAGTTGAAAGCTGGACATGTCGTGCTCACTCTGGGGGTACAGATGGTATCTATTTAGCTAGAATTCTCCCACTGTGGTTATGTTAATGCCGAGATCATTTTAACTGGCGTCTTATCACATTTGGGAGGGCCAGCATACTTTTCCTAAAGATTAACCAGACACAGCTTTTGATTTTCACAGTTGAAATTTAGGATTGGAGAATCAGTGGAAAAGAACGGGGTCTATGAATAAAAGTGCTCATTTAAACATGGTACATCCTTGAGAATATCTGAAAAGCACCCGAAAGAAAACTTTGGGGGAGGTATGTTTCTATCAGATCCTTCTGTGTATGTATGTACCAGGGATTTATTTGATGAAAACAAAGGCACAGTCTTCACATTAAGATTCCTAACCCAGATCAGGGGCAGGAGACCAAGGGAGGAGGGGGATGCTGAAGGGAACATCAGCCTGTTGGATGTTGTTGGCCTATCTCATGAGAAGAATATATGGAAAAGCCGGGAGAAACAGATTGTGCTTTGTTCTCTCCCTCTCAGCCTTCAGTTTTTTTGTGTGCCAGTGATCTGGTCCACACCGTGAGTGTTGACAAGCTGCATTGCATTGCTGGACACCATTCAGAAGTGGGTGGGGCGGCCCAGGCTATCTCCTGGAAAACAATCACATCTGTAGGGCTGGGAGCTCTGTTTTTAGTTCTGTATAATAATAATAATAATAATAATAATAATAATAATAGTTGTTTGTGTTGTTGCTATGATTTTGTTAAACTGGCCTGTTTGATGTATTTCCTATCACACTTGGAATGCTCTGATGGACATGGGACATAGCAGTTGAACATGCCTTAAACTTGGCAAATCTTATGTCTCCACGCTTGCAATTTTTTAAGGACCACAGAGACTGCAGCCTCCTCTTTTATTTCAGTAAGATGGATTTCAAAGCCAAAGTGAGGCATGTCACAATCAAAAGGATGAATTAAAAAGACAAAGTTAAGGTGATGGAGGAGGAAGAATGTTTATTAAATGATAATTATATGCTTCTTCTCAAAGCCCAGACTTTATGCCTCCAGTCATAACACACCAGTTCTCCGAGTTTTAACAATGCAGCTCTCAAAAGATTTCCTGTTTGGTTGTGGGCAATTGACAGATTTCAGCTTCTTGCTCCCTGGTTAGGGTTGATGGGCCAGGGAACAATTTTTATTGGGTTTCAACGCATCTGAGGTGCTTAAATAAGAGACTAAAACAGGCACTTGTTCCGTGCTGCAGGGTGCTAAGTTGCATTAATTTTTATTTTAAGCTGTCTCCAAACATGGTTTTTATAGACTAATAAAAAAGCAATTTTTATAAGTTCACAAAAAACAATGAACACAGTCGAGCATAAATATCTTACAACCAGGGCCAGAGGGAAATTATGAACTAAAAAATTTGCTGAAAGTGACACACACAAAAAACAATACCTAAATGTTGCATTCTCAAGGTAAACTTTCACCTAAATGGAAGATTCTGTAAATGTGAATTTCCACTAGCGATTCTTCTTTGTTCTCATCCCACTGCCATCAGAACTCTGTCCCTGCCCTTCACTGATTTATGTTCATCATAAGCTATAAGATCAGCCTGAAAAACTCAGCTCTTTGGGGATAATATCACCCATTAATGCCAGTCCTCACATTCCCATTTGCTTGTTCAGAACATACTTGGAAACACTAAAACCTTAATAGAAAATCTTTCAGTAAAATTGTCCTATCTTTAGAGGTATATTTTATAAATGTATGGGCAGAATCTCTCAAATAATAATAAAAATGTAAAGTACATTTTGGATAACCCTCCTAGCAAAGCTATTTCTGAAGGTTTTTATGTAGTGGTAGCTGCCACATTGTTATGTAATCATAATGTGTGTGCGAAATACATGATCTCAATGTTTGTATGTACAAAAAGAAATTCCCCAAAAGTTAAAATAAAATCAGTAACTCATCCAAAAATATTAGTGCCAAACATCTGATTATTTGGAAACTTCCATGTGACTGACAATGATTTTGACTTTTAAATCTGCCAGTCTGGGCTTGTGGGTTTATCCTCTAAGTTTGGAGCAAAAATCATTGCTTTTGCTGCTTATGTGAATTTCATGTGTCAACCACATTTGCTTCACATGAAGATTCTTCATTGCTTTAATATTCCATGCAAAAGAAAAGAATCAAGCAAGCAAGTAAATCAAATATCCAGGAATTTTAATTTTAATATGTAACCTCTTTTCTTAGACATAGCATCTTGATTTTATCAGCCTTAAATCAGTTAAAGTATCCTAAGGTAGTGCTGATTATTGAGGTATTTTATTTGTTTTTTAAAAAGATAAGTATCTAAATAAAAGCAGTACCTAGAATTGAGTTGGAAGTCCTACTCACAAGGTAATTCAGAGATCTGTTGCCTTTGTATTTGAAATTTTCTTCACTGCATACCCCTTAGTGGAAGCATGCCGGAGGTAGGGGAATTAGAGGCTGTTCCATAATTTCTCTACAGGAGGGATTTTGGAGTTAAGGATACTCATTTGAAAGTTATCTTTACCTAGCAAGTACATACATCATTGTACTTAAGATGAGTGTTTATTTTCAGACACTTTGGAGGAATTTCTGGAGATTATAAGGACAATTGTCTATGATATTTAAAGTGATACTAGCAGCTAAAACTAACAAATTATGAAATATCCATGGTTTAACACAATAAAAGTTTACTACATATTCATATAACAGTCTAACATATATCCCTGGTCAAGTGGTTTTTCTCCAAGTACTAATTCCTAGCCCAGGCTCCATTCATTCTGGGGTTTTGACTTCTTCAACAAATGGCTTTTAAGGACAATAAGCTTTCAGCACCAAGCTAAAAGGGGAAGAGGAAGGAGGGAAATCCTTTTTAACAGATCAGGTATAAAAGTAGCATATCCCCTTAGCTAGAACTGATTCTCATAGCCACATTGAAGTACAAGAGGGGCTGGGAAATGTAGTCTAGCTGTGTGTCCAAGAAAAATAAAAAGTGGGTTTGCCAATTATCTACCAATCTCCGGTACAAACTTCAACTTCAGCCTCCCAAGTCTTCCCTTGATAACTGCATTGAAAAGAACGTGAGGTACAAACATTAGTGTTAAACTTCCATCTTTTAAGTACCCAATTTAGAGGCATCAATGATGGTATGAGGCTCCCCAAAAGCCCAGCAGCCATAAAGTGGCCCTCTCGCCGAGGGTCTCCTGTGACCATGCTCTGTTATGCTTCCCAATGCATAAGCTTATGACCCTGTAGGGATCACTAGGTACCAGGGATGACATTTAAAAGACAGAACTCATTGTGCACAGGAGTTGTATTTCAAACCCTCAAAATTGAGTCTTCTCATTTCCTTTTTCTTCTGTCTTGGCATGGATTTTCTTCATGCTTGAATGAGTTTTTTTAATTCTGCCAAGGTGGAAGTTCAAATTTGCAACTTTTTTTTCATTTCAAAAAGAAAAAAAAATGCAAGCTAAAAAAGTCTGATTAATTTTCAGAGCTAGTAAAGGTTAGTTTTTTCCCACCCCCATATAACACAAAAATGGATGTGCTAATTTAGCTGAAATGTTATGAAATATGTACTATTGGGTTGAAACCAAGTGTGGAAATTCCATGAACATTTCCCACTGTGATATCTCTTCAGAGACACCTGTTTACATCCTACCAAACAGATTTCTATTCCAATAATTAAAATGTAAATACATCTAGCATCAGTAAAAGAAACTCACCAATTTGGGGATACCTTAACTCTCTGAGCAAGTTTGATTCTTTACAACATTATGGATGACCCGAGTAACAGAGCAATATACTATACATTTATACAGGAAAATTATCAATAACTGTCAGGATCCTATTATTATCCTAGATTCAATTAAAATCTACAGTTACAGTTTCACTCTAGTTTAAATGTTCACCCATAAACACTTGTTAACAACCAACTAGTCTTATAAACACTTTGACTTAATGAAATGATTAGTGGGAGGATAGTTGCATGTCAGATGTTGTATAACCCCTCGGAAGCCAGTTTCCCACAGCATTTCAAGTTCTTGGAATTCCACTGACAATGTTCTCACACTATGCACGCTCAAAAATTCACTGGCAACACACATCTGTGTTTACCCTTTTTATCATGAATATCCACAATACTTTTCATATTTCTAAAGGACTGAGTAATACCTTCAGAATCTTAAAAGGCAAACATGACTTATATTGGACCTGCAATCATTCTAGCATCCACAATAGAAAGAGTTTAAAATTGGAAGTCACTTACATACTGGAAGCAGAAGATTGTCAGAATTGCAGATTTCTGGCTCAAGGGCAAATTAATATAATGGAAGGATCTGCAAACTAATGAAAGAGAAGACATAGCCCTGGATATATGGGCCTTTGGGGTTTCTTTTCTCACTCTTCATCTGCATTCCAGATAAGTTCCATTTGAATTAGAACATTTTTCAATATATAAAATATACCATTGTGCATTTTGCTGCTTTCTTGATGATAATAAATTTACACAGACTCTATCACAAGATGAGGGAAGATTATCAGTCTTTTCTTGTTATATAGACAGGAAAACATGTTTGACTCCTGAATTTTCTTCCCAAAAGGATCTTAGGAGAGGAATCAAGGAGCCAGAGCTCATTTTTTTACAACTATGGGGTATAATCAGTATCAATGGGCCAGAAAGCACTTGCAATCAGGCTCAATACAACTGTCACTACTCTTCTTCCCACCTTCTTAGCCAATGTCATTATTGACCACATTAACCTTTCCTATTGTGGTCCCAAATATGAGGGGGGCATTTTTCTCAACATAAATATTTAGGTATCTACTACCAATCAACAATTGATCTAAACTGTAACTCAATATAAAAAATCTCTCATCCTTGCCCATATGGCTCAGTTGGTTGGAGTATCATCCTGCACACCACAAGTTTGTGGGTTTGATTCCCCGTCAGCACACGTACCTAGGATGCAGGTTCAATCCCCAGTTGTAGCATGTATGAGAGGTAACTGATTGATGCTTCTCTCTCACATTGAATTCTTCCTCTCTCTCTCTCTCTCTCTCTCTCTCCCTGCTTCCTCTTTTCTAATATGAATAAACATATTTTTTAAAGATTTTTAAAAATCTTTTTGTCATTCCTGGCATAGGAGATCCCTGGGTGAGATGGGTAAGAATCAAAGGGAAAGAGAAGTTCCAGACAGTCATGACCTTGGAAATCTCTCTGTAGTTTCAAGTGGTCATATTTGCAATAGAAGTTGCCGTTTACATTATTTCTAAGGTGATTTTCTTTCAGTTTGACTTTGCCTCAAGAAGCTTTGATGCTTTCCTGGCAGGCACATCTGTGGTGACCACATGAAAGGTAAAGAAAAGGTAAAGAGCACAACAAAGACATTTAGCTTTCATTATCTATAGAATACCCTTTTCCTTTGGTGAAGTCTCACCAGTTATCAAGCTGTGGGACATATAGGCTGTCAAATGCAGTAACCTCAAGAAGGCAGACTGGAACACCAATCATTATAATAGGGCCCAAGAAGGGGTTTCCAGGGGCTGATTTTTCCATTCTGGGTCTTTGAAAAGTGAAACACCTACTGTCTCATAGATTTTTAGTCTACTGGTTATCCGCTGGATATTTGTTCTGAATCACACACAGAGAAAACCAAACATCCAGCAGCTATAATCTCAAATGTATCTTATCTCTTTTATTCTTATGTGCCCTGATATCCTCACTATGTTTTGATTTTTTACAAATTCATATTACATTGTTTTTAGGCATCTTAAATCCTTTGTGGAACAAGGTAACACATAAGTACATAAATATGAATTAATATATAAAGACATCAAAATTTCCACCACCAACCTTACATTTTATAAATCAACCAGGGAAGGTTAATATCTTTTGCAAGTTGTTTAATTGTTTTGGTATATTGTGTATTAACCAAAGAGGTCTATTTTTCAAAGGCATGCTAATATAACTAAGAATAACACCACCGATATTATTTATCCACTGGTACAAGTGCACCTTTAAGATATTGTTGGGATTCTTTTTTAAAGGAACGACACTTTATTTATTCTCACTTGACATTTTTTATTTGCTTTTAGAAAGAAGATGATAGATAGATAGGTAGATAGATAGATAGATAGATATCAATGAGTTGCCTTCTTGCAGCACCCTGCCTAGGTACAGAACACGAAACTTGGGTATGTACCCTGACTGGGAATCAAACCCATGACCTTTCAGTCTATGGAATGATACTCCAACCTACTGAACCACATGGGCCAGGGCATGTTGGTGCCATGTTGGTCCTCTTTTTCTACATGGAGAAACTAAAGCTATTAAAGATATTCCATGATTTAACCATGTCTGAGAAAATAGCAGAGTTGCAAGAAGCTATAAGAAGTTGGCTTATGTCTCTATGGGTTAATATTCCCTTGAGAGAAGACATTATTCTTTCTCTTTATATCTGTAAGAACTTGCCTTTGACTTGACCAGGCAGAAGAAAATTATGTCTCTCAGGTAACTGATAGACTGTGAAATTAAATTCAGGAAATCAGATCACTTGAAGGTGCAATCCTTATCCTTGAAACCAGCCTGCCATTGCACACTCAGAGAAATCTGGCTTTGAACTCATCCATCAGTTTGGTTTTCCTCTATTTGTTTTTGCAGTTGGTGGAAGAAACTGGTGGTTTTGAGGTTGGCAGGGAAAGTTCAAGTGAAAACAAGGCTTTCTTGCAGGCATTTTTGCTGGCAATAGTGTCCTTTTCTACTTTGAGTCCTTAGTTTTACAAATATTTTTCTTTTGAAGACTTCTTACCAAAGCTGTCAGCAAGATTTATGACAAATATAACTTACAGAAGACAAGAGCTGTTTCTTTATTTTACACCTGCCAAATATATTGCTCTTTACTCAGGCACTTGTAACTCTTCATGGTTCCAACTGTAGTGCTGAACTCGGTTCCATGTTAAGGAAGCAGTCTATTGTCTTGTTGACCAGAGGTGGTTACTTATTATCCTACCCAATAAAATTAAACCTGCTACTAACTTTGCACACTATTTATGTGTCAGGTGTTTGGTGTATAATTTTTCTGAGTCAAACATTAAGTCATTATTATTTATTATTATTATTATTGTTAAGCTTCAAAGCCAATGTCAGAATAACTAAACAGGTGAGTGAATCATACAGAATTTAGAATAAAAAATTAGAATTTAAACTCAGACTAATCTGAATTTAAAACTTGTATTCTATAGCATTTCCCTTTCACCACAGATATTCTTTGAGTAGATTTCACCCATGCTTCAACTTTTCAGAATAGAAAGTTTATACTAATCACATTTTGCAGACCTTTTGATGAGAGTTACACTATAGTATTTATATCCCTTCCTCTTTCATGGAGAATTGAAAATGTCAAAATTCATGGAGCTGTACAGCATTGCATTTGGTTTTATTGGTTTTGCAATGAGCTGAATTTGGGATCTTTAGTCATTTGAAGTGTTCAAATATAGTACTATAATTCAGCAACAGGCAAAAATAAATCATCAAGTCTTATAGTAGGACTTATATGCATTATTTTTCAAAATACAAATGCCAATTGCCTAGTATGGTTGAAATATTCAATGACATAATATTAATGCAATATTAATATTACCAAGACTTAAATAATTCTAGGCATTTTAAATATATATAGTTGTGGAACTTTTAAGTACATTTGAGGGAACTTTGCCTCTCATGCTTTACTTTAATTTAAATAACTTTTTGTCATGTCTACTTCCATTTTCTATTGTACTCTATTTTCTTCTTGCACCATTTCTTTTTTTGCATTTGTAAAATACGTGTGTGTGAAATACGTGTGTGTGAAAAATATGTATGTGAACTGGAAGCAATGCTGCCCAATGTAGTTTTCTTTTTATTTTTCATAGAACATCCTGGATCTTGAGTACTCCCATAAGGCAGTAAAGAGGTCCATGTGCTGTTTTAGAAATATTTTCTATCTGCTCATTTTTTTACCCCTTTTCAGGCATATAACATAAATAAATAAGTCTCAGATTTTGGATTGTGAATAATGCCACCTTTCAGTCCATGCTGTAATTGTTCATTCATTTCACTGAGTTATTTTTGAGTGCCTTCTTTGTGTACCGAGTACCATGTAGGCACTGGAGCTGCAGTAGTGAAATAAAGAAAGCCTTCCAGGTCCTCTGTAGATCACGGGGAGAGAGCAAGACAGAGAGTGCCTGAAGTCAGTGTGGTGAGCATTAAAAAGGAGAATGATGGGGTGTTTCCTGAACCAATAACAGAGGACTTAATTTAGTCTGGAGGGTTGGAGGATCAGAAGCATCTTACCTGAGGAAGTGAAGTTTTTGCTGAGAAAAAGAAATTGGACAGATGTGAAATAACTGGGGAGAGATTGTTAAGCTTTCCAAACACTGTGAGCTGCTTTTACAAGGGATGCAAGGTGAGTTAAGAAGGCACTCTTTCCTTTTTAGAGTTCATTGTCAGTATTCAGGAAATACTTCAGCAGTCCATGTTGCCAATGTCTAAAATCAAACTTTTAGGAAAAACTTTTGGTGCTAGATTCTTCCCTTCTCATACTTTGGTTATATTTTCACTCTTCCCTGAGAGAAGAAAAAGATGGGAATGAAAAGCCAGGCCATGTTTCTGCAGTATTAGCAATGGCATATTTCAAGAGAATTTCAAGGAAATAGGAATCATTTATTTTTTCTTATCACAGGCATTGTGCTAGGAATGATGCTTAACATAACTCTATGAGATTAATTTCCTGTTTTTACAATGGAGGAAACTGAGTCCCAGGGAAATTATGTTACTCATTCTGTATGAAGTGCAGCCAGAATTTGAAGCCAGGTATTTCTAACTCAAAAGACCAAGTTTAATGTCTCTACAAAGTAGTGAAGGCACAGATGTGACTTACCAAGAGCGTGGTTAGGCACAGTGATAGTTCAATTTAGTTAAAGGTAAGGGAAAGCACACAGATGAGGCTGGAAGGAGGGATGTAATAAGAGTAGTATACAAACAGGTGCAATGGAAATTGTTGCCAGTCTCCTGAAAGCCAGGCTCCTTTCCAAACAGGTATCTTTCCTACATCACCACCCCATGCAGGGGAATCTGACTATCCCCAGCTCAAGGTGCTATATGTTTCTAAGGATAACATCAAAGCCCTTGTCAGTCACTGGTTCAGGAACTCAAATCAAAACCAATTAACATTCATAATTCTATGATCATTGGGATTTTTAAAAAATGGGATATGACCCTCTTCAATGGGCATATGACTCAAGCGGGCCAATGAGATAGATGGCAGGAGGAAATTTAAAACATCATCTGAGAAAAATATTTATTGATTAAAAAAACTGACATATGCCCTGGCTAGTGTAGCTCAGTGGATTGAGCATGGGCTGTGAACCAAAGCATCGCAAGGTTGATTCCCAGTCAGGGCACATGCCTGGGTTGCAGGCCATGGCCCCCAGCAACCGCACACTGATGTTTCTCTCTCTCTCTCTCTTTCTCCTTCCCTTCCCTCTCTAAAAATAAATAAATAAAATCTTAAAAAAAAACCTACTGAAATATATGTGAGGTTCCAAACTATGATTCTTGTTTTACCACCAGCCTGGAGGAGAACCCCAGTGAGGTGAAGGGTCATAACTTTTAGAGTGGAACATCAACACAGTGTCACAAGCTGGTTAAGATCTCCATTTCTGCAATCGCTTGGCAGCCTTTAATTCTAGTTCAGCCATACACAGCTGGGTGACATAGCCAAGTTACTTATGTTTCCTAAGCCACTGTTGTCTGGTTTGTTGAGTTATTGATTATGCCACCTGACAGTATTTTTGAAAGAAATAAATTAATATGCATGTCTTAGCATCTGATAAACAATAAGTGGTGGTTTTATTATTATAACTTAACCCATAGTGAAACCTTCATGTTTTATGATGGAAGAAAATTAGTGGCTATATTTGAGTTTAAGGATTTTTAACAAACATTATCAAATAGTTAATATAGTAAGTCATGTTTCAGTGTATATTTTCTATATTTGCTTCTTACTTACTATAAACCAGAGTTAGTAAATTTACCATTTCTCAAGATTTTGGGGCAAGAAAGGAAATATGCTGTGAAACTGATCGTGATATGTAAAATTATTAAACTGTGCCAACTGGAATTGACACACAGCTCAGGTTTTATAGTTCACAGAACCTCTAAACTGAAAGGAAAATAAGGCTTTCCATGAAATCAGATTAAATAAGAATAAGGCATTGGTCCCTCTCTGATTCAGAGAGTCAGCTATCACTCTGTACGTCACATGGGTCTGGAGCTATCAGAAAGATATTAGAAGACAATGGGCAAGCTACAAGTGAGTACGGTTTTTGAATCTGGTATAACTTTATAAAAGGTTCATCATTTTGGCACTGAAGAATGCTTTTATAAAAATGAACCTGTATATTTTTCAAAATTTTAATGGTGATAACACACAATGATGAGAATAATAATCTTTTATGTTTAAGAAATTGCTTTTAATTTTCTTAGCATATTTTTATTTCCTTTTTATATCCTTAGTAGTGGTACAAGTATGAATGAAGCTGTAATGATTTTCATTATTAAATGTTATTACCATTAATAATAAAAATTATAAAACCTGGAGTTGAATTTATTCCTCATTGAGACTGGGATGTATGGAAAAGTCAATCAATGCCCGCTATACACATAGGCCAACCCAAGCCATTATACATAAGGAAAGGGTGGTGGGTGTGGGGAGTGAAAAATGTAGAAGACAGGAGTCAGACAAAAATAGAGAAAGCAAGAAAAGAAAAGTTAAGTTTCAGTGGAAAAAGAAAAGAACAATCAACTATTCTCCGGTGTACTCAGGGAGGCACTGCAGTAGCTGGCCGAGCCTCCATCTCCACCCGAAAGGAGCACTGCCCATTCAGCAGGGATATGGGCCCCTGCACTGTTAAATTCAGTATACTTTGCAGAGAGTACTTTTTGTTCACCTTGCAAAATGTAATTCTAAATATGTAATTATACTTAACCCTCACACTCAGGGCCTAGCATTAAAGACATTTCTTGAACTCACTTCTTGTTTACCTAGAAACGAAATAGGGCAGAACCAAGAAGCTTAGCAAAACTTGCCTCCGGTAGTATTGTATAAAGGAGCTGCAGTCTGTGTGGGGTGACCACTGACCACCATCAATCACTCTACCTGACAACTCCTCCTATTATCTTTAAAGCAATGGGGTATAAAATGGGATTTTATGCCATATAATCAGATTCAACTGGCTTGCTTATTGAATATGCAGATTACTGGATTCTGACACACTGGGCATGGCACTTAGCTGACCAACACTTCTCATAAGCACTTCAATTAATATACAAAATAGGACTCTCTCTAAGTCCTCCTTCTTCCACCTAACATCTCTCCAAAATTTTCTCTTAGGTGGCTGCCAATAGATTCTTGCAGAGGTGTTAAAAAATAACCACGATTTTCACAGATACTTGTTTAAAGGAGTAATGTTCCCCAAAGTGTTGCATTTTTGAAACCATTTTTAAAGTGGTTTACAAAAAGGTAAATCTCTTTCTTGAAGAGAAGGAAATTGTGATATTAAAAGATGTCAGCTTGTCAAGGTGTGATATGCAAATGCTCAAATAATAAGCAAAATAATTATAAGCAAGAATTATGGAACACTGATTTACTATGTGTCAAGTTCATTGTAAGCATGTTGCTAATTCTTATTACAGACCATAGGAGAAGTAATATCACCTTTTTAATGAAGAAAAAACTGAGGTTTGAAGTGATGAAATGCCTTGTTCCAAGACCATGTATTAAGCAGATGCCTACATTAGAATTTTAATTTTATATTGTTTTCATCATATAGCTCACTCTCTTTCCATTGCATCATATTTCTTTCTGAAAAAAAAATAAGCCTTTTCCAGACAAAGTTCACATTAGACACAATCCTTAGAGAGTTCCTGTGACATCCATTTGGCTAAAGTTGTTGAGAACCCTAATTATTTTTATGCACTATTAAAGCATTTTACATGTTTCTAGACATTTCTTTAATAAGGTTTAGCATTGCTGGGTTGAAAATGTGTCATTTTCATTACTGCCCTGAGACTCTCCCTGACCCTTTTATTTCTGCTACCTTGGTTTCTTTTCTATCAGCTTTCAAAAAGCTGCCTGTCTGGAATTTATTTCTTTGTTATTTGCATTATCATGAATTAACTCCAAAGAAAAGTTATAGATTTTTAGAGATATGTAGAAAGTGTGGGATGTTTTGTGTAATTCTTACTTATTGGCTGGAGGGTAAATCCCCAGGGTTTATGAACTTGTTCTGTTAGCTTGACCTTCAACTCAAAGCATTTGCCACTCTGATGCCTGAGGGACACAATCTCCCCCCATATCCATCTGTCAGACAGTTTTGGAGAAGACCTTCTATATATTAAATCTAAATGTGTTAGTCCAGCTACTTTAGTTTTATTGTTTCATTTTGTTTCTCTCCAGCAAGGACACACATCTAAAAAAAAAAAAAAATCAAACTTCCAAGACATGATTTGGAAACTTAGGTAGCAAATTGTTTAAACTTAATGTTATCTTTACTCGAACTTATGTCCCAAAGGATTATGAATCCATACTAAATGGCAAATTTTCTTTACAAAGCTATTTGAAAAAAAGCTATCATTCCGTGCTGATTAAGGTAAATCAATGGAGACTATACATCCTAAACGATGCTCTCCCTCAGTCCCTTCATTACATGTGTTGATTCCCAACCTGACTGCCCTCAGATACGGTCCTTACTACCCTGTCTTCTGTACCATCAGTGGAAATGTGTGCGTTGAACATTCTCCCATCTGCCTGTCAGCCACCCTTCAGCAGTGGTTGGCCAATGGGAGACACAGGCAGAATGTTGTGGAAGGTGAGGAGAGAATACCAGCCTATTGTTCACTTCCTTTCTTCTTTGCCTTGGGCAGGTTTTCAGGCATTGACTTCATATATTCACATCAGCAGCTCCTGCTCTCTTTCCATCTTCCACCAAGTGACCCTGGTCCATGGGCTCAGAAAACACCATCTCCTCCCTTTGTCTGTCCTGCCTGGAATTGGGAGTTGCTTCCCACCTTGCAATCACTTTGTTTACCTTATTGTCTCTTACCTGGTTTTTTACTTTCTCCATTACTTGTGTATCTACACTCAATTTTATGAATGTAGATATCTGAATTGGTTTTTGCATCTCTGTTTAAATCCTGATCCATACACCTCTATGAGCATAGTACTCCAGAGAGTTAAAACATGTTTAGGATTATTTTAGTACTATTTTTCATAACAATTTACAGGAGTGTGAGAAAGTTACAACAAATCTCACTATTGCCATGATGCTGAGCTATTAATTATTGAGTATTTGTTCTTATGTATTTTTGACTGAGTAGAAGAAAATATATTTTGCCGAAAGGTTTTCTTTTAAGTATATTTTATTGATTGTGCAATTACAGTTGTCCCATTTTTCTCCCCTTTATTCCCTTCCACCCTGCACCCTCCCTCCCACCAGCATCACCCCCTTAGTTTATGTCCATGGGCCATACATATAAGTTCTTTGACTTCTCCATTTCCCATACTATTCTTACTCTCACCCCATCTATTTTGTACCTATCAATTATGTATCTTATTCCCTGTACCTTTTCCCCCATTCTCTCCCTCCCCTTCCCTGATGATAACTGCTCCATGTGATCTCCATTTCTGTGATTCTATACCTGTTCTAGTTGTTTGCTTAGTTTGTTTTTTGTTTTTATCTTTTTAGGTACAGGTATTGATAGTTGTGAATTTGTTGTTATTTTACTATTCATAGTTTTGATCTTCTTCTATTTCTTAGATAAATCCCTTTAACATTTCATATAATAAGGGCTTCATGATGATGAATTCCTTTAACTTTACCTTATCTGGGAAGCAGTTTATCTGCCCTTCCATTCTAAATGAAAGCTTTGCTGCACAGAGTAATCTTGGATGTAGGTCCTTGCCTTTCATGACTTGGAATACTTCTTTGCAGCCCCTTCTTGCCTATAAGATTTCTTTTGAGACATCAGCTGAAAGGTTTATGGGAACTCCTCTGTAAGTAACTGTCTCTTTTTCTCTTGCTGCTTTTAAGATTTTCTCCTTCTCTTTAATCTTGAGTAATGTAATTATGATGTGTATTGGTATCTTCCTCCTTGGGTCCAATTTCTTTGGGACTCTCTAGGATTCCTGGACTTTCTGGAGGTCTATTTCCCTCACCAGATTGGGGAAGTTTTCCTTCATTATTTGTTTAAAAAAGTTTAATTTCTTGCTCTTCCTCTTCTCCTTCTGGCACCCCTATGATTTGGATATTGGAATATTTAAAGCTATCCTAGAGGTTCCTAAGCCTCTCCTCATTTTTCTGAATTCTTATTTCTTCATCCTGTTCCAGTTGAATGTTTGTTTCTTCTTTCTGTTCCAAATGATGATCTGAATCCTGATTTCCTTCCCTTCATTGTTGGTTCCCTGTCTATTTTTCTTTATTTCACTTTGCATAGCCTTCACTTCTTCTTCTATTCTACATTCATATGCAATCATTTCTATGAGCATCCTGATTACCAGTGTTTTAAACTCTGCATTTGATAGGTTGGCTACGTCCTCATTGCTTAGTTCTTTTTTCTAGGGTTTTGATTATTCTTCCATTTGGATCATATTTCTTTGTATTGGCACACCTATTGCATTGTAAGAGGTGGAGGCTTTCATATTTTTCAGGGTGAGGCAACCCACTATGCTGCATTGTGGCACTGTATGTAGGGGAGTGTCCAGAGAAGGAACAATGCCTCTTGCTTGGCTATCAGCCAGCTTTCAGTCACATTCCCCGCTACCCACAAGCAAATTGGGCCCTTTTAGGTGCTGATTCCTGGGTGAGTGGGTTTGTGTATATTCTAGGATCCCATGAGTCTCTCCAACAAACTCTCCTGTGAGGCTGGTTGTTTCTCCCACTGCTGCAACCCCCACAGATTTTTACAGCCAGAAGTTTTGAGGCTTTAGACTCTTGGGATGGAAGCCTGGATTTCACTGTCTGTATTGCTCCCTGCTTATCCACACATGAATGTGGGACCGCCTGGTCCACCAGCCAGCACCTCACCAGGCCAGGTCTGTTGCCCTGCCATTCATCCTCTCTGCCCCTACTGTCTGTTTCCACCCTTCCTAGCAGTCTGGGTGAGTGTTTCTTCTTTAACTCCTTGGTTGTCAGACTTCCATACTGTTCAATATCTGGAAGTTCTGGTTGTTTTTTGTTCTTAAATTTATTGTCCTTCTTTTGGTTGTGGGAGGAAGCAAAGTATATCTACTATGTCTCCATCTTGTCTGGAATTCAGGTATTTTTTTTAAATTGTCATATTAATTATACAATAAAAAGGAGGACCCAAAGCCAGAATTTATTTATAAAAAATTGTGTATTTATTCATACATGTTTAAACTTCAGTCACCTTCAAAGCACTCTCCATTTGATGCAATACACCTATTGAGGCATTTTCTTCTACTGTTCAAAATGGTTTTTGAAATCATTGATTTTGATGGCTTTTAGTGCTTCTGCCCTTTTTGGTTCACCTCTTCCACATTGGCAAAATATTTAACTTTAAGGACTTTTTCATCTGGGGAAACAAAAAAAGTCACTCAGGGCAAGATGGGGTGAATAGGAAGGATGGGATATGAGTGTCATGCTGTTTTTGGTAAAAAAGTGCTGAGCACTCAATGCAGCATGAGCAAGTACACTTGTAAATCACCCATCATTAAATGGACAAATGTGTTGAAAGAGTCTTCAGAAAAACACACTGAATCTGAACGCAGACTCTCAGAACAACACCAGCTGGTACACTGATACAGATGGGTTCCTAGAACACTCACCTAGTAGGGAAGCCTATTCTCCCCTACAAGGAGTTCACCCTCCAGAAAATAAGTCCAGGATTTTTGGGGGGTCCCTCCTCACAGTTCTATTTTGACTTACAGAAAGCCTTTTGGAAGAAAATAACACACCAGGGTTTTGGGGTTTTTTTTTGGTTTTTAGTTTGTTTTTTAAATAATATTCAAAGTTATTAGATCATCTAGTAAAAATATCTATTCCATGTGATTTCCAAAGTATAACTTCCTAAGAAAATATCTTAAATTTCTAAGCCAGAACAAATGTAAACACGTTCTAAATATTTTCATAGTACCATCAACTTTATAAGACTTGAACCAGTATATAAAAACCTCTTTATCTACATTCAAAAATGGATTCATAGTAAAGTACAAAAGAAGGTCAAAATTACTTTTTTCAACATGGAATTTTGAAACATATATTTGAAAGATACTATTCATGGGAATATATTGGAAAATCTAAATTTTTCCTTTTGGATTCCTTTTACTACTTTATTTTTTTTCTCTCCTTTTCCTTCTTCTAATTTCCCTATATTCATATCAACATGGAAAAGTAGGCTCTGTTGAAATATTAAGCAGGGCATGTTGTCAAGGGCTTGTCTCAGTTATGTCTTGAGAATTTATCTTGTATTTTATATTTCATAAGTATAGCAAGAAACATTTTTGTTAGTCTCTCCACACTGGACAAAAGTCATGTTGCATGTTTTTGGCAATTGGGCCTTTCTAAATGGATCATCAGTCTCTTCTAGAAGGAATAACTTGCTCTTTTGCAGGAGGAAAGGCAGAAAGAGCTCTTTTTAATGAAGACCTTCAAAAAATTCAAGGGTTTTCAGTACCTGAGGATAGCTTAGGGAAAAAGATATAGGTTTAGGACACTTGATGATATTCTAAGGTCAGAGGCATGTTGAGTCAAGGGACCAAATGAAGTTACAGGAGGGACTCCATGTTAGTGCTTAAGATTGACAGATAGAATTCCAAACTTCTGTAAGAGTTGACTAACCAATATGTGAAGATCTCCTCTGATGTACCAATACTACTACATACCTAATGGAGCAATGGAGGAGGAAAAGACCTAGTATTTTGTGAGGTGGAGTGATCTATGCTAGTAATCCTTGAAGCTAGATTTGAAGAGAGGAGGTATTTTATTGCTTGACAATTTTGTCTATATTCTATGTATTGATGTGTTATATCTTTATTGATTCCTGTTCTTCAATATTCTTAGCCTGCACATTTCTGCATAGCTCATTCCAAATAAATTAGGGAACTCAGAGCTCTAATTATGCAGTTCCTCCTTGCAATAACTATTCTATACGATAAGCTTGAGTTCACCCTCTATTGTGGATGGCTTCTTCTATTCAGTCAGGCTGACTTCAGAATGGCATCCTGATACATTAGAAAGAGCATCATTTGGTCATAAAACACATCTGTTTGGCTGTTCGGGAATCTACTTATTCTCCTATTTTTCCCCTCTACCTGCTTCACAGAATTGTGATGGCTTTCTACACAGATGAAATTATAACCTCATGGTTATAATTGTAGGTGGCTACTACCTACATCATGAAACTGTGATAAGAAAGAAATTAGATAACATATAATAATGCACCTTGCTTATTGTCTGGCACATCGCAGGCATTCAGTAAATCTATAGATATTGCAATGATATCTTCCAAAAATAAATGGACCTTGGTGTTTCTGTATCCAGTGATACCCAGGGAGAGCATCTGTTGTTTCTAATGCAGGTATAGTCATGCTATTTTTCTCATACCTGTACAAGCATTTAACTTTTGTCTCTTTGAAGCTCCTGGGGGACAGAAAGCTCCATTAGTAAGGGGGGAATGTATAATACAGGAACAAAAGCTGTCATGCTCCTTGGTGTGATGTGAGCTCCACACTTCACACCTGGTCCTGAAACCAGCCCCGGAATGACAAGGATTTAATTTTCCAAACTCTGATCTAGGGAGAGCCATTATGTTCTTGAATTTTTACAGCAACCCTGAAGAACAGGTATTATGATCTTCATTTGAGAGGTAAACACTCCAAGAATCAAAGAGTAAAGTGACTTGACCAACATCATGTAATAAGTCAGGGCTTTATCCAAAATTTACAATCAGAAATTATTTTATCATATCATGTACTTGATATTTTTTACTTTCTCTTTTCCAAAATATTTTTACTCTGCAGCAGCAAAGGCAAGCAGAAAGAGGTAAGATCCTTTCTTCTTTCCTTCCACCTTCCTTTCTTCCTTCCTTTTTATCTTTTTTTCTTCCTCTTTGGTCTTTATATTATTGCCAAAACCCCCAGGACATTATCTTTATGTCTCCAGACTATTTGTAACTCTCTGATACATCTGTAAACTGTGCCCCTTTTTCTTGTCCTGATCACTGCTGCAGGACATCAGGGACTCGCTGTCCCTATAGGGGAGCTCTTATCACTCAACTGCCTTTATCCAAAAGCACTATTGTAATTTTCATTTGCTACAATAGATTATGATTAAAATAACAAATAATGTTTCAACCATGTGAACAGCAGTTTAGGTGAAGATGTCTTTCATCTATTTTTCAAAACTTGGGAGTTATTTAAAGGTCAGAACATTTTTCAAATACGTCTGTGTTATATAGTGATTAAGTGAAAAGATACAAAGGAGTAGGAATCAATTGTCGTTCATGAGGACAATATGTGTATAATAATTCGAGATAATGTATAAGTATGAATCAGTTGTTGTCCATGAGGACAATATGTGTATAATAATACAAGATAGTATATAAGCAGTTGTCAGAGGAGAGGAAGGAAGAGATCAGGGTGTTAAGGTTATGGAATGTAGTTCTGGAGGAAAAAGGCTTTGAAAGGTGATTAGGATTGGATAGCTGAGGACAGAAGCAGAAAGAAGAATGATCTAGACCTGAAAGATGAGTATATAGAAAAACACAGAGGAAAAATATGTGCAAGGAATGGTATCAAAATTAAGAAAATAAACCTCACCAGAGTAAGAACAAAGTTGGGAGGGAAGAAGTAAATTAAGTTACGTCAGAAGCTTGTACAATGTGGAGTAAAGAACAGAGCAGGACAGCTGGACTTTGTCCAGGTAGCATAGGGAACTCTGGGGACTTGAAGTAAGATACCATGATGAAAAGGATGTTTAAGAAGGACTAAAGGATCAAGAGGGAGTAGGTGTTAAAGGCAGAAATATTTGTTAGGGATTATTTCAGTTTTTCAGGAGGAGGGGTTGAATGTCTAGAAAAGCAAAAGGAATGGAAGCAGTTAAAATGACACCACCACCACACAGCACAGTTGGGTCTAAGAGGGTGTAAAGAAACATCACTTGAAGTTAACAGTTGAAGCGTTATGGTTGTGGTTCTCAAACTTTAGCAGACATCAGAATTTTCTGTGGGGCTTGTTAAAATGCAGATTTCTGAGTCTTGATTCAAAGCCCTTTCTCCTTATGATAGAGAATCACAGAGGCTAAGAAGTCCTTGAGATTGCACAGAAGGTAGAATTATGTATCTAACAGTTAATGTCAGGCACCACATTGTAAAGGTTTCATTTCCCAAGATTAGAGTAGAGGTGTCATAAAGGCAGAGGATATTTATTCATACATATTAACTTCCACAACATTTGAACATATAATACCATGAACATACTTCTTTTCCCAGATACCAGTCACTGTACCCATACTCCCTTTCTGAGGTCAGAACAATGATTTAACAATCACATTGCCCAGCAGAGATATACTGTGCATTTTCCGAAATTAACTAAAATGAGAACTCCTGGGGTACATAACTCAGCTCTCCCCTTCCAACATGTGCATGGTTTCCTTCATCTCCCATTATGCTCTTTGGACTTGTAGTCATGCAAATGACATAAATGAACAGCTGCATTCAGCAAACCAGATGGTCACATGTGGGAACAGAGATGAGATGGAGACAATAGAAGTAATAGCCTATAAAGTAAGTAAGCGCTACCAATATTCTACTCTTTTTCTATTAATACCAAGTGAAAGGTTAATTATTTCCATCCGTCCTCACTTAACAGAGAGAATTAATCTCGAAGGCACAGTAAGAAATTTTAAGCAAAATTCCACAAGTGCTTATTCCAAAATAGGAAAGGAGAGTGATTGAATGTGTGCTGGAGAGCTTGATGGAAACAGTGAAGAGGCTTATGTAAAACTCTGTTTGTTTGAGATATATGGCTAAGTTTGTAGGTTTGGGAAGAGAGTAAAGGAGTAGTCTGTTCCATCTTTCTCAGTATTAACCCAGATGAAACAAAAGATAGCTTTTTGGTTACTAGATGCTATGTTTCTCTAAAATTTAAGATATTGTAAATCAAGTTAACTCTTTTCCTCTGTGCATAACATGAATTACATGAATAACATGGATTTATATTTAAAGGTGTCATGCACACTCCTGTGTTTTGTGGACAAAGATTATAAATCTTTCTAAATTTTCCATAATTGTGTTTTTCTTTTCTCTCTTAAGAAGTCCTTCCTTATAGCACATTTCATGTGTATACCATCTCCCTTTAAAACTGCACATTTAACCATATTTCAATTATCTGTGATGAAAAAGAAATTGTGGTGGGCACTACTACTTTGCAACAGACAGATTGACTTGCTGAAGAATCTTAACGTTCATAAATGGCCATTAAAATTCAGAATTATGGTATTTTATCTGCATCTTCATTAATGTAAAAATCAAGGCTGGTCTATTGCTTGGCTCTATATTTCTTACAGAAGCATCTAGGGCCTAGGTCTTTTGTAAACAATTACATAACATTTTAAAAAAATACCATATTTTGTTGTATATTAGTGTTTTAAAAGATGATGAGACACAAGAGATAAAACAAACTCTTAATAATGTTAAAGCAAAATAAACTTTTCTTTCCAATATTAGAAATCAAAAGGAAATATTTTCAATAAAAATCACAGAATAATAAAAGAAAACCAGGGAGAACAAAATGTTTAGGCATGATTCTATTACATAAAAGTATTTTAGACTATATATATATTTTTCTTATTAGAGAGTAAACAATGTTTATTTGTAGACAAATTGGAAAAGAACAAAGAGTATTAAAGAATAAAATAAAAATCAACCATTATTCTAGAGAGAATCAGTATTAACATTTTGTTATATTTACTCCTAATCAATACTTTACACATTAAAAACATATATATATATATATATATATATATATATATATATCATGGACTATATTTGCTATATATTATGCTTTTGTCCAATAATATTCAAAGTTATTTTTAAGCACTGTTGTTAGTCATGGAATGAGATTGCATGGTCATACCATGATTATGTGCTTAATTATTTCCTTGTTGAAAGTAAAATATCTTTAAACCAAATTTTTTGCTACAATAAAATATGATAAACTTAATTCCTATTATGAGATTCTTACTAAGCTTGTTCTCTGGTGAGGAGAAAGACTTTTATCAAGTAACCATTCATAGCTAGAACTAAACAAAATTTTTTCATAGATTTTGTTGAATATAGAAGAATCAAGAATTTATTCATTCTAATATTTTTAAATAACTACTCTTTTTAGGCATGTCTCCCCTGGGGCACACCAGTAGACAAAACTTATAGAACTTGGGTCTTAGCTTTCTCATTTACTAAGAGATAGAAAAGAACAGAAAGTGTTCTGTGGGGTTTGATGGCAAGAAAGGAAAGGGAGTTTTACAACATTCTGGTTTGTATATCCTGAGATTGAGTTTCCAGTGAGATATCCAAGTAGAGATTTACTGAAGTTGCTCAGAAAGTCAGTCTGGACTCAAGACATGGACTCGGGACCGATCAGTATACAGATGGGAGCAAACACCATGGGCGTGACTGTCATTACTCAGGGAATATGCTGACTGAGCAATACTGGGAGTGTAGGACTGATACCTAAGGAACACCAACATTTTTTAAAAATGTGTTTGCAAAGGATATGGAAAGAAAGAGAGAAAAAAACTCCTAAAACTGTACAGCCATGGAGACAAAGAAAGTGTGCTGTCTGAAAAAGGAATAGACAATGATATTTTTTCTGAGATTTCAATAGAAATAAAGACTAACATGTACACATTGCATTTAGAAATACAAAGCTCATTACTAACACAGGTTTAATATATAACTCTACCCCAAACACACTTTTTTGATCTCTTATCTCCATTGTCCCCATTTAATTTTGGCTACTGCCTTCTGTGGCCACAACTTACAATTTGTAGTGACTTGTTACTGTGCTGCTCCTGAAATCACAAAGTCAGACATTACACTCTGTGACATTAGCATCATTTCTCCATCTCACACACTCAAATGCTTCCAATTAAAAAAATCACTTGATACTGTGTCCCTCAGTACATTGACCCCCTTTCCCCACTAGCCATTATTTGTTTCCATTCCAAAGTCCAACACTCTCCCAAAATCCTTGAACAAATTTGACTTACTTTGAGGGGCATTGTTTGTGTGACAGTGTATCTCTACTTGTAAGCCAGCAGAAATGTTAGACTCAGATTAAAAACATGTGTATTCTCTTCTTAACGAGTTTTTTTCAACAAATGAGAGATGAGTTCAAGCAATCTCTTTAATCATTTCAGGAAGCACACTGATGGTTCCACAGTAGAAGGTGTGATGGAATTTCCTTTAAAAACTGTCAGTTCTCTTGTGATGGCCATTTAAAAGAGCCTACCTGCTTGTCTGGAATTGCCATTTAGCCAAGGAGTCCATGACATTTAGAAATCTCCCAGACAGAGATAAAATCTGAACCTATGGAAGCCAAAGTGGTTGGGCTCGATGGCTGTTGTCTTATTTTGAGTTTCCCCAAAGCCTTTAGATAAGGGATAAAGTTCAAGTGGTTCATTCAGGTGTGATACCAAGAAATAGCAATAGGAGAAGAGGGGTGAGACAGAGAGAGGAAGGCAGACTATAAAGGGTGTGCTGTTATACCAGTTACCCCATTGAGTAACTGGAGCTTAATACTACTGGGGAATTCAGAAATTTGGTGTAGAATATGTGATTTTCAACTATCTCCACTTTCCTTTTGCACCCAGGGAAGAGTTAGAGTATTTATACCTGCTGATAATAATCCTTGGCTAGCATTATCCCTGGTGGTAGCAGACGGGGAAGACAAGGAGAGGGGAGACAGAGAAGGTCTCAAAAGTGTGAATGGAAAGACAGTCTTTGCTCCAGCTCCTTCTGACTCCCTCCTATCCAAAGAAGACAGGCTAGCCATAATCCAGGGTACAGGATTCTGTCAAAATGCATGGGCTTCTATTCTGATAAAAAGTTTTAATTAAAAATTATTTGGATTTAAACAGCTCTAGATTAATAATATTCAATTTGTTCCTATTTATATTATTCAAGAGACCCCTTTCTGCTGAATTTCATTTAAATAAACCAGTATGGAGATTGTTGGTTTTGTCTAATGTTATATAACTCCATAAAAAGAAATGGCCATACATATGCAGATAGTAGGATAAGACCTAACATCAAAGTGTTTGTTCTTGTTTTCCTAATTTTGTTCTCCTTGCCTGCTACCTTAATAACATAAACTAGCTTTATTCCAGCACAGAACTGACCCCAATATCCCATTGATTTAGCACACTGAAATGTTATATTTTAATCACACCATGCCACTTGCATCAGTACAAGAATCACTGCTCCACATAGTCATTCAAGAACCTGGGATGATGAGGAGTCTGTAATGTTGTAGCTACACTCTGTGCAATAGGCAGCTTGTTTGGTCACAGGTGAAAGAAAAGAGTATGAAGAATCAAATCATATGTAAGGGTGTTTTTTTCTCTCAGCATATAGGGGACAAATCATTTCTGCACACATTGGCCAGAACCACTCACATTGTAATGCTAACTGCAAAAGGCTGAAGGATGTAAGAGGACAAAGAGACTAGTGATGGTAATTACTGTTTTTGCCATACCTACCAAATAGGAGACACCTTCAAGGTTATCCAGACCAGGGGTTTTCCCGCTGTGTACTGAAGGAACTCTACTGCTCCCAAAATCCTCCAGGAACTCTTAAAGGTAGAGCTATTATTCTGTTTTCTTCCCATGTTAACCAGGAAAACTTTTCTCCAATATTTTCTCAGTATTGAGGTCTCCATTAAATTTTGTTTGAAGAAAGACTTCTGTAGCTTTAAAAAAAGTTAGACTGTGGCAAATGTGGTTCAGCTTTTTCATTTTAAAGAAAAGAAAGATCAAGTACAGTGATACAGTCTTTAATGTCATGCAGCTTGTTAGTAAAAGATCTCGTACAGGAATCTTGTTAGGACATCATCCACTTAGACATTATGCCTGTCATTGTTAGGGAAATCTTTTCTCTAAGATCTTTGTTAGAAGTATCTGGAAAAACTTAAGCAAAAAGTGGCTTGAGAAAAAAATAAATGAAAGAGAACAAAATCAGAAGAGAGAGGCAGATAGAAAAAGAAAAAAATATCTTTGGCCAAGTCTACAGGGGTAAAGTGAGAGAGCCAGAGAGAGGTACAAGAGGTGTGAAGAGGCTCAGAGAGCCTCTCAGTCTAGACTCCAGATGTGAGTACATGGTTTCAGTGGATGCGATGCTGGACTCTGCAAATACTTTTGCCAGATGTCATGGCTGAGCTACAAATCCTTGGATGGGTGACAGAATTGGCTGTTGTTCTGTTCAGTGTTTTGCTTCTTAGCATGTCATTCTGCTGGCTGCTCTAAGGTTATAACACCAGATAATGGAAGGCCTTTTATTCTGGCAGTCAGCATTTTGGCTGACCTTGAAGAAGCAAAGCACAGCGCTGCAGCCCTCTTGAGTGTCCAGGAGGCAGGTTGGTAAAACTCGGACTAATAGTTGTGCTACCTTCCCAAATGGAGATCAAATTGACACCCAGAAAGACAAAACTATGGAGAGACAGAGTAAATAAAAGAGAAATAGGCTACTCCTAGCTAGCAGAAGGGTCTTGGGAAAATTGCTTTATCTTTCTGGGACCCTGTTTCCTCTGAGGGATTTAATTGAATGGTCTCCAAGTTCTATTTGAACAATGACACTCTGTAATCCTGTGAAATGGCACCACGAAGGAAGGATAAACAAGACAGCCATGTTCCTTGTGAAATTACATGATAAAACATCAAGCAGCAAAATATTTTGTTTTGTGAAATAAACAAGGTAAATATTTGCTTTCTGCAAGTGAGAAACCTGTAGAATCTGGCAATGAGTTTTACGCAGGAGAACTAAGATGGATCAGCTCTAAGAACAAAAAAGGGTTCTAAGAAAAAGGAAAATATTAAAGGGTCAGCTCTAGGCAATAATTCAGATATCAACAGAATTTGTGTTTCCATTTTCCCATCATTCTTCTGTTCTTTAAACTAATACTTAGTATCTGCTACAGGCTATGTCTAGAAATTTGATGGCAAAGGAAATAGCTCAGTCTTCAACCCCACAAAGCTTATAGTAGAAAGACAGATTTAGGCAATTAGACAAAGCTCTAGTGCAGTCAATAAGGACAATCACAAGGGAAGAGATATGACAGATGGAAACAGGAGAGGCATCCGGTCCAGGTTGGGAAGACCAGAGGTCTTGGAGGAAATGTCTCTTAAGCTGAGTCCTGTCAGAAATGTGAGAAAAGGTTAGTCAGACAAAGAGGTGGAGAAGAAAAGTTCTAGGCATGTCCAGGAAACTGGAAGCAGTGCATCATGACTCCGCCACTCACTGCCTGTATGATCATGAGCATGTCACTTACCCTCTACAAGCTTCAGTTTCCTTGTCTCAAAAGTGGAACAGTGGCAGGTTTCACAGAGGGCAGGTATACACCTTAATATTAAATGAGATAGCACGTGTACACCTACTACAGAGCCTGCCATATAGGAGGTGCTCCATAAATGATAGCAAATTATATTATTACAGTGTGGGACTTGAAAAGAATAACACAGGAGTCAAAATTTTGCTCAAGTTTCTCACTTGGGGGTTTGGTTAAATGGTGATGTCATTCCTCAATTACGGAATATGGGAAGAAAAGGCAGATATGGTTGGGAGGGTAGCAAGATTCTAATTAAACTCAATTCTGGACATACTGAATTGAGGGCATATATGCAACCAGCAGACAAAGCATCCAGTAGGTGGAGGAAGGAGAAAGATCTGGGCTGAAGATATATTTTCAACTTAATACACACATAATACAAAAATAATGCCCCCCACTTCTCTTTTCATTGCCCCATGTTGTTCTTTGAAAAACTCTTTTGTGTTAATCTATGTATTTTTCATCCATAGCTGTCAACTCCTAAATTATTAGCTGATAATGAATTGTATTTTAATAGTGGGAGGATTTTCAATGTTCAGAAAACTGAAATTCTTTTAGGACCCTAAGAAACAGAGCACCAGTGGGCAGGTTTATGAAATCTCACAACCAGCTGATGTTAAATTGTTAAGCTAGCCAGGCCACACAGAAAGCCATCAGCTCCTAAACAAAATATTTTCTATGCTTAGGTTGTTTTCTGAAAAGAAAACGCTAGTGGGTTAATAGGAGGCCTCAGACATATTTGCTGAAGTGAAAACTTAAGATTTTTTCTGACACATCTTCCTGCCCAATAAGCCCAATTAGCTACAAAACATTGTCAGTGTAGCAAATCTGCCTGCCTCGTTTTTTGTTTTTCATTTTGCATTAATATCAGATGAAATAATTAATGCCTTTCAGAGGGTTTTTCAGATCAAAAACATACATATAATCACATGGCAAAATTGGCATTTAAAGGAGAAAAACAACTTTATTTAACATAAAACTTATTGAAAAATTTAAAGGCTGCCAACTGGGCAGGAAATTAAGGTGAGTTCTCTGAAAAGTCCCTCTGCTCATCAATAGGAGGGAACAGCAGGAGGCCTGGCTGCAGCTCCCTAGATTTTTTCCATATAAAGTCTTTGTTTAGCAAGGCTATAAGCTGTCCCAGATATTACCTTCCTTCCTCCCGCTGAGTATAAAACTCTACCAAGTCTCTACTTTAGAATTAAATTCTCTTCCTACTAGGCCTTCTTTCTCCTATTGTCTATGACTTTCCAGCACCCCAATTTCTAGTTCACAACCCACCTTTATTTAGCCCCTGATTTCTCTGTCCTCAGTGCTGGGTAAGCAGTGGCAGAAGAAAGCTCAGGCTTAGAGCAAAAAATAGTCTTCTCAAATGTAGTTGTGAGTGAGGTGTGCAAGGCTCTCTGAAGAATATGTTTTAAAAGTTTATTTATAAGCCTGATGTATAACCAGCACTCTAATACAACTGTCCACTGCTCACTATTTAATTCTTTTATTGAAGCTGTAGTTGCTATTGGTGACTTAAAAGCAGTAGATGTATTAGAAAAGTGAAATGTGTATTCTGGTTCTACCTTTCATAGCTTTTTGAAATTGGGCAAGTTATTATCAGTACCTTGAAGTTCATTTCCACACCCTGTCTAAAATAAACTGGAGAGCAAAATTTTCTTTCTGTGCTCCAGTATTGTTTTATTGTTTCATTCATGCCTCTATTTCAAAAATTCTCACCTTCAATTATAATGATTATAAATCTCACTGAGATTATGAACTGCATTTTAGTTCCCTCTGTATACTTCTATATTGCCAGACTAGAACACTGCACACTATATGTTTCATGACACTTTATAAGACATTAAAAATATCACTGCCTCACAAAGTTGTCAAATATATTAACAGTAAACATTACAGTTGCCCAAGCTGGAATGTGTACCTACCTGCCTTCTCCTTCAAACACAGAAATATACAGGATATAACATAACAAAATGATGCTTTCAATTTAACAAAACTCAAAATAAAAAGGAGGAAAATGCTCATGTTTTTTAAATAAACAAGAAAGGCAAAACGAAAGTTTCAAGCTCAAATAATGCTATGGAGGCCTAAAGGACATTAAATAAGCATATACACAACAGAGCTAGCTAAGAGTGGAGTAAGAAGATGTGTCCTTGAGCTCACAAAAGGTGAAGGCCTATAACTTAAACCTCTGTGCAAAGACATGTTCTCATAGGAGTTGCTCTCTATATGGAAATTAGACTAGAACAAGTTCACCCTGAAACTCTTGTGGGGAAAAAAGTAAAAAGTATCTGAATTCCTCCTACCAACAAATTCAAGAATCACAAATAATAAATTAATGCATAAAAATTTATCTTAAATTGAATATATCTCATACCCATAAGAGAATAAAATATAGTTGATTACTAATAAAATAGCTTCTGGACAAGATGGAGGCATAGGTAGAAACGTTTTGCTTCTTCACACTACCAAAAGAAGGATAACAACCAATTTAAAAAAAATAACAACAACCAGGACTGCCAGAAAATCAAACTGCATGGAAGTCTGACAACCAAAGAGTTAAAGAAACATTCATCCAGACTAGTAAGAGGGGCAGAGATGGGCAGCCTGGACAGAGGGGACTCAGCAAAGCTATGGGATGAGTGGGGGTTAGCTGACAAAGCAGTCCCACATTTGCATTCAGATAAGCCCAGAGGAACAACTGGAGATTGAGACAGACCATGAAACTTAGGATTTCAGTGTAGGAAACTAAAGACTCTAAACCTCTGGTGGTAAGAACCTGTGGGGGTTGAGGTGGCAGGAGAAACTCCCAGTCTCACAGGAGAGTCCACTGGAGAGGCCCACGGGGTCCTAGAATGTACACAAATTCACTCACCTGGGATTAGCACCTAAAAAGGCACAATCCACTTGTGGGAAGCATGGGAAGTGATGGAAAGTAGGACAAGAGCTAAGGCAAGCAGAGAGGGCATTGTTCCCTCTCTGACCCCTCCCCCACATAAAGCACCGTAATGCAGAGAAGTAGGTTACCCCGCCCAGGTGAATACCTAAGGCTGGGCCCCTTACAATGTAACAGAACAGATCAAAACTCTAGAAAAAGAACTAAGAGATGTGGAAATAGATAACTTATCAGATGCAGAGTTCAAAACACTGGTAATCAGGATGCTCACAGAAATGACTGAGTTCAGTTGCAAAACAAAGAAAGAAATAAAGGTTATAGAAAGTGACATAAAAGAAAATATACAGGGAATCAGGTGAAGGGAAGGAAGTCAGGACTCATGTCGATGACTTGGAACAGAAGGAAGAAATAAACATCCAACTGGAACAGAATGACAGAATAAGAATTCAGAAAAATAAGGAGAGTCTGAGGAAGCTCTGGGACAGCTCCAATATCTGAATCATAGGGGTGCCAGAAGGAGAATAGGAAGAGCAAGAAATTGAAAACTTATTTGAGCAAAGAATTAAGGAAAACTTCCCCAATCTGGTGAAGGAAATAGACCTCCAAGAATTCCAGGAAGCTCAGAGAGTCCCAAAGAAATTGGATCCAAGAAGAAACACACCAAGATACATCATAATAAAATCACCCAAGATTAAAGATGAGGAGAGAAAAGTAAAAGCAGCAAGAGATTAGGAGACAGTTACTTACAAAGGAGTTCCCATAAGACTATCAGCTCATTTCTTAAAGGAAACCTTACAGGCAAGAAGGGGCTAGAAAGAAGAATTCAAAGTCATGAAAGGCAAGGACCTATATTCAAGATTACTCTATCCAGCAAAGCTATCATTTAGAGTGGAAGGGCAGATAAAGTGCTTCCCAGATAAGGTCCAGTTTAAGGAGTTTATCATCACCAAGCCCTTATTATATGAAATGTTAAGGAGACTAATCTAAGAAATAGAAGAAGATCAAAACTATGAACAGTAAAATGACAACAAACTCACAACTATTAACAACTGAACAAAAAAACTAAGCAAACAACTAGAAAAGGAACAGAATCACAGAAATGGAGATCATATGGAGAGTTATCAATGGAGACCGGGAAGAGAATGGAGGGAAAAAGTACAGGGAATAACAAGCATAATTAGTAGGCACAAAATAAACAAGGGGAAGTTAAAAAAGTATAGGAAATGGAGAAGGTGAAGAAATTATGTATGACCCATGGACATGAACTATGGAGGGGGGGAGTGCTGGAGTGTGGGGGAGGTACAGGGCAGAGGAGGATAAAGGGGAGAAAAAAATTGGTACAACTGTAACTGCATAATCAATAAAATATGCTCTAAAATAAAATAATATCCACAAATAAATAAATAAATAAAACTTTAAAAATATAATAAAGCTGTTTTATGAAAACAAATCCCAATGTGAATTAAGCCTTTAATAGATAAAACAGCTCCTTGGGAAGTGAGGTCAAAATTTTTCAAAAATTGCCTGTCACCCAAAGAAATTACCAGTCACCCAAGGAAGAGTCAGCACTTTCCATAAAAGAGTATCTGAAGATATAATACAAGTACTATGAGCATAATGATTAAGAAGACAAAAAAGAATATAAACACCAAAATTAAAAAATATGATTCTATTGGAGAGAGTGAAACATATTTGTAAAATACACCAGTATAAATAATAATCACTGAAATAAAACTCAATGGTCAAGTTAAACAGCAGAAAAACACAACTGCAGAGAAAAGTAATGAATTGGATGACAGAGATGAGGATAATAATAATGAGTAATAATAAAAAGCAAAGAGAGGTCAAAATATACAGATAATGGAAGGAGAATGACCAAAGTACAGATGATAGGTTTTCCAGAAAAGAAGTAGGAAAGAATGGGACAAAAACATTATTTGAAACAATAATGGCTGAGGTTTTTCTGGCACAGAGAAAAATCATGAATTCCCAGATGGAAAAACTATAACAAGAAATGTTTAAAAATGACCCTGCATCTAAACATATGTGAAGAAGTTGAAGAAATCAGTATTCTAAACTCATGAAAGCAAATAGAGAAATGAAGCAGATTAGATTACTTAAAATAAACAAAATTTAGCAACAAGGAGGCCAAAAGACAATTAAATGAGATTTTTCAAAGGATTGAGGGAAAATAACTGTGAAGTTAGAATTTCAACATTGGCCAAAGTCTTCAAAAAGTACAAGTGAGATAATAATTTCAGAAAAAATATTGGAAGAATTTACCATCTACAAGCCCTGTAAGACTACAGAAGAATGAATATCAGTAATGGGGAAATTCAGCCGAAAGAAAGAAGCAAAAACTCAAGAAAAAAGTACTCACAAAGCAAAAATTAGCAAAGAAACATGGGTAAAACTAAAGAAGCATCAGTTCTAAATGGCTATAACAATTTAAATAAATAACTCTGGTGAGGTTTGTAAGCAAGGTGGAAATAAAATACAAAATAGTAATAACAAAGTAGAAAATGTAAACTTTGAAGCATATTAATGTTCTTTTTTTTGTGGGAGTAAATAACTGTTAAATTTAGATATTGTTGAATTTAAAATGTCATAAGATAATAAAAGTAACATCAATAAATACGTAAACTCCAACCTAGTGTAAAAAGAGAAAAAGGAGGGAAAGAATTAAGTTTTGTAAATTTAATGAAAGGCAGGAAAGGAGAAGAGTAAAGCAAAGAAAAACATAGCTGAAGAATAACAAGATTCCAAAAATATTCATAAAAATAAATAGATATAAATCACTTGTTATTTTTTGTCAGTAACCAAAATATAGAATAAAATCCAGCTACATGTTTTTACGAGGTACCTAAAACAAAAGTATACATGGGGTTTGAAAGTTAAAGGAAAAAATTATATATGAGAAAAAATTGTCATAAATAAAGATTGTTTAGCCATATTAATAGCAGATAAAATACACTTCCAGGAAAAAGTTGTTAAGGACAAAGGGAATTACTATAATGATAAAAGAAAGTGTTTACAAGATTAACATAACAATGCAAAGTGCTTTTGGCATATAGTCTAATTTTAATTATATAATTATATATTATTAAAAATATAGATTGACAGAATTTCAATAAGAAACTAAAGAATGAAAAGTTAGAAATGTTGATGAAACTCACAAAAACCAAATCCCAAAAAATAAAACTCTAAAGTTCTTAAGAAAAGAAAAAGTCAATATATAAGAACTAATAAGCTAGATTTAATGGACACATATTGAATTCTGTAATCAACAGTTAGTGACTATACAAACTTACCAAACACATTCTAAAATTTTATTTTTATTTTCACCCAAGGACATGCTCATTGATTTTTTTTAGAGAGGGAGAAAGGAAGGAAGAGAGAAGGAGTGCAGCATCCATGCGAGAGAGAAACATCACTCACTTGCCTGCCACACAAGCCCTAACACACAGCCTTTGGGTTTATGGGACAAAGCTCCAACAAACATTGAATCACACCAGCCAGGCCCATACTGAACATTTTTAAACTGCCCAGCTACTAAATCACAAAAGACTCAAGAAAAAAACAAAGTTGTATAGTAGAAACTATGCTTTCTGATTTGAAGCAAGAAAATTTGTATTCAATAATGAAAGATAGCCATAAAGTAACAAATTTGAAAATTTAGAATTTCATCTGCACACAGTTGTTGGGTCAAAGGAGAGGTAATAAACCTTGCAAAGTATTTAGAGATAAATAATGAAATATCACAGTAAACTTTGTAATTCTACTAAAATATTATTGGCATGCAAATTTATGACTGACCTATATAGATTTCTGTAGATGGTTTCCAGTGCCCTCTGGCTTCATCATAGAGCCACAGCAGGGATCAGACTGAGTTAGGAAATTGATATTAGGGGATTTATTCTCTTGGCATTCAGCCCAAGAGGTAAACTGGCTCTGCCCACAATGGTTTACTGCGGGCCTCAAAGGAGCAATGCTGCCTGACTCTCTCTCCTCTGGGTTGCAGTAAGCTTTCCCTCCACCATCACTTTGGATCTGGAGGTTAACTACCCAGCTGCTCTTTGCCCTGGGCTGCCTTTCTGTAACTTGAGATTTTTGTATACCCACATCTTTGTAAACAGTCCTGTTGTAAATAAACCCTGCTCAAATTACACTGTTTTGAGAATGCCATCTGTTTCCTGTTGGGAGCATGACTGAATCAGTGACATAGATTTAATTTAAAAGACCTGTGCACTCTTGAAGAAAGGGAGAGAGTGGAGTAATGGCAAAAATGGTGTGCTTTTCTGGTGTGGCCATCGTGTGCACTGGTGCCACCTGGACCTGGCAAATGCACAATTGCTGCCCTCTCTCTCCCAGGGCATGCTAATGGATTCCTCAGAAACTCTCTCTCTCTCAGCTCTATTTGCCTTGGCATGGTCATGGTGTCTTTCCTGCTGGCCACCATTTGGTCACTATTGACTTTGCCTCAGACCCTGAGCTGTTGACAGGTGGACAGCTCCTCTGTTCTCTGGTAAATAGTGAGAAGGGAGAGAGAAAATGTAATCAAATGATTGAAGGATTGACTTAATTGAGTCTATAAGATTTTACTTCTGTATGTTAAAAAAGTTCTTTATCAATGTCATAAAATATTAGCATTAATATTACTGTATTAAATTTGGATAATGGATATAGGGAAGTCAGATTTTTTTCTTCACGTTTAAAAACAATTGAATACTTAAGAAAACAATTTTTGAGGAACGAGGAAAGTGACAAGGTATATAAGAGCCTCTCACACAGGATATGACACAGGGATTTAGCACATTTCTCTGACATCTTATTCACACTCCATTCCACACCTCCACTGCTACCAACACGCTGATTTCAAATTGCAGAGATGAGGCAGATTATTTACACCAAACAAAATTAGCAACAAAAAGAGAAGAAGAAAGGAGATTTTTCAAAGGTCTAAGGGGAAATAACTGTGAACTTGAAATTTCAACACCAGCCAAATGATTTCAAAATGTAAAAATTAGATAATAATTTTAGAAAAAAAAACATTCTGGGAGAATTCACCATTCAGAAGCCCTTAATGTAAAAACTGCAGAAGAATAAATATCAGTAAGAATTCTACCCGAAGGAAGAAAGACATTTTCAAGAAACAAAAGTATATGGCATAAGGCTCACATTCTGCCCACCGCATCTCAAAGATCTCAAACCAATTTGCCAAATGAGACCTTTCAAGTTCTTTGGGATTGCATCAGGTTGGAAAGAGAGGAGAAGAAGATGAGAAAGGGCTATAGGATTTCTTAAAGAGTTTGAGTCATGGATTTAGGCACTCTCTAATCTTGTAATTAGGCTTCCAGAGATGGCTGCATCTCTTCTTTGATTTCTTTTTCCTTCACCAGATAATCACCACAGCAGCCTTTGCTTCTCCCTGCAGAACTTCAGCTCCCCTTTATTCCCTCATCTCTACAAACCACACCCCACTTCTCTGTAACTTAGGAAATCTAAGAGCAATGGGAGGTACTAGGTTTTCCTCAAGTTTCTGGTAATGGAACATAGAAAATTGATTGAGAATGTGTTTGAAGGTTGACTACAATGCCGCTACCCCAATTTAAACAAGAGATCCTTATTACACTTTATATAGAAGTAGCTCCATGATATGTCTGACTTAAAGAGACTGTCAGGAAGTTGAATCACACCTTTTACCCTGGCACTCACTCCTGTCCTGTCAGCAGACTCCAAGATTTTTCCTTAATTTTTAGCTAGGATTTGTCTGTATGTACAAGGTGGACCACCCCCATCACTCCCCCACCCCTGCAAACAGAATTATTTACAAAAACCTGTGTACTTATTCTTACATGTTTAAACTTTAGTCACTTTCAAAATACTCTCCATTTAATGCAATACACTTAAACAGTTTTTGAATTTGTCAATTTGATACCTTTTAGCATTCCTGCTGTTTTTTGTTTCACCTTTCCCACATTGACACATTTTCCTTTGATGACTTTTTTCATCTGGGGACACAAAAAAAGTCACTCAGGGCAAGATTGGGTGAAATGGGAGGGTAGGGCATGGAGGTCATGCTGTTTTTGGTCAAAAAGTTTAATACATTTATTTTATTACATTAATACATTACATTTAATACATTAATACACATCATAATTGCTGAACACTCAGCATGGGGTGGGCAGATGCACTCATAAATCACCAATCATGAAATAGGCAAATGCATTGAAAGAGTCTTCAAAGAAAATTCACTAAAGCCAAACACAGCCTTTCACAGTAACACCAGCTGGTACACTGATACAGATGGGTTCCTAGAACATTCGCCTAGTGGGGGAAGCCTGTGCTACAGGCAGCCCACCCTCCAGAATACAATTCTGGGTCCTTTTTGGAGTGCCCCCTGGTGTTTGCATAAGATAATATATAATGCAGAATAAGATAGTGTTCTAGCCCAATCTTTTAATTTAAAGATAAAGAAATTGAAATCTCACCACAATAAGCATAATATCATTTTAAATTAAATATTAGAAATGAGAAACCACTGACCCAAGTTATAAAAATATTTTTATTTTTTTACTTATTAATTTATCAAAGATTGTTGAGAACCTATTGTATACCAGACAGTGATGTCTATATGGGTCCTATGAGTTTTTAAGGGAGCTGTGGTAGACTTTTCCCAAGACAGACAGACTTAGATAACAAAAGTGGTTATTTTAGGAACTGCTTATAAATTTAACTTAATATATTTATTTTTATGAGCACATCATAATGTTCTACTCTGCTCTTGGAGAACAATGTTGATTCAGCATCTTGGCGATCTGATGCACCCAGGACACTACTTAGTTGATGTTCTGGTAGTAAATTTTTGAAGACTCGGCATTGGCTTCCAAAGTCTTTCTTCTAAAGTGGTCAAATTCTTTTATACGTCCACATTTGAGATTGTTTGCAATCCAGTCCTATATGTCACACTTTCTAGTCACCCGTTGCTTACCAAGAGCATCAAAAGAAAGATGGTGCCCGGCTGCATTGTGCTGGTCATTAGAGAAAAAAGTAATATTTTCAGTATGGTGCCATTCCTTCCTACTGATGTAATGAGGTGAATAGTTAATCAATGAGCATTCCTAGCAGAGACTTCTGGAAAAATCTGAGGCTAATTGTGGACAAATTTATGTGTAGAGATAAGAGCAGACAGAAGAATCAAAAACTAAAGAAGGAGGACAATGCTGAATAAGAAACACAAGCCTTTCTTTTGCCCGTGGGAAGAACAGTTATCTACCGCTTGCCTTCACAACTATTCCATATCAAGTGGCTTCTATTTGCATAACACTTTTTCTTTGCCAGCATATTATTGCCATCTGGTATTCTAGAAATCATATAGTGTTGGCCGAAAAAACTGAGGCTTTCCAAAGGCATCCAGGTCTCAGTAATCAAGCCCAAAGCTTGCAGAACAAGGCAGAGAGAAGATTAGAATGTTTGGAATAGATCAGAGTTGCCTTGCCCTTGTTAGAATGCTCTTTGTGTGGAGACGTAGTATTGCAGTTTCAGTATAGACTATTTATTGCAAGAGGCAAATCTGAGAGAATAGATGCTATTGATTCTGGAAAGTAATTCTGAAGATTTAGTGAAACCCATTGGGAGACTAATGGTTACCTGAGGTGTTCATGAAAAGTAATAAAATTTGGTCTTGATAATGACTCAGAAAATGTTTGAGTGCATTTCCTCCATTGATCAAAGCAGTTGAGAGCTGCTTTCTAGAGAAGCAGCTCTAATGAGATAGGCTTTTCAGATCAGCCAAGGCATGAAGTATTAATTTTTTCTTTGGTAAGAATCTCTATATCCTAAATGAATTCTCCCTCTCTTCTGGAAGACCTCACCTTGCTCAGATTTCTGACCATCAGATCCATAGACTATTATTTTTTGGCCAGAGAGTTTCTAGGATCTTTCTTGACTGTGAACCCTCACGTCAAGCCATATTCCAGGACAGGTTGATTACTTTCTGTTACTCTCTTCATTTCTACCATATCTCTGCTGGTCCTCACATCTTTATCCAAGGTGTAGAGTTATGGTAAATGGTGCAGTCAACCATTTCCTGTCTGGCCTATGAATTCTAAACTTCCCCTCCTCCTTGGGAACTTTTGGTGATGACTCCTAAAGAAAAGAAAGAGGGGATTGAAATGTATCACTGTTAAATCAGGGTCAAAATTAGGTACTTCTCACAATCCTATCAATAGTTCTTTGGGTTGCTTGTATACTACCTGGCGTATGAAGAAATTAAGACTTGGAGGAGTTAATAACTTGTCCTCTATCACCCAGCTAATAGTTCCAGGTGAGCTGACCTCACAAAAGTCAATTCATTGCAGTTTGCCAATATAAATATAATTTAATCAGAAAACAGCTATTTCATACACCCAAGTTACTAGTGCTTTAAGCTTTGGCAGAAGTATAATAGTGGGAAGGTTGAATTCTCCCACATCTTCAAGTTAAAATGAACATATAATAACATTTATAGGAACAAGTTGGTCCCAGAAACCTCACCAATAACTCGTCCCTTTTATTTCAGCTTCAGCCTTCTTTTCCATAGTTCCTGGATTCAGTGCTTTCTGACCCACCTTGCCTTGTGTTTAGATTAGCATGATCAGGACACCGAGGTTTTACTTTAGTTAGAATTTCTTTCTGCATTGATACATTTTTCTATTTCCCCTGAACAAAATTTTAGTAAGAATTTTCAGATAACTTTAAGTAATCCACACATTTTTTATCCTTTACAAGCTTTTAAATATTTTTAAATGTAACTAATTGGCTTATACCCCTATTCCATGTAGAATGGGAAACCCAGCATCGCAGCCGCTGGTGCTGAGGATTCTTTGGAGTACAGCAGTTCTAATGACCGGGCTTTTTATCCTGCTCTGTTCTCACTCTTCACTCTTCACTCTTCACTTCTTAAATATATTCTTCCTTTCAACATTCTATCTTATCACTGGAAAAAATCATGATGGCTTCAGTTGATTCCCAGAGTACCACTGACTTAAAGATAAGTGTTCAGCAGATATTGCTGAAGGTTCTTGGCTACATAAATCTACTACATTGTAGAACAATCAAGACAGCTTTTTGTCCTTTATAATCCTTTGCCAATCCCACATAATATCCTCTAGAACATTTTTCCATTGTTTTCATCTTATTGGAGTCAGCATCCTGCCATGATATTCACCTAAAAGTTCCTACTCTCTTCTCTCTCTCTCTCTCCTTCCTGTTAGAGAGAGAGAGGGAGGGAGGGAGGGAGGGAGAGAGAGAGAGAGAGAGAGAGAGAGAGAACATCGATTTATTGGTCCACTTATTTATGTATTTATTGGTTGCTTCTAGTATGTACCCTAACTGGAGACTGAACCCTCAACCTTGACATATCAGAACAATGTTTTAACCAACTGAACTGCTCAGCCAAGGCCCTCTCTATTTTTCTTTCTTTCTCTCTTTCTTTCTTTCTCCTTCCCTTCCTCCCTCCCTCCCTTCCTTCCTTCCTCCCTCCCTCCCTTCCTTCCTTCCTTCCTTCCTTCCTTCCTTCCTTCCTTCCTCTCTCTTTCTTTCCTTCCTCTCTCTCTTTCCTTCTTTCTTTCTTTCTTTCTTTCTTTCTTTCTTTCTTTCTTTCTTTTCTTTCTTTCTTTCCTTTCTTTTTGTTGTTGTTCAAGTACAGTTGTCTCCATATTCCCTCCACCACTCCTCCCCCCACTCCAGCCATCTCCACCTCCCACCCTCTCCTACCCCACTTTTGCTTTGTCCATGTGTACTTTATACATGTTACTGACAACTCTTTCTCCTTTCCCCCCCAGTATCCCCTCCCACATCCCCTCTGGTTACTGTCAGTTTGTTCTTAATTTCAATGTCTCTGGTTATATCTGTTTTTCTTGATGAGTCTGGTTAAAGCCTTGTCAGTTTTGTTTATCTTTTTGAACAACTAGCTCCTGGATTTAGTGATCCTTTGAATTGTTTTTTTAGTCTCTATGTCTTTTAATTCTGCTCTGATCTTGATTATTTCTGACCTTCTACTCACTCTGGGTTTTGTTTATTGTTCTTCTAGTTTTTGTAGAGGTAGGTTTAGGTTGTTTATTTGAGATTTTTCTATCTTCTTTAGGTAGGACTGTATGGTTATGAACTTCCCTCTCAGGACTGCTTTCTCTGTGTCACATAAGTTTTGGGCTGTTACACATTCATTTTCATTTGTTTCCAGATACTTTTTGATTTTTTTCCCTTGATTTCATTGTTAACCCATTCACTATTTAATAATGTGTTATTCAGTCTCCATGAACTTCAATGTTTTTGAGTTTTTTCCCTAAGGGTGGTTTCTCTTTTCAAGCCTATATGATCCAAGAAGATGCCTGATATGATTTCAATTGTCTTGAATTTGTTGAGGCTTGATTTGTGTCCTACTGTGTGGACACAATTATATATTCACAGAAAAGAATATTTCACATTCTTTTACTCTGAAAAGAATGTATATTTTGCTTCTTTGGGATGAAATGGTCTATATACATCAACTAAGTCAATTTGATCTAGAGTGTCATTCAATGCCATAATATCCTTGTTGATTCTTTGGAAGGTCTGTCCATTGTTGACAGTGGGTGATACAGTCCCCTACGATGAGTGTGCTGCTGTTGTTGCTTTTGTAAAGTCCTCCAAGATTTTCCTTATATATTTAGGTTCTCCTATGTTAGGTACATATATGTATAAGAGGGTTCTATCTTTTTGGTGGACTACTCCCTTAAGTATTATGTAGTGACCTTCTTTGTCTCTTTTTGTGGCCCTTGTTTTGAAGTCTGTTTTGTCTGCTATAAGAATTGCTACCCCAGCTTTTTATTTTAATGTCCATTTGCTTGGAATATTTTTTCCATCCCTCCACTTTCAGTCTGTGTGGATCCTTTGCTCTGAGGTGGGCTCTTACAGCCAGCATATATGTGGGTCAAAAATCTGGAACATTTCATAAATTTGCTTGTCATCTTTGAGCAGGGGCCATGCTAATCATCTCTGTATCACTCCAATTTTAGTATATGTGATGCTGAAGTGAGCACTTAATGCAATATATGTTAGAAAAATAGTTCTGAATTCTTAAGTAATCCCTACAGCATATCCTTGGAATCAGCTATGAAATTCCAAAGTACCTAATTTGTTTGATTGATTGATTTTTCAATGTTTTAAAGCAAAAGTGTCCAACCTTTTGGTGTCCCTGGGCCACACTGTAAGAAGAAGACTTGTCTTGGGCTATACTTTAAATTCACAAAAACTTATGAGCAAAAAAGGTCAATACATCATTTTCATTATATCTACTACCACAGATAAGCAAAAATGTCCTCACATAATAACCCTAATTATGCCACAGACCATTTGATTATCTTTTAAAATCATTGAGTAGGTCCCACATTTGTGATTACTAATATAGAAAATGTACATATCTAAGCACTAACATGCCATTGTATGTGTGTTCATTTTTATGTGATATTACAATACATAATCACAAAAATATCTCATAATGTTTTAAGTAAATTCATGATTTTGTGTTGGGCCACATTCATAGCCACCCTGGGCTGCATTTTGGCTCATGGGCCACAAGTTGGACACCTCTGTTTTAAAGGGTACCAACCCCAACAGCATATAATTTTTCTTTTACCAAACAGAGTATGAATGAATAGAAGTTAGCTGCAGTTTTTGTATTCAACCTGTTGTCTTTGTGAAGTATTTTTTTTGTTTCATATGGTTTTGAAGTTAATGGGAAAGCATCCTTACTTTGAATAACAATAACAGCTCATCCTGCTACTCCTCCACAAGGTCTATATGCAGGCCCAGTCCATAACTCTGCTGCTGTGTTACCTCAGCCAGGATGCTGCTAATGTTTCATAGTACCTGTGAACATAGCACAGACTAGGATGAGATCAGGGCTTACAAAGACCTTTCCTGGCTGGTGAGAAGAGTCGGCCTTTAAAACGTTTTCTGATTGGAAGCTGCACCTTTATTCCCTTAAAGTTTGCAGACCTAAGATAAATGCAAAGAGATTAGGAACAGGTGAACACAGCAAGGAAGCAGATAGATAAAACTTAGTCAAGGAACACATATAAAGGACCCATGGACAAGGACGATGGAGAGAGAAATGTGGGAGAGGCGGGTGGGCAGGGCAGGGGAGAGCAATAGGTAAAAATGGGGACAAGTGTAACTGAACAACCATAAAAATTTTTTAAAAACTTAGAAATTAGATAAAGGCCTGAATAGCATGACCTTGAAAAAAGCAACTCTTTTATCTCCTCTAACTTCATTTTCATCATTCTTCAACTTGGTTAGCAGGATAGAGGTGACCAAAAGAATCGAATTCTCTTCTCTTGCTGACCACAGCAACCAATGTTAATTCCAGCAGAAGAGTGTCAGATGGTTATGAAGGCGCCAGAAGGCTAAAAGACAGGAAAGAGTGTTGCTACAAGCCCCCTTCGCTAACACTAGCATCTCCACAGCCTGCTGCTTACCATGTGCAAAGCCATCCTTTCCACAGGTCTGGAAATCCATCACCTAAGAAGACAGTTACACAAAGTTAGGTCAAATTTTAAGAGTATTTCCTAAGAGATAACAAACTCTGCTTCCATCTTTAAAACCTAGAAACCTTAACCAATTATTATTATTATTATTGTATTAGGGATGGGTGGGGGGAGAGTGATGGTAGGGGAAACCTCTCTGTAAATTTCTTTCAGGTTTCAAAATCAACCCAAAATGTGAATTTTTCATCCTAAGAACAATAAGTTGGTTTGTTTTCATTTCTCCAAACCTAATAAAAAAAAGCACAGCAAGGTGAAGTTAAAGGAAATGACTGTTATTTTTTTTGTTTTTTTTTATAAACTTTTATAAGTTTCCAGAAGGAAAATCAATCAACTATGAAGCACAGGCTGAATACCTACCCCGCACAATATTGGATCAGGAGATCCCAGTGTAATCTTCAGGGCTCTCAAATTTTCTACAAGATCAATCTTCATGGCATATCACCTCCCACAGATCTTCATGCAGATTAACCAGTGACCTCTAGGTTTGTGACAAACTCTCTTTATGCGGCCTTCTCAAAGTGTATTGTCTCACAGTAATGGGAAAATACAGCTGCAAGAAAGGGTTTGGCTGTGTTAGGTTTGACCCCTCATTAGAAGCTGAGAGAATTTTGTCAGTGGTCAAGTCAAACAAAAATGTAGAATGCATCTGCGTAAGCACTGGCTAATGAGCTGATGTAGTGAATTGGACATGAGGTGAGGACAGCCTCCTGAAGTGAAGAGCTACTCATGATGGGCACATTATTCCTATATGATTAAAAGCACCAGTACAATGAAGTGTATTACTCAGAGTGCCATTCTAAATTTCAACAGATTATCCCACCTCCCTTCCACACACACACTTTATGCACTAGAGTGAATGAATAGATTTCTCAGGGGAATTTCCAATGTTGAGTTCAAAGACTTGTTGAGAGAAAGATACTTTCTCATTGGAGTTTGTGGCTTGCAGCTGAAATAACTGTACAGCATGTATTTTGTCTTTGTGTTTCAAAGAGTTGGGCACCCCCAGACTGGAGAGTAGGATCCTGTCCTGGAAGTCCTAGGAGTCCCTTACATTGACCTGATATAAATGTATGATCTAATCTCGCAAATGTCAAAGAGTGAAAACCAAGGAAAAAAATTAAGAAACTTTTCAGAGAAGCACGATACAAAGGAATTTGGCTCCCATAATCACTATTCTTACCCACAAACACTTCACTGATGGGTGAACCCAAACCTCAGCATTCTCACCAACTCCTCCAAATCAGAGAGATCTATTCTGAGAATACCCTTATCTATGACTTCCTTCCTCCTCCTAGGAAGTAGTGGCAACACCTGCTGGAAAGAAACAAATGAAACAGGAATGGTCCAATGGGGCTGGCAATTCCAGAAGGATACCAAGGCTCCAGAGCCTTCTTTCAGTCCAAGAGCTATCTAGACCCCCATGGGAATGGGGCACACCTCCTAATTGGGTAGGGCGAACCCTGGTGTTAGACATTTAATGGAACCTCTTAAATGTCAGAGACTAGGTATTCTAAAATAGACTGTAAATTACCTCAGAGGATTTATTCACATTATATAATTCCATATATTTCATGCCGTAAAAAATGCTTGAACACAAATGTAATATGTTCAGAATGAAAAGGAAAAGAAATTACAAATCTAAAAAAACAAATTAAGGATGGAAATTTCATTGTTAGAGAATGAACAAATAGGTTAAAAACAGCAAGAAACACAAAAACAGAATTGATAATTCAAAAGAGAGAAGGTTTGAGCTAAACAAAGTTAATACTTATAAAAAATGGAGATTAAGACAACAGAGAAAAGCTAATAGACATAGAAAATAGCTAAGAATGATCTTATATATACAAACATTGGACACCTATAAATTTTAAAACTTAGCAAATTGAAAAGAAAGAGCATTCAAAGATATTAGGAAAAAAATTTCTCTTGAACTAAAAATCCCCACTAAATTTGCAAATTAAAGGGGCACTCTACCAATCAAAGCATATCTTGGTGTCTTAGACTTCAAGAAAAAAATAATTATTCACAAATCCTGACAGGAAAAGGTGAGTAGCCTCCAAGAAAGAAGAACAGAGGAAGCTTCTCCTCTGCCATGTTCAATGACAGGTGTCAATGTTCCTCAAGGAAGTTCTGAAGGAAAACAACTGTGACAAAGTAAATAAAGTTCCACGATGATGTAGAACTAAAAGCCTATCTAAAGGCAACAGATACTCAAAAATATTACAGAGAATCAAGATTATAACTGCAGAAATGATTCTTCACATACTTATTGCAAATTTAAAGAAACCCAGATGATGACAAAAATTAAACAAATTATCAAATTAATTGAATTGGAGAAGACAGACATGATTTAGAGCTCTTCTGTGCATGAAGTCATCTTAAATATAGAGTTAACACTGAATAATGTGCAGTTTGTTGTTATAAAATAGAAAATAAACAGAAGAAACTTTGACAATACAAAACAAATAATGAATAAAATCAAGAGGAGAAAGGGGGGATGTAGAAAGTGGTGAAGTGTTAATTTTCTCATCTTTACAACAGGGAGTCAATCTGTTCTGCGTCTCATGAAAACATGATTAAAACAATTCTATTTCTAGTTTCTTACAATTTTTTTCTAGATTATTTTCTGAATCTTAAAATAATCTTTTAGAAAATGATAAATATATGTCATAGAATAATAAAGCAGAATTTCAGCTTTCTTTTTGTTTTTCTTCTATTTATTTTTCTTCTACAATTAAATTCAAGTACAATTAAATGTAATATAATATTTTAAATGGCAACAGTACATTGGTATCTTGTTGTGTTGTCTTTGTTTTTGCCAGGTATAATCTGTATACAATAAAATTCACCTTTTTTGGATAGACACTCTGTGGGTTTTGACAAATGTCATGTAACCACTAGCATAATCAAGAAATATATAGAATAATTCTATGATTACAGAAATTTCCTTTGAGCTTCTTTGTAGTCATCCTCATTCTCATCTTCTCACCCTTCCTTAGCAAATGCTGCTGGCCAACCACTTATATGTTACCTGCTCCAATAATTTTATCTTTTTCAGGCTGTCACGTATATGGAATCATAGTACATTTGAGTCTTGCTTCTTTTATTTAGCACAATGCTTTTCAGATTTGTCCCAATTGTTGTTGTGTATGTTTATTCTTTTTTATTGACGAATATTATGTATATGCATATGTCACCATCTGAGAAACATTTAAATTGTTTCCATCTTTTGTGACCATTAACATTCACACACAGGTTTTGTGTAACACTTGTTTTCATTTCTGTTAGATAAATACCTAATTTTTTTTTCAGGATCGTAGTGTAAGTGTATTTACTTAACTTTATGAAAAGCTGTATGCTGGGCTGTTTCCCCAAATGTCTGCACTCTTTTCTAGAACAACCAGTAACACATGAGAATTTTGCTTTGCATCCTTGTTAACATTTAGTATTGTCTGTTTAAGTCATTTCAATAAGTACTTAGTTCTTATTATTTATTTGGTCTGTCTACCTATTTATGTACATAGAACAATGCCTAAATCGCAATTTTTCTTTGGTTATTTATGGTTATTTCATGGTGATTGGGTCCAGGATAATTTGGAAATTTACAGCTTTGTCTTTGTTTATGAATTGCTTAAATTCTTTATAATGAGTACACATTATTTATTAAAAACAAAGTGAATTTGAAAAACTTGAAAACTATTTTAATAATTGTGTATTGTACATTATGAATATATTAAAAACACTTAATCATCTCTTTATTTGGGAATATGTAGACTGTTTCCAGGTTTTTACTAAGTAAAACAGTGTTAATTTCTGTATTAACCTTTATTTCAAAATTATATTTTCAAAGTATAATCTTAGCTACATAATTACTGTGTTAGATAAATGAGTAAATTTATAATTTTGATATATATTTAAGTTGGTTAGCAAAATATTATACCAATTTATATCTCAGACAGCTATATTTAAAACTGTTTCCTCACATCTTTATTTGTATCGAATATTCTTATTTTAAAATTCTGTTAATTTGCTAAGTTATACATATCAACAGTATGGATTTTAGGCAGATGAACTTTTGTGTAAATATTTTCCTTAGATTGATGTCTACCACTTCAGTCTATTTGTTCCATTTTAAAAATTTTCAAATTAATGTGAAGTCAAATCTATTGCTTTTTCTGTGCAACGCATTTCAACTTAAAATGTGCTTGTTGATATATACCATATTCTTATACAATTTAGTTATTTGAGATTTTTAGCATTTAACTCATTAACCTTGAAAGAATCGATAAAATCTGAGATAAAACTCTAACTCTAAAACTTTCTTGAGTTTTCCCTGAGATACCTAACCAGTAGTTCTGCTCCTATCTTGTGTATTCGGATATCATCATCAACTTAGGCTTAATCCTGTAAGAGTAGTGGGACTTGTTTTAGGGCGATTATGATATATGTAATTATAGTTAATGTTTATTAAATACTGACCATCAAATACTTCAATAAACTTTTTGCATGCATTGTTTATTTTAATGTTTACACTAATGACAAGAAGCAAACATTAATATTATCTTTGTTTTGTAGAAAGGAAAGTGAGCCTTAGTGAGATTAAAAATAAACAAAAACAAATAGTATTTTTAGCAAGTAATGGAGTCAAGATTCAAACCTAGGATCCACAAATTGTTTTTCAATAATATTTTATTTTTAGATCAATTTTACATTTACAGGAAAAAATTAAAGTTAGTAGAAAGAGTTTTTGTATAACCTGAACCCGGTTTCCCCTATTAGGAGCTTACACTAGTAACATTGTTATAATTAATGAACCAAGTTGATACATTTTCACTAACTAAACCCATACTTTATTCATATTTTCTTACTTCTTACTTAATGTCCTCTTCTTGTTGCAGGATCCCACCTAAGATCCTACATTACATTTAGGTGTCATTTTACCTAAATTTCTCAGACTCTCCTTGCTTTTAATGACCTTGAAATTTTAATATTGTAGGAGACATTTTATTTGGGATTTGTCTGATGTTTTCTCATGATTAGCCTGAAGTGATGAGATTCGGGGAGGAAAATCACAGAGATAAGATACTATTTTATCACATAATGTCAAATACACATACTAACATGATTTATGACTACTGATGTTGACCTTGATCGCCTTGTTGAAAAAATGTTTGTCAGATTTCTTCACCATAAAGTTACCCTCCCTCCCAACACACCAATTTTCTATGCTATACACTTTGGAAAGAAGTCATTATTCATAGTTCATACTTGAGGACTGGCTGTAGCGCAGCCTTTCATTTAGAATGGAGTGCCTACAAGATTCATTTGACATTCTTCTACATGAGAAATTTGTCTCTTCTTCCCCATTTATTTATTCCAGTCATTTACTTATATCAGTATAGACTTATAGACACATATATTATATGATGGGTTTTAATTTATTTTATTGCTCAAATTGTTCCAACTTTGGCTATTAGGAGCTCTTTCATTGGGTCCTGTGTCCTTTGGCCATACCTCATTGATATGCACATGTTGAATATTATTTATTTATTTTTGACACTTTCTTATTCTCTGGTACTACAAGATGCTCTAAAATTACCTTGTATAGTCCCTGCCCAACTCCTAGACTCAGTGATTTCTCCATGGAGCCCTGTGTCTTTGTATTGGAGAATGGTATTAGAAACTATGATATCAGTGCTATGGGTGCTTCCTGCTAATGGGCTGTCATTTCCTTAGGCCCTCTCAAATGAAAGAGCAAATAAAACACTGTGTTTATGTTTATACTAACCTGTATATATACACATATCTATACATATCTCTATATGCAATTATTTATATGTGTATTAAATGAAATATGTTCTTTTTATTACTGATGTCTTGAACTTCAATCCATTACCACATGGATTACTGTAGTTTCTTTCTCTTTCTTATCTGTATCTTCCCACTCCAACAATAAAAAAACAGGTTTCCACCATTTGCTATGCTTTTATGTAATTATTCAATTTTGTTATATATTATAGCATTACGAGAGCTGGTAACCTGTACCCCTGTGGAAAACAACTTTATCAGTTAGAGTACAGTACTCTTATATGCATTTCTGCCCATGTCCTTTCTTGACTTAATGTACTAGCTAGCATTTCCAGTACAATGTTGAATAGGAGTAATAAAAGGAAACACACTTGCTTTCTTCCCTGTTTTAGACAACATCATCCAATTTCTCATTTTAAGTATAATATTAGCTGAAGGATTTTGGTAAATGTTTTTTAATCAAATTGAATAAGTTTCACTGTTCCTAATTTGTCAAGAATTTTTATCACACATGGGCGTTGCATTTTTGTCAAATGTTTTTTTCTGTGTCAGTATAATTAGACAATTTTTCTTCTCTAACCTGTTGAAGTGCAGGACTACATTATTATATTTTTAATGTTGAATCAGCCTTGCATACTTGGAATAAATTTCAGTTGGTCATAGTATATATAATTTTTTTTACAGATTGTTGGATTTTTATTTGCTAATGTTTTGTTGAGGATTTTTATCTCTATGTTCATGAGAGATATTGGTGTATATATTTCTTGTACTATCTTATATGGTTTCAATATAAGGGTAACACTAGCTTAATAGAATAAGTTAGGAAGGGTTCACTCTGCTTCTATATTCTAGAGGAGATTGTACATAATTGATATAATTCCTTCTTTAAATGTTTGGTAGAATAACTAGTGTACCTATGTGAACCTGGTAATTTTTTTAGAAAGAAGGTTATTAATTGTTGATTCCATTTATTTAATAGATATAGGCTTATCAAGAGGACCTATTTTTGTTGTGTGAGTTTTGATAGTTTGTGTCTTTTAAGAAATTGGTCCCATTTCATCTAAGATATCAATCTAAGATATCAGTTTCATGACTATTAGATCATCCATAATATTTATCTATTATCCGTTTACTATCTGTTGAATTAGGAGTAATGATGCCTCTTTCATTTTTTATTTTAGTAATTTGTGTATTTTCTTTTTATCCTCATTCTTCTAAAGGTAAGGCATTTTATCCCTATGACTTCTTTCAAGATTTTCTTGTCTTTGGTTTTCTCCAGTTTGAATATAATATACCTGAGTATATTTTTTAGTATTTGTCATGTATGGTATTTTCTGAGCTTCCTGGGTCTATAGTGTCATTGTTGTTAACTCTGGAAAATTTCCAGCTGTTATCGATTTAAACATCTCCTATGTTACATTCTTTCTTCTATCTTTTCTGTTATCCCAATTACATGTATGACACACTATTTCTAATCATATCAATATTCTAGTCATTTTTTTCATCTTTTTTTCCTTTGCATTTCAATTTGGAAAATTTCTACAGACAGACAAGCTCACTGATTCTTTTATTGGCCATATCCAGTCTTTTCATGAGCCCATATAAATAATTTTTTATTTCTTTAACAGTGTTTATGATTTGTAGCATTTTCATTTATTTCCTAGAATTGTATCTCTCTGTTAACATTATCTGCTCGTACTTGCATGTTCTCCACTTTGCCCATTAAAACTCTTAACATTGTACTAACAAATATTTTAAATAATTCATAATTTTCCCTAACTCATAATTTCATATATTGTGTCATATTTTAATATGGATTTGAGTCATATAAGTATTTTGTCTCTTCAGACTAGTATTTCTTGCCTCAGTATACTTCATACATTTTTGGTAAAATCATGATGTGATATACTGGATAACAAAAATGGTGAATGTAAAGGAAAGTTGGCCTTGGAGCTGGCTATGTTTAATGTTTGCTGCAGCTGTAGTTGCTAGAGGCTTCCTCTTTCAAGGTAGCAATTTATTTCTGTGACTTCAATTTTGTGATGGATCTAAGACAAGTCAATGATTTTTCTGTCTGGTCAACTTTTTTTTAGAGTGAGGATGGAAGCAATGACTTCTAAGCTTTTTACATGATGAAGCTGAAAGCAGACATCTGTAAACCTAGGTTTCTTAGAAACCAATGCTTGTGCTCTTCACTATTATGCTATACTCTTCTCTGGCCCCTCATGTGGACTGTCCACTGTACTGATTAAATTGTTAAAGTTTTAAAATGTGTATCAATACCTAATACCCTCCACTTATGTCTTCTCTGGTAATATATTTAAAAATATATTGTAAACTTTATTCTTCAGGAAGGCTTTAAATCATTTTGTCACTCTTACAAGATCACAAGTCATCATTGATCATCCCTTTCTAATATCTTCCAGAAATTTTGTTTTTCTTTATATGGTTCTTTGATGCTATCATGGGGAATTTATTAATTGTATTACATATTCAAATTCTATTCTTTTTTAAATTTTCAAGCATTTAGGTTGATAAAACTTGAGTAGTGTGCTAAGTTTCCTTATCAAAGTTTTAAAATACTCCAACTTGAAGTCTAAATTTGTTACTGTATTTTAAGCTTCCTTGTAAGTTTTTCATTAAACTGACTAGCTCTTTTTTTAATTTAACTTATGATTCACCTTAATATTTTTTATGACTTTTTTTCCTATTTCATAGAGATTGTTGTCCTTGTTCATAGAGAGAACAAGAAATGATGTGATACAAAATAATTTTCCACTCATTTTATTAAGCACACCTTTCCATAAATTGTCAAAATAATATTCCTTTTATCTTGGAATAAATTTTCTACTTGGTCTTTCTATAAAAATTTGACATTTTAACAAACATGTACTGAGATTAAATTACATTTAGTCTCTGAAATATGTGCTCAAGTTATTGAGACTTTGGGCCAGCAGTCATGAAGCAAAGGGTAGCATAGTAAAGATAAAAAATATAAATGATACTTTTAATTAAAATTAAAAAATAAAATATTACAATGTGATAAATACAGTGAAAGGGGTACACCAAAAATTGGCTATTAAATCTTGATTGATCTTTCTACACCTCCACTTCCTTGTGTGTTCTAATGGAGGTAAGGATAGCACTTATCTCTGGGATTATTTTTAAAAGCAAATAAGAGTGCCTAGCCCAGAGCCATTACTTAAATATTGTTAGCTAATATTCTGGTATGAACAGTTCACCATGAGCCCCAAATCTAAAATTCTACCATCAGTCACTTTCTTCCCCAGTCTCCTTTATTATTTCTTCAAAGCACTTAATATGTCACATTCTCTTATTTATTTGATTACTAGTTTATTGACATATCTCCCCATAAAAATGTAAATCCAAGCAGGCAAGAACTCTGTTTTTATTGTCACTGCTTATTTTTTGCCCAGGGTCTGGAAAAAAGATACCAAATCAATACTGAAGAATTAATTAAAGTATTTTTTCTCTAATAACTTTATTATCTCAATTCATACTGCCTATAGGAAATGTGAAAACCACACAACTGTACCAGAATTAACTCGCATCTTTAAGCATTTTAGGAAAAAATACTTTGAGCATTTATATGAATTTTCTTCCTGGGTTTTTCTCTCCATACGCATATTAGGTGATTTTGTACTTACAATACTATATCCTGCCTTCTCTTACTCAACTTTGCAATCTATGTATTTTCCTTATATTTCAAAACTTTCTCCCATGAATTTACATTACATGCTCTTTTACCAAAACCCTAATTATTATATGTTAAGTATTATACATACAATTTTGCATTAACATATAAGAACAACATAACTATAGTCATTTATTCAACAAGTACTAATTAAGCCTAAGCATATGGTAGGATCACATGGAAAAACAATAAAATTCTGTCCTTGCCCTCAATGAGCTTATATTCTAGTTGAGAAGACACACAGTTGATTAGAAATTGGCCAAATGAAAAGGGAAGGAGAGAAGGGAGTGGACAGAGGAGAATTTGAAACTGAAGAAAAAACATGAGTGAAGGCCATGATGTGGAAATGAGCACTGGGTAAGGAAAAGTAAACAAACAAATAAAGAAGCAGGACAGAAAGTGTAAAGGAGAGCAAGTGTGTTACCTGTGTATCTGTCTCAATTTGATGTATCAGGTACAGATACTGAGAAATTAATAATAGAGTGTGGATTCACCATATGTGGGGCTCAAAATTTTAATTGTTTTTCTAACAGTGATGACGAGCACTGACTCATCATCACCTAACCCTTGACCAGGAGTACAGCATGCTTTTCATGATAAATAGAGTCAGTCATGGTCATAGAGCCAAAACAGTGTGTATTAATCCCTGGATTTAGCCTTAGAGATCCCAAGCTCTAATCAACTGAATACACCTATCTCAATATCTCTCTCTCTATCTCTCCCTATATACCTGTATCATCTATATCATCTTTCTATAAATCTATCATCTATCTCATCTTGAAATATTTCTTAAAGCACTGAGAAAGGTGAAGTGTGAATTGTGTCTTCCAAAAAACTGCAGTCATGCTAGAAAATCAAAACAGAAATTTATAATGCAATATCCTAATGAGCATTTATCACTTAGAAAATAAATCTATGGGAAAATGTTGGGAAGAAAGAGTCATTTAACATTTGTTTTTGATGCTTAACCATTGACAGTCATTCAGAAAAACTGACCTAAAAAACATTAATTAAATTCATCTTTCTATCTGTTTCTTGTGGGAATTTTACACATCAAAGCCATATGAGAAAAATAGCAAACTACAATTATTTCATGAATCTCATACTTCATTACACCACATAAATCTCGAAGTAAGCTACAACATTGAGTAGAATACAGGGAGGGACAAAAATAGGTGTGAGTATGCAAACAGAGTTCATTGTATTCTTTTCCATATGAACATCTGTATTGCCCCACCCTGTATTCCTTTAATTATCTAGAAGGATTTTCTAAAGAAACCAGTAACATATCCACTGAGCATTTATTAGAAATCTTGTTATGGAAAGCATTGCATAGACACTGATAGAAATACAAAGATCAACAAGTTACAGCCTTTGCTTTCAAGGAATATACAACATCTTCCATACACTGGGGAGCTGTAGAACACCGGTGACAGCTTTTGTTTTATTAGAGTCAAAGTTGAGCATAAGGCAAAGTAAAAATAATTCACTTTGAGCGCTTATGTGTGCTACCAGAACCAGGTCTATTCAATGTTATTATGTCATGATGTAAATAAGAGGCAAATTGTTATACCCAGAAGAAGTAGCTTTTCATGTAAAGTCACCATGATAACCCTTCCTACCAGACATGCATCCCCCTCACAGAGGCCCTGGTAAGAGAAACGACACAGGCCAGGGTGGAGTCAAGGAATCCAAGTTGTACTTATTCACACAAAGAGCATTTGGCTGGAAAGATGACATTTAAGCTGCCTTTCACTCCAAGGTTCCTGATGTCACTACTGTTAACATTGTTCAATTTATCTAATTAGCTCTGCAAGCCTGTCCAGATCATGGTTCTTGCCTTAAGGCATGAAGCAGCACTCCAAAAGGGGCTATGATAAATGCCTGCAAAAGGGTGTACCCAGGCTCAGAAGAAGATTTAATTTTTTTTAACATTCTCTCTGAGATACATAAATGAAGCTTTTAACTCACTTTCTTATTCCATCTTTATAGCTGTACTTGTAAAGGCATTATGTAATATTTATTCTATGAGATATCACTGTCCCTCTTATAGACTGGTGAAATTGAGACCCACATAGAAATATACATATATTTCTAGTGATAAATGTGCATATGTATATTTCTAATAAAACGTATCTATGTACTATGCATCTCTATCATTGGGATACAGATTTGTTACAAACTTTCAAACTTCATGTTTTTGATCAAAATAATTTATATCATGATAGGTGGTCTATCCAATATGATACATTTAATAATCTGAGGCTTGCATTGCACAGATTCTTTAATTTTATGTTTATGAGAGATAAAATTTCATTACTGTGGTCTCCCCATGGACTTAGGACAGACTGAGACTGAAACTAAGTAGCACCATATTATGCCCCAGAAGTCTATAATGGGAGAGCCAGGACTTCAGAGGTGTGGCCAGGATAGCAGAAGTCCACTTGATGGCACTCAAAGAAGCTATCATAATGGACTGGACCTTCCTTCCTAGGAACTAAACTCAAACAGCAGGGAGGCAGCTTAAGGTTATCTGCCTTTTGGAAAATTGTATGAAGAGTTTTTACCAGAAGATTTGTGGGTACAAGGGCAACAGCAAGCAAGATGCTTATATTTCTGAACTTCATTTGAATTATTGTAGTAAAATAAAACTTACCAAGTGAACATATAATAATATTAGGATAAGGCAAAAAAATAAAGCAAAGCTTTCTCATCAGTAAAATCTGGGACAGCTGCCGCCCCTCACAGGAAGATCTCCTGTGAATTGTCAGACTTTTGTAACATGTGACCTTGTACTATTTATAAAAAAGAGTATTCCTCTAAGGGCCAAGATCTAAGACATAAAATACAACTGATGAAAAAAACCACAATTGATGTTTCATAGAATTTGGGGAGAGTATATTGGACCTCTGAATTCAGAAAATGATACCAATTCTAACCTTTAAGCCCTGGAATGGAATCTGGCTTTGGGTGAGGTGGAAGTTTTCCAGAAAAATTAACCTCAGCTTTTCCTTCAATATAAATATTATGCATTAATTCTGGGAATGTGTCTTTGGATGTTTTCTCCCCTTCTTTACTGTGTGCTAGATGCCTCTGAGGTGGGTCATGGTGATATATTAAAAGAAAAAATTAATAACACCTACTTAATCATCACCTGCTATTTATTTGCCTGGCACTGTGCAAGCAGCTTCTTGGTATTCTCTCAGCACCACTAGGAGCCTGGCATTAAGCTGACTGGGGTGAGGGCACTGAGACATAGACGGATAAGTGGTTTGTGGAGCAGGAATGTGATCTCTCCTTATCGGATTCCAAGGCTCACATTTAATCACTGCACTGTACTAATTCAAAACCTGGAAACAATCTGTCACCTTAAGACTTATTAGTCATCCTTTTAAAAAGAATTAAATGTCTGAAACTTTAATTTGGTGGCTGCTCTCCAAATTAACATAAAAAGCACCAGGTCATACACAATGCTTCTCTAGGCAAAATTGAGAATAAGGAAGAAACATAGAAAGAAGGGCTTTAAGGTATTTATGGACTGCTAGCATGAGACATCACTGATGATTACAAGAGTTGCATAAAAAAACAGTAAGTGGAAAAAATGTTTGTTATAACTAGCACTTCTAAGTGGCATGCAATCTCCTAAATACTGTATGTGTGCTAACTCTTATGAACACGTAGAGGTAAGTAATGTTATGATCTCTCTTTACCTGATGAAGTGATCTTAATCTTATAGCAATATATTGTAAGAAAGTGTCTAAAGTTGGAATCTGGACTCGTGTCTGGCAGGCTCTCCCAGAGTCTGGGATCTCCATAGCCTTAAAATAATGATTTCACTGGACTTTCTATACAAAGTGATTGGCTGTAGCTTTCTTTAAAAGTAAAGAATGGTATCATATGTGGCTGCTCTGAATTCTGATTGAGGGGAAAGCAAAGTGTTCAGCTAGGGATCCTTCTCTTATTTCCTTGAAACAGAGTGTGACCAATAATCAGAGCAGAATGTGACATTACCAGAGATAGGAGAAAAATCGTAGGAGGACATTGTCTAACCCCTGACCAAGACATGCCCTGAGGGATTCAATATGTATTCTTTTGCAGCAGAAATTTGACATTACTTGTTTTTTTCACTTATCCTAGTCCCTTGTTTTAGAAGTCTATCATTTATCTTAGTCCCTTGTTTTGGAAATAGTTATTGGTTGATTATTTTTATTTTAATAGTTTTGATATGATAATATATTTATATTGCTCAATGGTCAAAAATAACTTAAAAAGAAATAGATACAGTGAAACATCTTGCTTCTACCTCTGATCCCCATTTATCAGTCTCAACCTGCATTGCCTGAAAAATACGCCTCCCCAGGAAAGCAGTGTCTGCTATGCATCCTTCCAGAGTTTCTTAATAAATATAAATATATGTCATTTCTATTTTCAGACAAAAGTTATACTATAAACTTCTGGCCAAGATAGAGGCATAGGTAGACACACTATGTGTGCCTCCTTACACAACCAAGATAGGGACAACAACAATTTAGAAACAGAATAACAACCAGAATTGACAGAAAATTGAACTGTATGGAAGTCGGACAACCAAGGAGTTAAAATAGACACCTTCATCCAGACCAGTAGGAGGGGCGGAGTCCGGCAGCCGAGTGCAGGTCTCGGCTCTGGGCACAGAGAGCAGAGAGCATTGGGGCCAGGCATGTAAGGCATCCAGGGTGCATAAGACCACAGCGGGTGGACCCTGAGCTTCGTAAGCGGCAGCTGGCAGACCCAGGCTGAGGGGTGGCAACTGGCAGACCCAGCAAGGCAGCAATTTTGAAGCAAGGCACTGCGTGGAACCCAGGATCACAGTGCTGGGAAAGAGAGCCTTGGGGCACTGATTGAAAACACACACCTGTAGGGGTTGAGGCGCAGGGAGAGACTCCCAGCCTCACAGGAGAGGTCGTTGGAAAGTCCCAGGGGGTGCACAAGCCCATCCACGTGGGAATTGGCATCAGAGGGGCCAAGTTTGCTTGGGGGAAGCAGCAGAAGGGACTGAGGTCCAACGGAGAGCAGAACGAGCACCATTGTTCCCTCTCAGACCCCACCCCCACATACAGTGTCACAACCCAGCAACTGGGGTGCCCTGCGCTAGGGGTGAACACCTAAGGCTCCGCCCCTCATACATAACAGGCATGACTAGACCAAAGGAAAGAAAAGATGGCTCAAACAGAAGAAAAACTGAAAGCTGCAGAACCAATACTTTTAAGCAACTGAGAGACAGCCAACCTATTAGATGCACAGTTCAAAACACTGGTGATCAGGATGCTCACAGAATTGGTTGATTTTGGTCACAAATTAGATGAAAAAATGAAGGCTACAATAAGTGAAATGAAGGAAAATGCACAGGGAACCAATAGTGATGGAATGAAAGCTGGGTCTCACATCAATGGAGTGGACCAGGAGGAAGAAAAAACAAAATCAAAAAAGAATGAAAAAATAAGAATTCAAAAAAATGAGGAGAGGCTTAGGAACTTCCAGGACATCTTTAAACATTCCAACATACAAATTATAGGGGTACCAGAAGGAGAAGAAGAAGAGCAACAAGTGGAAAACTTATTTGAACAAATAGTAAAGGAGAACATCCCTATTCTGGCAAAGGAAATAGACTTCCAGAAAGTCTAGGAAGCTCAGAGAGTCCCAAAGATGTTGGACCCAAGGAAGAATACACCAAGGCACATCATAATTACATTAGCCAAGGTAAAAATGAAGGAGAGAATCCTAGAAGCAGCAAGAGATAAGGGGACAGTTACCTACAAAGGAGTTCCCATCAGACTGTCAGCTGATTTCTCAAAAGAGACCTTGCAGGCAAGAAGGGGCTGGAAAGAAGTGCTCAAAGTCATGAAAGGCAAGGACCTACATCTAAGATTGCTCTATCCAGCAAAGCTTTCATTTAGAAGGGCAGAAAAAGTGTTTCTCAGAAAAGGTCAAGTTCAAGGAGTTCATCATCACCAAGCCCTCATTTTATGAAATGTTAAAGGGATTTATCTAAGTTAAAGAAGATAAAAAAGATCTATAGTAAAATGACAACAAACTCACAATTATTAACAACCATGCCTAAAACAGAAACAAAAACAAAAACAAACTAAGCAAACAAGTAGAACAGGAACAGAACCACGGAAATGGAGATCACATGGAGGGTTAGCAACAGGGAAGTGGGAGGAGGAGAGGGGGGAAAAGGCACAGAGAATAAGTAGCATAGATGGTAGGTAGAAAATAGACAGGGGGAGGGCAAGAATAGTATGGGAAATGGAGAAGCTATAGAACTTATGACACATGGACATGAACTAAAGGGAGGGAATGTGGGTGGGAGAGGGTGAGCAGGGAGGAGGGGAGTGAAGGGAGGATAATGGGACAACTGTAATAGCATAATCAATAAAATATATTTTTAAAAAGTTATGCTATATACATTGTCCTTACCCTTCTTTTCCAATGATTAATTTACTTGGAGATATTTCCATATCAGCATATGGTGTCTCTCTCTTAAATTTCCGATGTGCAACAATGGAATTTGACCTCTGTGTATACTACATTGTGCTCACCATTCATCCCTACACAATTGATGCCCTTTACTCATTCTGCCCTCCTCCTCCTCCCACTTTTATAGTGTCACTGCCTAGTGTCCCGTTGTTGGGGTGATCGTAATTTATCCACTCCCTACTGAATAACTGAATATTCTTATTGTTTACACTGGACAACTTTGAATATTTTTCATTGAGCACATCTGCATATATATCTGCAAGATTAATTCCCATAGTGAAATGGGTCAAAAGTTATTACATCTATGACTTTGATAAGTATTATCAAATTCCCCTTTGTGGCAATTGTACCATTTCAGGGCTTCACAAGCTTTTCTTGACATTACACCACTCAAAGGAAATATAATGATTTATACTTGGGATAAACTGGAAAGGACATGGAGACCTATTAAAAATAATGACTTGTGGCCAAAGGGAACATGGCCAAAGGGAATAAGCCTACAAGTTCTAAATGACCAGGATCCATCCAGCGGCCAGAGATCTGAGGACATCAGTGTCTCCCATCACTGTGGCTAGAGAGCTCTGTGGAATACATGTTTGGATCAGTGACATATGAGGATGCCTGCTTCGCTCAGCTTCTCCAATGAAGAGTTATAAACCTTGGAATTTGAGGTAACCCCACATATTTAAAAAATTATACATCTATGCAGTTTCACTTGATTATAAGTAAGGTTATCATTTTTAATATGTTTAGGAGGTTTTAAAAGCTTTTTGCCTGTAAACTGTCTTTTCAATCTACTTATTTGTTCTGTTCAACTACTTGTCTTTTATTATTGAGTTGAAAAAACTATTTATATATTAAAAAATAATCTGTGCCTCTGATATAAATGTCAACACTCCCCTTCCTCCCCACCAATTCTTATCTGTTTCTTGACTTTATTCATGGTGTTGTGTGTTGGTTTTTGCATTTGCTTACAGAAGTCCCTTTTCCATTTTCTTATGTTGTCTTTTATAATTTGGATTTTGAATTGTTGGTGGTCCCTAACAATTCCAAAAAGGAATTCCCCACAAATGAGTTCTCTTATTTTATTTTACTATTTTTAAGACTTTATTTTTAATGTTAATTTTTTTCATTTGGAATTGTTGTTGATATTAAGTGTGAAATATGGATTCACTATTTTTTCCCCAGGTGGGTTATACTAACACCATTGTATAATAACTTATATAATGCTATAAACCAATATTACCTCAATAAAAATTGATTTTGCCTTAACATTTGAGAAGTATTTTAATTTCTGGTCATATGGGTTTGTATACTTTTATTAGGTTTATTTCTAGAAGTGTTGTTTTGCTTATTTTTGCTCTTTTAAATGTTTTTCCTATTGTGTTCTAATTGCTTGCTTTTTATATACAATAAATGTATTACTTTTTATTTGTAATGTTTATATCTTATGACTTCCCTGAATTATCTCATTCTTTGTGGTGTTTCAGTTGATTCTCTTGTATTTTCAAATGTACCATCACATCATCTCTACACTGTTACAGTATATAATGTTTATACTTCAAATTTTTCTTTATTGTGTCAGGTTATGTTAATTAGTAATACCAGTACTTTGTGGGATACTAGAGGTGATAGCATTTTTCTCATGATGTTGATTTTACTAGGAATGCCTCTAGTATACATCCTGATGCTGACTTCTGGATTTAGAAGAATGAATATTTACTCTGTGTTAAGTACCCATCCATTCTTACTTAACTGAATGTGATTTTGAAGAATGGCTATTGCATTTTCTCAAATGTCTTTTTGACATATATAAAAATGGCAATATCTCTTTAATATTATAATATTTATATTAATGTATTTTCTAATAAGACATCTTGTACTTCTAAAATAATTATTTTATATGCTCTTGGATTACATTACTAACATTTTCTTTTGAATGGTGCCATGATTATTTATAACTGAAATTACTCTATAGTTTTACTTCTTTATCAGGTTTCATTATCAACTTTATATGTCCTTGCCAAAAATATTGGAAAGTTTTCTTTTGTCTACTGTTTTTAGAATAATTTAAGTAGCCTTATGTTATTGGCTTTTAAATTCTTCTAAAGTGTCTAAACCTGCTACTTTGCTGGGTATACCTTTTTAACAATTTTATCCATTGCTTCTATTAAAATAATTCTGTTTAGATTTTCTATATTTCTTGATGTTATTTTGTGTTATTTAATTATATTTTCAATTAAAATACCTATTTTACTCATCTTTTTCAAATTAGTCTTCTACATCTCTAATTTTGTTTGCTCCTTATAGTGAGTTCCCCCTTTACTGTTTACTTGTGTTTCATTGTTTTTAATTGCTATTTTTCTTTTTTTCCTAATGAAGTTAACTAATGATTTGTGATTTTTTAAACAATCAGATTTTGTCTTTATACTTTAAACCCATCATTTGTCTAATTCACTAGAATTATAAAGTAAAAGCCATAGGGTCTCTTTTACAATTAATCGACTGAGTCATTATAACACAAAAGCAGCCATAGACAAAACGTAGATTAATGAGTATGTCTGTGTTGCAATAAAACATTTTTATGGATACTGTAAACTTCATAATTTTCACATGATGAACTATTATCTTTATTTTTATTTTTTCAATCATTAATTAAATTTAAATACCATTTTTATATTATAGGCCATACAAAAGCAGACATTAAATCAGATTTGGCCCCATAAGCCATGGTTTGCTTGTCCCTACTTCATTTTATATGTCTTTAGATATATAAAATTTTATACAGTATCTATCCAGTATTGGTTCCCTAATATGAACAATAATAACAATTTTCCTGTCTCCTTCCTCCCTCTGCATTATTTATTTTATCAATATTTTCTTGCTTATTGTTTTACTTTATACTATTAAATAAGCCTGTATTTCCATTATGTGAGTTATAAATATTTATTGATAAACTTTGACCCTGAGCTATCATAGATGAGTCAACTCAGAAATGTACCCATCTTCTTTCACCTCTCCATTGCCAGAGGATATAATCATATTGTTTTGCCACATTCTATGTTTTATGCTCAATTCTATGGGTAAATTCAATGCTGACTACCAGATTTGTGTAGGAGACCATTCTGCGCATGGTGTGGGCCCAGCCCCCAGTGGCAAACATTTACTGCAAAGTAACTTCCTAAAAACCATCCTAAGCCTTCCAGGAACCAGAGTAACTGGTTCAACCACTTTTGCCTTTTCATTTGCAAATATCCCTCTTCTGTGATGTGATTACAGGCATCCTCTCCTTTGTTTTCTATATAAAGTAACCACCTAAAGCAAGCCTGTGCGTAGTTAATGAGGACCTTCAGGTACTGTGCCTAGTTAGACAATAAAAGCTCAAAGCAAAGACCAAGGCTTTTGCTCCCCTTGAGAGGGAAGCTGCTTGCCCTTTTTTCCACAGAATTCGGTAGTCCGTGTGATTTTCTTTTATTTCATCTACAACGCTGTGGACTCCACGAGCGGGGGTGGGGGCGGTCTGCAACAGATTTGTTGACATATATTTTCCTTTTGTCTCTTAGTTGGCTGAGGATTATCCTCTGGTAGTTTTCTTAAAAGGAATTTAGGTTTCATATATTTAAAATGTGAAGATATGTTTATCTAGATATGAAACATGGGTGTCATTTTCTTTCATTGAATACCATTTATGTGTTACTTTTATGTGACTCTTGACTTTGTATGTTGCTATAAAGACATAATGTAAACAGCCTGATTGTTTTCTTATTCTCATGTGCCTTAATCTTTTTTGTTTGACCACTCACATAATTCTTTTGTTTAAATCTTGAAATTTCAATAACATTGCTAACAGTGAGGGTTTACTCCTTCTGTTTCAGTGTTCCCCAGTACATTGTCTTCCCAATGTAAAAATTCAAGACATGTTAATTTTGGAGCTGTTTTCTTCAATTATTACTTTCAAGATAAGATTTTATTCATTTTGTTGATTTATTTTTCCTTTAGGGATTTCAATTATATATATGTTGGAATTTTGTTTTTGCTTGTTTTTCTGTATCTATCACTTTGACCTTTTAAAATGTTTTTATTTTGTTATTTTGTTTTCTCATTTCTAGCATATATTCCCTTTACTATGTTTTTCACAGTGCGTATACTGGCTATAGTGCCTTGAATTTTTAGCTTTATTTACATGCTAATTTTGGTTTTCCTTCTATTTTTCCTGATCTCTGCCAGTTCAACTTTCATCTTCTATTATAATTTCCACTCTTTTCTGAGTTCTAATATTTCTGCACTCAGAGTGGTCTTAATTTATATAAGATTCTGCTTAACTTTTTTTACTTCCTGATAAATTTTGAGGTCAAATACTGTCTTTATGGCACAATTTTTGTTGTAAGTTCTTTTTGGGGTAAGTGTTGATGCTGTTTTCTACCTTTATTTCCATGTAGGAATTTTGTATAGTTGCTTGGCTGGTTCTTTCCATATTACCTGTCATTGAATGAGTTGGATTTTTTTTAGATAAGTATTTTATAGAGTTGGTGGTCAAGAGGAGAAGCTACAGCCCAAGTAACCTTTAAGTTTTCATTATGTAAAGAATCTTTTGCCTTGGCTGGTATGGCTCAGTGGATTGAGCCTGGGCTGGGATCCAGAAGTTTGCTGGTTTGATTCCCAATCAGGGCACATGTCTGGGTGGTGGGCCAGGCCACCAGTAGGGGCCATATGAGATGCAACCACATATTGATGTCTCTCTCCCTCTCTCTAAAAATAAATAAAATCTTTTTTTAAAAAAGAATCTTTATTTGCTGCCACAAAGATAGATAGCTCTATACAAACATGCCTTATTTGTGTGAATGTTTTGTACCCCTAAATCCCTTGATTCTCTGGGACAAACATAGTGAAGAGTAAGGCTTAACAGCTTCTGATTTCAGTTCCAGTGGATTTTTTTTTTTTGCAAACAGGATTATAAATTTAAACTCACTTGTGCCTTACCTCCAAGAACTATAATTTTACTATTATACTCTGAGCTTTGCTACTGGTGGGTGCCTTCTCACTTGGTGTTTCATTTTCATTGCCCATCAAGAGTATTCTGCCAACTTTTTATACTTCCAAAGTCCCTGCTTTTCTAAATTATTATTATTATTATTATATCTGTCTTCTTGGTTTGATTAGATTAGAGTTTCTAAAATTTTTATTTTTTTCTTCTGTTGCTATTATATAATTTTCAAGAGGGAAAGAGGAACAATGATGACTGTCTCAGTTATGTGTATGTTATGCTGTGCTTTTAAAGGGTTGAACATAGAATGAGCACCTATCATTAGTTTTCAACAGATGGACTTTTAAGAAGCAAATCCAAGCCTATGATGAAACCATGGAAATTTGAAATTTCCCAGAATAATTACGATGTAAAAAATATATACATCTAGAGAATCAGCATAATGAAGACTGAGTAAACCATGGGAATTCAGATAAAGAGAAAATTAAGTGTTGACAGGGGCAATGACCTAAGGGGTTATATGGAACAGAGATTAGAAGGATTCATTGGAGGCTTGAGCAAAGTTAGTTTGTGTTCTTCCCTATAGCTTTTGATTCAAGAACTTTAAAAATGCATTCTCATTTACTATGGTATTCTCCATTACTGGTTGCTTTCTGTCTACCTCAGGATATCTCAAAATGTGAAGAAAATGAGAAGAGATAGTACCAGTTGAGGGAAAGAAAGAAGACTTTGGAATAAAAATTATTTTTTTCTCTGTAGTCTCCAGAGTTTATGCCAGTTCCCCAGAACCAAGCCAGGCTCCCAGAGGCACTCTGGACCAAGGGTTCTTGGCACAGACAAGATTTCCAGAAGACAGAGCTGCCTTTGAGACATACCTTGGAACCTGAAATCAAGCCAAAACAGCCTGGGGAGTGAGCAGGGTGAAGCGGCTTCAGAACATTTTGTGTGACATATTTGCTGCTGTCTTCTTTACTGTAAAATTTTTAAAACTTACTTTTTCCTTCTGAATATTTCAGTTTGCTTTTATTAGTCATTTCAAGGAGGATCATGTGAAGACCTAGGGAAGGCAGGACCCTCATTCCTCTCTATGTCCTCTGCATAGTACTCTGCCTTTGCTCTCTCCACTGTTTACTTATAAGCTTGGTTTTGGCAGCCAGTGAGTTTATTTTACATTTTACTGAAGTGCGAGGGGAAATACTGATAGGAAAACTAAACAAAATCCCTCACAAAATGGTATCACCAAATGAGCAAAGTACCTGAAAGAGTCAAACATCCGGGTGCCCAGAACTCAAAGGCTGATCTTTGTTACATACAAGGCACCCTCAGGATCTCTTCCTGCTCTGCCTAATGATAAGATCATCTGAAAATTAATCACTAGTGGAGAGAGGCTATATTCACTGACAACCTACACTGCAAGTCTGAGGCCCTGCCTCCCCAGGTTTCTTGTCTGTACTGCCATAAGCTTTTCAGAACAGGGGGTTCAAACGCCTTTGTTGTTGCTTTAAAGAAATGAGAGTGCTAGATCTTCTATCTAGTTAGAGTGCATTTTTTTCTTACTACTAAATGAGCACTTGGTGATAATTAAAAAAATAACATAAAATAATTTCTCTCTTATGTGTAAACATGTACCTCGCCATAAAATACACATTTTAAAAGGAAAATTACATCGGCCATATATAAAACTAAAAGTATATAAAAAGATATTGAAAAACATAAGTTTACATGATTTTTCACAACAATCCTGTGAGAATAGATATGAAGCAGATGTGTGGGTGGATGTGCCATAAATGTATGTTTATGTTATTGTGTTTATATATATATTTGTTGCCATAAAGATAGATACAGGTATATACACACATAGGTATATATCAATATATTTCTGTGTGTATATATGTGTGTAGACATATATGTATTATCTCCAAACAAACTTATGTTTTCCATCAACGGTAAATGGTTGAATTGTTACAGAACAAAGGGGGACCTGGGACAATATACTCTTACCCGAAAGGAAGCCCCCACATCTGTTATGTCCACCAGCTATAGGAAAGACAGCTCTCAATGCCCGAGATTCATGAAAAGGAAAGGAAATGTTTATTTAATGCTATACAGACTTAAAGTAGTAACCTAATGTCTTCATCAAAATCCCCAAGTCCCTTAAAACACCCACAAACACACACAGTCTTTCCTTTCCCCCTTTGCCCAGTCTGGGGTACCATATCTCAGGAAAAGAAATAGAAGTCCGTGGCTCAGGCAGCCCCCAGTTCTTCCCAGTAATCCATCTTGTCTGGGAGACCTCCCTTGGTTCCTGGCACCATCAGCTGTGTTGCCAGGATCTCTGCTCCAGCTGGGTGGTGGTTCCCCCTTCTAAAGCTGCAGGGGTCCCCACCCTGGCAAAGGCATGTGGTCCTCTCTCCACTGCTCCAGCCATGTGGTCGTCTCTCTCCCAGGGCCACGGGAGCCACAGGAGTCCCCACTCTGCCAAAACCACGTGCTTCTCCCCACAAAGCTGTGGGGAGGGGGGTTTGCCACTCTGCCAAAGCCGAGTGGCAGTTCTTTGCTAAAGCCAAATGGTGATTCTCTCTCTCAGGGCTGCAGGAGTCTCCACTCTGCTAAAGCTGCGTGGCTCTCCCCTCAATAGCTGCCACGTCTGGGTTTAAATCCCCACGCCAATCTTCCTCTGCAGCCCCATTTTCAACTCCTCCTACAATCAGCCTCACATGCCAGAACTTATATCCTTCCAGCTTTACTGGGCTGCCATCATGAGTCTGGGAAGGTGTGGCCCATGTCATGGAGCCAATTATCTCCAAGCTCCTACGCAGGCACTGTAACTTGGGGGACCTGCCCCCCAGTTATGTCCTGGTGGGGAAGTTACTTCCATTCCCTGGGCTCAGAGCTGGTCACAGTATTTAACATATCTATGTAACCAGTCAATGGTTATAGATATGTTAAATGACCACACCACACGTTAGCTTCAAGGCTGTTGCTATGCAAAACAGCTCTCAATGGCCCTGCTCAATTTGTCCCTTCCCTCAACCCACAGCTTGGGGGGCAGTCAGGATGTCCTAAAATCTACTGGACACTTTGAGTTCTGGACCCCATTCCAAATCCCTATTTGGGGTCCCCCTCTTGGCTGCACCTTATAATAGAATGATATATATTTCCATAATCTTTTTGGAGTAATGTAGCAATTTAACACAGAGGAAGATTATAACTTATAAAAACAAATACAACAGCCTTAAAAGCTTATTCCAAAAGCATGTAAGAAAAGGATGGATATTATTTCTTAAATGGAAAAAGAAGAGCAAAATTTAGAGATATTGGTAGAAATAAAAATACAGACAAACTGAGGGATCCTACATGTAAGGAAACTTAACAACCCTTAAAAAGGTATTTGTCCAAAGTAGACATGGAACCTAATCAACAAAACAAACAAGCAAGCAAAATATAACCAGAGACATTGAAATGAAGAACAAACTGACAGTAACCAGAGGGGAAGGGGGAGAGGGATCATAAGGGATGATAGAGGAAGAGTCATCAAAGAACATAGATAAAAGACATGTGGACAAAGCTAAAGGGTGTAGGTACAAGGGTGGGAGGCAGGGATGGGTGGGGTGGAGGTGCATGGTTCGGGCAAAATGAGGATAAATGTACTTGAATAACAATAAAAAAATAAAAAAACAGCAAACAGAAAAGTAGATGCCAGTTCTATTTCTAGTTTTCTGTATCCCTGAATGAAGCTCAAAGACTTCATGCAAATTTTAATGTCTCTTTCCCACATTAAAAATATCATGGGTTGTTGATAATATGGCCTGGATGTTCCACATTCCAGAGTGGCCCAGATGTTGACTGAGATGAGATAACACTGCTGAAATTTATTTCCATGAGAAATTCAGTGGCATTAGAATAGTAAGATAACAAATGTACCTAAAATATTAGTGGCTTATAACAATAAAAGTTGATTTTTGCTTGCACTATATGTTGATTATTGAATTGACTATGGCCTCCATTACACATCTCCTCACTCTAGGTGCCAGACAGAACCCATTGGTCACTATCTGCAATAAAACTGATAGCAAAGAGAAGAGAGCATGCAAAATTTCAAACTGTCCCCAAGCACTTCTACTGAGTCTCCTCAGCTTTGCAAAGTTCAAGTAACATGCCCAACTTCATGTGGAGATGGGGGATAGTGAAATACAGCCCCACTGGGTGACTGGAATGGAGAAAACTATGTTATTACTGAACAGCCCTAATGACTACAAGAAATGAAAAAATTTAATAACGTTTTATTGTATTTCTGTTCTATGTTGAGGATAGAAATAGGGAAGTGGAAAGGACTTCTCATTTCACTTTTACTATTTAATTTAACTCCCCAGTGAAAAAAGTATTCATAGATTATGTTTTATGTGAAAGGTAGTAACACCAGTGCTTTCCTATAAGATGGGAAAAATATTCTGAAAGAGTCATCTTCTTTATAGAATAGAAGCCTTAATCTTCAGAGGAGAAGGGCAACAAATAGTGTTGTCTATTATAAACGGAAAGGAAATGGAAGAGCAACCTCTACCACTGGAGGAGGAAGAAGGATGCCTACTGGTCTCAGGATTACATAATGGGAGGGTAAGAAGCACTGATAAAACCACTAGCACAAATCCTAGGTACTTGATGATGGCCTAAGACTGAAGCTTAATCAGAACCATAGAGAACACCCCAAGCCACCATGTCAGGTTACCCATCCAGTAGTAAGAAGTAACATGCAAGGGAAATTACTTTCCTCTGAGGCACTGCACAAAGGAAAGACCAAAAGCTGAGGGGTGAAGAGACACTGGGGAAAAGGGAAAAAAAAACAAATCTTCTGATAAAACACCCCCACTCCTTAGAAAAACATGTGGTGTGCTAAGGTAACCATAGCAACAATAAATCTCAAACCCACCTCAATCGCTAATTAGATAACTCTAAGCTTCACAGAAAAGTTCCAGCAGAAAGATGTACCTACTTTTTGGCATAGACGCTGTGTACCTCAGTCTTTATTGTAGCACACAAGATGGCATGTCTGTACAAAAATTACAAAGCTTTAGAAAAAAAGATAAAAATTCCCAAGAAACAAAGCAATCTTTAAAAGCAAACTCAGATATGACACAGATGTTAGGACTATCTGGCAAGGAATTTCAAGTAATTATGATTAATATGTAAAGGCTCTAATTGAAAAGACAGATAGCATGCAATATCAATTGGGTAATTTCAGCGGAGAGAAGCAAACTATAAAAAGTAGCAAATGAGAGTATTAGAAATGAAAAACACAGTAATGGAGATAAAGAACATGTTTGACAGGTTTATTAGTAGACTCAACAGGGCCAAGTTGTATTAGTTTGCTACGGTGGCCATTTAGTACCACAGACTGAGTGGCTTAAACGACAGAGCATACCCAAGAGCTGTGAGGCAATATCGAATTGTCTCATATATGTGTAATTAGAATTCCAGAAGGAGGATGGGCAGAGGGAAAATATTAAAGAAATAAAGCAAAGAATTTTTTAAAAAGTAATGACACATGAACTTTAGGTATAAGAAGCTGAGGGAACAGAAAGCAGAAAAATATCCAAACCTATGCAAATACACATTCATGGGCACAACACACCACACCTGAGTTTACCATATGCAAACTGATAAAAATGAAAGGTAAAGGAAGTCTTGAAGAAAATCAGATAAAAAGACATTACTTACACAATAATGAAAATAATAATTAAAGTCAACTTTTCTAGCCATGAAAACTAGAAAATAATGGTGTGACATCTTTAAACTTCTGAAAGGAAATAGGTATCTGGTTAACTGAGAATTTTGTACTCAGCAAAAATGTATATAAAAATTTTGACATAGTTTTAATTTTAAAAAGGTAAACTGGGAATTTGATAGAAGACCTAGTCAACAAGAAATACTGGATGAAGTTGTTTGGGTAGAAAGAAAATGACAACAGAAAAAGATTTAGATGTACAAAAAGGAAAAGGAAAACAAGAAGGTGCTACAAATGAAAGTAACATGAAATTGATTTTTCTTTTCTTTATTTTTTTCAAGTGTACAATTTTATTAGACATTATTGTTCCATGTTATTGTGTTTTCATTATCCAAAGTCAAGTTTTTTTCTATCAATAATTATTTTTTCCATATTTTACCCCTTTTCCTCCTTTTATTTTTAATTACTTTAAAAAAGTGACTACCTAAAGCAAAAATGGAAATATATACTGTGTTTAGAGCATATAAGAAAGTACAACATATGACAAAAAAGCACAGTAGATGGAAAAAAGTAATTGAGTATATAATGTTATAAGTTTATTATAGTACACATGAAGAGATATAACCTCATATAAATGTATACAGTGATTAATTGAAGGTGTATGTTTTAAAACATGTACATTATAAATCCTAGTGTCACAAGTAAACATTCTTTATCAATAGAGGACATAGAGTAAAATTATAAAAAAAAAATACAAGGAATGGCAGAAAAAGAGAAAAATAAACAAATACATAAGTAATACAGAAAATAATAAAAAGTTAATATATTTTAACCCAATAGTATTAATCATCAACACCTTAAATAAGAATGGTGCAAACATAACATTGAAGAAACAGAAATTGTCAGTCTGGGTAAAAGAGCAATCCCTACCTCTATATTGTTTACAAGAAATTGACCATAAGTACAGTTGTACATATGTTAAAAGTATGAGGATGAGCCCTGGTAGGTGTGACTCAGTTGGTTAGAGTGTGGTCCCATAGGTCGAAAGTTTGCGGGTTTGATTCCTGGTCAGGGCACTCATGTTACAAGTTTGATCCCTGTTGGGGCAAGTACAGGAAGGCAACCAACTGATGTTTCTCTCTCTCTCTCTCTCGCCCCCCATGCAATAAAAGCAATTAAAAAAAGTATCTTCTCAGGTCCTTTACCCATTTTTTTAATTGGATTATTTGGCTTCCTGGTGTGGAGTTTTGATATTTTGGATATCAAACCTTTGTCTGAGGTATCCATTGCAAATATATTTTCCCATATGGTTGGATCCCTTTTCATGTTGCTGATGTTTTCTTTAGCTGTGCAGAAGCTTTTTAATTTAATGAAGCCCCACTTGTTTATTCTTTCCTTTATATCTCTTGCTCTAGGGGATATATCAGTGAAAATATTGCTGTGTGGAATATCTGAAATTTTACTGCCTGTTCTCCTTTACGACTTTTATGGTGTCATAACTTATATTTAAGCCTTTTATCCACCAGACACTTCTCCAAGAAGGACATACAGAGGGCCTAGAGACATATAAAAGGATGCTCAGCATCACTAGCCATAAGAGATGCAAATTAAAACCACAGTTAGATACTACAAACCATTCAGAATGACCATTACAAACAAACCCACAAACAACAAGTGATGGAAAGGTTGTGGAGAAAAGGGAACCCTAGTTCACTGTTGGTGGGAATGTAGACTGGTGCTGCCACTGTAGCAAACACTATGGAATTTCCTCAAAAAACTAAAAATGGAACTGCCATTTGACCTGGCAATTCCACTTCTGGGAATATACCCTAAGAATCCTGAAACACCAATTCAAAAGAACCTATGCACCCCAATGTTCATAGCAATGCAATTTACACTAGCTAAGTGCAGGAAACAGCCTAAGTGCACATCATAAAGTGAATGGATCAAAATATGGTGGTGCATTCACACAATGGAATGTTATGCAGCAGAAAGAAAGAAGAAATCCTACTGTTCACAACAGCATGGATGGAAATGGAGAGCAATATGCTCAGTGAAATAAGCCAGGTGGTGAAAGACAAATACCATATGATCCCACCTATAAGTGTAACCTAATCAACAAAACAAACAAATGAGCAGAATAGAACCAGAGACATGGAGATAAACAACAAACTGACAGTAACCAGGGGGTGAAGGGAGAGGGACAAGCAAGGAAAGCAGGGGAAAAGTTACCTAGGAACATGTATAAAGGGCCCACAGACAAAAACAGCAGGGATAGAGGAAAACAACAATAGGAGGTAGGTGTGGGTAGGGCAGTGGGAGAGTAATGGGAGGAAATGGTGATAATTGTAATTGAACAATTAAAAAATAAAGAAAAAAAGTGACTTCCAGCCAAGATGGATGCATAGGTAGATATAGTTTGCCTCCTCACACAACCTAAAGGACAACAAATTTAAAAACAAAAAAAAATAACCAGAACTGTTAGAAAATTGAACTGTATGAAATTCTTACAATCAAGGAGTTAAGGAAAAAACATTCATTCAGACTGGTAGAAGGGGAGGAGACTGGCAGCTGGGACAGAGAGGAAACTCAGCAAGGCAGTGCCCTGGAGGACTAGATGGTCCCACATTTGCAGACGAGACAGACCACACAATCCAAGATTCCAGTTGTGGAAAAGAAAGCCTCAAAACCACTGGCTGAAAACAACTGGTAGGGGTTGCGATAGCAGGAAAAACTCCCAACCTCACAGGAGAGTTTGTTGGAGAGACCCACAGGTTCCTAGAACACACACAAACCCATCTACCTGCGAATCAGCACAGGAAGAGCCCAATTTTTTTGTGGGTAACTGGGGAAGTGACGGAAAGTAGGGCGGGAGCCAAGCAAGTGACATTGCTCCCTCTGAAACTTCTCCCCCATGCACAGCACCACAATGCAGCCCAGTGGATTGCCCCACCCTGGCAGATACCTAAGGCTCTGCCCCTTACAGTGTAACAGGTGCACCAAGACAAAGAAATATGGCCCAAATAAAAGAACAGATCAAGTCTCCAAAAATATATCTAAGCGATGAAGAGATAGCCAATCTGTCAGATGCAGAGTTCAAAACACTGGTAATCAGGATGCTCCCAGAAATGGTTGAGTATGGTCACAAAAATAGAGGAAAAACTGAGGCTATGCAAAATGAAATAATGAAAAATAGACAGAGACAGGAAACCAACAGGGAAGGGAAGGAAACCAGGCTTCAGATTAATGATTTGGACCAGAAGAAAGAAATAAATATTCAACCAGAACAGAATAAGGAAACAAGAATTCAGAAGAACAAGGAGAAGATTAGGAACCTCTAGGACACCTTTAAATGTTCCAACATATAAATCATAGGAGTTCCAGAAGGAGAAAAGGAAGAGCAATAAATGGAAAACTTAGTTTAAAAAATAATGAAGGAAAACTTCCCCAATCTGGTAAGGGAAGTAGACTTCCAGGAAATCCAGGAAGCTCAGAGAGTCCCAAAGAAGTTGGACCCAAGGAAGCACACTCCAAGGCACATCATAATGACATTACCTAAGATTAAAGATAAGGAGAGAATCTTAAAAGCAACAAGAGAAAAGGAGATAGTTACTTACAAATGAGTTCCCATAAGACTATCAGATGATTTCTCAAAAGAAACCTTACAGGCAAGAAGGGGTTGGAAAGAAGTATTTGAAGTCATGAAAGGCAAGGATCTACATCCAAGATTACTCTATCCAGCAAAGCTATCATTTAGAATGGAAGGGCAGATAAGTACTTCCCAGATAAGGTCAAGTTATAGGATCAAAAGGATAAAAGGGAATAGGGAATTAGAAGCATAAAAGGGCCCTGGCTAATGTAGCTTAGTAGATTGAGTGTGGTCTTGCAAACCATAGAGTTGCCAGTTCGATCCCCTGTCAAAGCACATGCCTGGGTTGGGGGCCAGGTCCCCAGTAGCACTCAAGAGGCAACCACACATTAAAGCTTCTGTCCCTCTCTTTCCCTTCCCCTATCTCTAAAAAATAATTTTTTAAAAAAAGCATACATAATAGGTAAAAAATAGACAGGGAGAGGTTGAGAACAGTATAGGAGATGGACAAGCCAAAGGACTTATATGTACAACCCATGAACTGTGGGGGCAGAATGCTGGAGGATGGGGGGTGCATGGCAGAGGGGAGCAAAAGGGAGGAAAAAATGAAACAACTGTAATAGCATAATCAATAAAATATACTTTAAAAAACTAAAAATGAAAAGAAAAACTTCTAACAAAAATATAAAAATATAAGCCTGAAAAAAAGTATAAAGGTGAAAAAAGATATGCCATGGAAATATAACCAAAACACTACACAATTTATTAATATCAGGCAAAATTGACTTCATATTGTTATCAGCAACAAAATTAACCCCTACATGATGATAAAGGGGTTAATTTTTAAGAAGACATAAGAATGTTAATGTTATCCACCCAGCTACTCAAAGGATAAAAATTACTAAAACTTGCTCAAGAACTAGATAATTGAATAGTTTTGTTTATCAAAAATATTAAAAAGAAATAATATAAATTTCTTGTAATCTCTTTTAGATAAATTGATAGGAGAAAACTTCTGAATAACAGCTTAGGGAAGAAGTTCCATGGATCCTTTCTATTATGGTAAATCATAATTGGTAAAAATTATAAAAAGCAATTATCTAAGTCCCTGGAAATTGTCCAAGGACATATAGAAAATGGAAAAGCATTGATTTAAGAAAACTTAACAAATCTAAATTTTGGTAAAAAAAAAAGAAGGTAAGTGTAGCATTTGATCCACAAGCTGCTACCTGCCCAAGTACAGCCAGTGAGATGGAAGTTCTACTCTGGTAGTGGAGGGGAAAAAAAAAGAAAGAGAGGAGAGGAGAGGGGAGGGGAGGGAAAGGGAAGGGAAGGGAAGGGAAGGGAAGGGAAGGGAAGGGAAGGGAAGGGGAGGGGAGGGGAGGGGAGGGGAGGGAAGGGAAGAAGAAAAGTGAAGAGAAAAGAAAAGAAAAGGAAAGGAAAGGAAAGGAAAGAAAAGAAAAGAAAAGAAAAGAAAAGAAAAGAAAAGAAGAAAAAGAAAAGAAAAGAATAGAAAAGAGACAAGAAAAAAAACGGTATTCTCATTCCCTCAAGCTCCTAGTTTAGGTTTATAGTTTCCTCTGGTTTTCTGGTACAGGAGTTGGGTTCCAGGCAAATGCAGATAAAATGTCTGGAGTTCCATTCTTTTTTAACGATAAAATTATTTGTTGTTTTAGTTTAGTTTAGCTTTAGTTTTATGGCTTATGCTGTTAAAGTTGTTCTCATTTATTTCTCCCTTTCCCCACCTCCACCCAGCCCCACTGTCTCCCCACCTGTAGCTAATCCTCATATTGTCCATGTCCCTGGGTTGTGCAGAAATATTCTCTGGTTAATCCCTTCACCATTTCATTCCATGTCCTACCCCCTTTTCTGGTAGCTATCAGTCTGTTTTATGTAACTAAGCTTCTGTTATTATTTTGTTTGTTAGTTTATTGTATTCATTAGATTCCACATATAAGTGAGATCATGTGGTATTTTTCTTTCACTAACTTGCTTACCAAGCCCCCCACTTGAAGGAAAGAAGCTTCCTCCCAGGTACAGAAGGTAAGACTTGCTCTGGTCACCCTTACACCCCCTCCTTGTTGGGAGGGTGAAGGCTCCATGCCAGGAGAGGCAAGCCAAGAAGACCAAGGACTACCACTCCCGCCCAACACCTAATCTGTAGAGCAGTAGTGTCACTTTGAGAAAGTAGTCACTGTCTTCAACCACAGGCTTGGAACACAGGCACAGTGTGGAAGGCAGGCCAAAAGAACAGGGAGTTCCATAGCTCTCTCCACAGAACTGACTTTATTTGGGATACGGTGTGGTGAAGTTCAAGCCTATGAGTGACTGTTGAAAAGTAGAAATTTTGTTGATGAGCAATTAAGAGGAAACTCATAGCTCCTATAGCTCCACGACTGCAATAAGAAAAATAGTCAACTAGTTAGAAGTCTAATAGAAAGAAGGAGGAAAAACTAGAAACCACCCTCTTGGATCAGAATAATCCTCCTTGATCCGTTTTAAAGACTAGTCCTGAAACTGGTCCTGATTTTAACTGGATCAAACTGTGGAGCAATTTGTAGACCAGGGCATTGTTGAAAACAATGGGGCAATTAGTGGAGGCTAACAGCTAGTTGTGGTACCAGTCTAGGCAGACCAGCTAGAAGCATAAGAGTTGAGAACAGAGCAAGACAGAAGTAAAGGAGATTAGCTAAAATCACTGTCAGCCTTGAGAGTTGGGGATGGGTGGTCTGGGTGACTTGTGTACATGTGCAAAGCTGTGTCCCCAGATGAAACTTCTGAAGATGTACACTGTAGAGGAAATGCATTCACGGAAGTATCTATCCAAGTCACTAAATAAATAAATAAGCAAACAATAACAAAAACTATAAATGGAAGGAAGGGGTAAATGAAATTATTATCCAGAGTTACAACAATGTGTCATTTACATGTCCAGAATTCACAAGATATGCAAACACATAGGAATCTGTGATCAATGGATGGGAGGGGGAAAAAACATGAAAGACAAAAAAAAACAGGAAAAAGAAAACCTCCTTTGAGAAGCCCCACATGTCACAGTAAGCACAAAAGCCTTGAAAATAGCTAAGATGAATATGCTCAAATGGAAACCAAGCTTTAAAGAAATAAAACAAGATTTGATAACCATGTCTCAAAATAGAGAATATCAGTAAAGAGATAGAAGTTACAAAAGTAAATCAAATAACATTTTAGAATGAATGATACAAAACTGAAATTAGGAACTCACTAAAGCTTTCTCACCACTCCTTTTCCATATTGTACTGGAATTTCTAGCTAATGAAATAAGAGAAGAAAAGGGGGGAAAATGTACACAGATTGGGAAGAAAAAAATAAAACTGCCTTACTCACAGATGACATGATTGTCTGTGTAGAAAATCCAAAAAAATCAACCATAAAACAGGAACAAATAGATCATTGCAGAAAGCCTGCATAATAAAAGGTTAATATATAAAAGCCAATCACTCCTATATAGCAATAATGAAAAAATGAAATTTGAAATTAAAAACACATCATTTACATAGCACCCCCCCCCAAATAAGCTGCTTAGTACAAATCTATTAATATATGTCTAAGATCTATATGAGGAAAACTATAAAAATATAATAAATAAAATCAAAGAAGAAATAAATAGAGAGATGTTCCGTGTTCATGAATAGGAAGATTCAATCTTGTCAAGATGTCATTTCTTCCCAACTTGAATTAGACATTCAATACAATACCGCTAAAAATCCCAGTAAGTTATTTTGTGAATAATGAAAAACTGATTCTAAAGTTTATGTGGAAAGACAAAAGAACCAAAAGAGCCAACACGATATTGAAGGAGAAGAACAAAGTCGGGGACCTGACACTACCTGACTTGCAGACTTACGATAAAGCTCCGCTCATCAAGACAAGTGTGTTGCTAGTGAAAGGATAGACAAATGGGTTGTTGCAAAGACTAGAGAGCCTACAAATAGGTTCACCTAAATGAAGTCAACTGACCTTTGACAAAGAAACACAAGTAACAAAATGAAGAAAAGAGTCTTTTTTCAAATATTGCTGGAACAACTGACATGTACAGTTACATATGGGAGAATGAATCTGTACCCAGACCTTACACACTTCACAAAAGTTAACTCAAAATATAACAGAAACCTAAACGTAAAACTCAAAACTATAAAGCTCCTGGAAAATAATAGAGTAGAAATGTTCGTGACCCTGAGGTTGGTGATGGCTTTTTAAATACAATGCTAAAAGCATGATCCATAATAAATAATAAATTGGACTTTATTAAAAGTAAAATCTTTATAAACAGCACTGTTAAGGTAATAAAAAGATTGAATAAAATCTTTCCAAGCCATATATCTGATAAAAGATAGTCAGCCAAAATATATAAAGAATTCAAACTCAGCAGTAAGAAAACAAAAAATAATTAAAAAATAGACAATAGATCAGAACTGACAACTCAACAAAGAAAATATACAGGTGGAAAATAGGCATACAAACAGATGTCACACATTAAGTGTCACTAGGGAAATGCAAAGTGAAACAACAATAAAATAATCACTATACAACTCTTAGAATGGCCAAAATCTGGAACACTGACAACACCAAATGCTGACAAGGATGTGGAGCAAGAGGAACTCTCATTGATTAGTGATGGGAATGCAAAAATGATATAGCAACTTTGAAAGACAGCTTGGAAGTTTTGTACAAAACCAAAAATACTCTTACCACACAATGCAGTAGCACATTCATTTGTATTTATCCAAAGTACTTAAAAACTTCCATTTTCCATTTACACAAAACTCTTCACAAAAATGTTGATTAGCAGCTTTATTCATATTTGCCAAAACTTGGAAGCAACCAAGATGTCCTTCAGTGGGTGAACAGATAAATATACAATAAAATATTATTCAGTGCTAAAAATTGAGCTATCAAGTCATTAAAAAAATGAAGGAATCTTAAATGCATATTACTAAGTAAAAGAAGCCAATCTGAAAAAAGCTATATACTGATTTCAACTATATGAGATCATGGAAAAAGCAAAACTAGGGACATAGTAAAAAGATCAGTGATTGCCAGGATTGGAGGAGGGGAAGGGATAAAGGAGGAACACAGAAGATTTTGAGGTCAGTGAAAATACTCTGTATAATATAGTGATGGACACATGTCATTTATTCTACATTTGTCCAGATCCCTAAAAGGTAGATTAGACTGCATAGGAGTATGGAGTATGTTGTAAATAAAAATATGAACTAGTGCTTGCTCTCAATTGTTTGAAGAAATAAAACAAACACCAAAAATTAACTATAATGTAAACTATGGACTGTAGGTGACTTTAATGCATGTGTTGATGTAGGTTACAGTCTATAGATTGTAACAAATGTACCACTGGGGGGGTATTCTTAATAGCTTTTTAACAAAAATTGACAAGCTCATCTTAAAATTAATATTGAAATACAAGGGACCAAAATAGATGTATGTTTGAAAAATGAAAAAAGAAGGCACTAGCTGGTGTGGCTCAGTGGACTGAGTGCCAACCTGTGAACCAAAATGTCTCTGGTTCAATTCCCAGTCAGGGCACATGCCTAGGTTGCAGGTTAGGCCTCTAGTAGGGGGTGCACAAGGGGCAACCACACATTGATGTTTCTCTCCCTCTCTTTCTACCTCCCTTCCCCTCTCTTTAAAAATAAATAAATAAAATCTTTTAAAAATGAAAAAAGAAGCAGAGACTTAGAATACTCAATCATCCAATTTAAAGTCTTACTAAAAAAACTATACCAATCAAGGCAGTATGGTAACTTCATGACAATAAACATATAAACCAATTGAACAGAGAGTCCAGAAACAAATTCTTACATTTATGTTTAGTTGATTTTCAACAAGGTTGCCAAAACCATTAATGGGAAGAGAGAATAGTCTGTTTAATAAAAAGAGTTGGGATCATTGGATATCCATGTGTCAAAGAATGAAATTAGTTACTTTGCTTTTATGATACATAAAAATTAACTCAAAGTGAATTATAGGTCTAAATGCAAGAACAAAAAACTATGAAACTTTTAGAATAGAAGGGAGAGATAATATCTTTAGCATTGGGTTAGACAAAGCCTTCTTAGATACAACATTTCACATTCTCAACCAAAACATGCTAAAACCAGAATAGAAGGTCTCTCATACATTAATTTTGCCCATTTCCTTAGACGCTCCACAACAGGAATCTCCTCACATTCATTTTTCTATGCTCTTTTTTGAGGCACTCCTTGCCAGACTGAACAGAATATTACCAGGACTGGCTCAGACTTGTCATCACCCTTTGGCACTAGAAGAAAACCCAGCATCCAAGGGACATGTCCACTTGGTGCCTGAATCATATTGAGGTTTTATTAGCAGAAGGAAGTAATTCTTGAGTAAGAATTCACCAGCTGCCAGAGAGAGTATGATTTGATTATGCTTTAATGTATTCTTTACAAGGAATCTAGCATTCCTCTGAGGAACGATGCAGCTGTTGGTTGAAATACACAGTATTTCTCATATACTGAGAATTTTCATTGGGAATGGCATCCAATGATTTGTTTTGTTTTGTCTCATTTTTGGGCAGGGAAATATTTGCAGTTTATCTAAAATATATCTTTTACTGACATGCTTTATTTTATTTTATTAAATATTAAATTCTCTTTATAATCTCAGAGTATATCTTATTTGGGCATAGAAGTACCTGTATTTAAACTGAAACTTTTTTTCCAAATTTTGAACATATATTCACAAAATAGATTTTTGTATAATGGTTATTAAAATAATCATAAAATAATTTTAAAGCTTTCCATTTGTTTTATGTTTCATTTATTTCTATGAGCTATCTGTTTCTTAATTTTTGAAAAATATTTTCTATAATGCCATTGGGTCCTAGAACCTTTAACAGATCTTGGTTTATGGTTTATTTTGTTTTTCCACAGCTTAGGAAAACGGATGCAGTTTTTAATTTATTTTTTCTCTAGAAAGCCATGGATTTCATCAAAACATATAATAAATAAATTAGCTTAAAAGTATATAAAGTATTCTATTTTATTATTCTCTCTGTAGTTGTATCTTCTTTTCATTCCTAATTTTGACTATCTACATCTTCCCTAGACTTTCCAAAGTTTTTCATTTTATTAAATTTTTCATAAAACAAGTGCTTGAGTGTATTGGCTAAATCATCAACTGTCAACCTTCACTTTTAATATTTTTCTTATTAGTTTTCTTAAAGTTGAATTGTTGTATATATTTAGTTTCTCTCATTGACTATTTTGTTTACATATTTCCTTCTTTTTAGTATAATGTTGACATTAAGTTTCTAAATTGGCATATGACTAGATCTTTGGACACAAATAATAATATTTTAAAATCACAGTATGACTATTTTCTAAATAGTCTAAAATTGAATTTTTTAATTTTATTAATTACAAAATTTCAAGCAGTATAGAAATGTATAACTAAAAATAAATAAACTCTCTCTTTTACCTTACCTCAAAGCAACTTTTAAAGATACCCAGCAATAGTCTTTTTCTTCTTTCAAATACCCTTTTACTCATATAACCATACATTACAGAAAAAGGTTGTACATATCCATTCTTGTGCTTATATCATTGCCTGCATGTACAAATATTTCTCTGTGATGGATTCCAGGGAGTGAGGTTTCTAGGCCAAGGGGTATACATACATGTTTAATTGTGATAAACTCACATTGTACTCCACAAAAGGCAGTATCAGGTTATATAACAATAGTGTATATTCATACCCCTTTCCCTGCACTTGGTTCAACCTTGATATATAACCAGCATTTTCATCTATAATTTGATCTCAGTAGTATTTAGAAGATAAACTTTAATTTTTAAGAAGCTAGATTTTTTTTCTATTGTTGCTGGTGGTTGTCTAACTTTTTATTGTTGTTGTTCCAAGATTTTCTTGCAACAGTTCATTATAAGAATGTGATAGTTTAAAATTTTACCTATCAAAATTTATTGAAGTTTCCTCTGAATATTTAGGGGGAAAATATGACCCATGTGCTTAAAATTATGAAGCATTCTCTCTGTAGAATGCAACTTTAATATATTTTCTATATTCATATACTACTATTATTATGTAGATATATTTTATATCTAGATTTTGTATCTAGTTAGTGTTTCAAAACTAAGAAGTTGTTTAAAAAATTTACCACTGTGTTTAATTTCTATTAGTGTTTATCATATTTTTATTCAGTTAAAATCTCTGTGGATCTCTGAAATTAAGTTTTAGATTTTTAGTCTAGGTAAGAAATAAGTCAACATGGTTACAATTTTCAGGCTCCTGGCTTTCACCCTTATCTCAGACTTGGAGATTCCTCCATAACTAATGAAAAGTTTGCATAAGTACCTGAGGAGAGAAAAAGTGAATGAGTCCCAATATGTGGGAATAGCTTCCAGTGGGCAAGTTCTGGGGTGCACATTTGTGGCCTGGCCTCTGGACACTTTTCTAGGAGAGTCCTTTTCTCTCATTGCTTGCACCTTGGCAACACTGGGAAGCCAAAAGTAATAAATGTCAGCATGGTCCAAACCATTTTCTCTAACTCACAGAATCAGGCAATGTTCTCAGAGGGTAGCTACTCTTGGATGAAAAAATATCTTGGGTCAGAGGCAAGAGGTGCTTAGGAAAGTAAAGCAGCATGGATAAGGTGCATAATAAGCTCTCTGTCTAAAGAGCTCCTTCATGCAACCACTCTGGGGCTTTCATTAGTTTCATCAAGCTGAAGCCTAGGTTTTCTTCAGTTTCCTTAAAGTGGACATTACTAGTCAATGTCACTGATAATGTACAGAGGATAAAATATGGGTTTCTTGGGGAAATGAAGACTTTTGAGAACTTAAGGGAATATCGAAGTGAGATAATAAGTTTAGGAAACTATACAAAAGAAGGTACACCTCATGGAAGAGAAAGAACAAGAATTTAAAATACAGAAAGAAGAGGGTATTGGAAATGTGAAGTAGGAAAAAGCAGCTGTGAAGAAAAGAATAATTACAGACACTTGGTTAAGAAATATTATTGAAATAATCTCAATGGGTAGGCTATGAAACTATTTAATGAGCAGGAACTTAGGTCAAAGAATCTTCCCAGAGCATCAGTAATAAATGATAAAGGTAAAGGTCATAAACACAGAAGAAAACAGAAAACATCCTTCATGTACCCAATAGGAGCCCTGGGTAAAAAACAAACAGAAAGGAAGAAGGATTAAGAATATAATGGGAATTTTACAAATAGCAAATAATGCAATGTTTCAGATTAATAAGGCTCAGAGAATGCCCTATAAATAGATAATATTGTTAGCTTCATTTTAGTAAAATTCAAGAACATGATAGACAAAGAAGAATTACAGTTTCTAAAGAGAAAAATTAGATATCTTTCAAAGGAATAAGAATTGGATTGACATTAGTAAAATTGTTGATTAATCTTATTAATTAAGAAGATTGACATCTTAAAAGCAACCAGCTGGAAAAGATAATTATTATGTTGAGAGTCTGAAAATGAAATTTTAACAAATAATTTCATATATAGCTGAATTTTCATTTAACATAAAAAGGGACTACAACTATTCTCAGACATACAAGATCTCAAGTAGTACTATAGTAAGACCCTTTTTGAAATAATTCTTAGAAGTTATACTTCAGGAAGAAAAATAAATAAATGCAGGAGAAAGCAATAAGATATGGAGAAAAGGCAGAGGAAAAAATTTAACAAAGTTTATGTTTACCCAAATAAAAACAGATATATATTAATTACATCCATATAATCTTGTATTAAAACTAGAACATGCTAACTCAATTGGGGACTGGAGACTGTTCTGGATGGACATCAATACAAAGTGAGAGCATCCTTAGTGTCTTGCTTTTGTCCAGGATGATATACAGGTACAGCTTAGCTTTAGTATTGCTAATGAATAAATAAGTATGCATTTGATTCTCAACAAATGAGAGTAACCACAAGGAGGATCAAAACAGAAATGCCTAAATTTAACACAAGTAGAAGAATTTCCATCTACCCAATGGAAAATAGAGAGGTAAAAGAAGAAAGCATAAGAATAAACCCCAGTGTAACAAGAATATCAGTAACAAAACAGTTTACACTTCATTTATACTTAACTATAGTCTAAAAATGAATTTTGGTAATTTTTAAAGAAATGTAGTATACATTAAGGTGAACTAAACTTATATTAAAAAGAAATTAAGGTTATGATAGTAAGGTCAAGTCACAGGTGAGGTATACATACTCGGTGCTGTCTTTGACTAGAACAATAAAAAAGAGTGATAATGCACACCTTTTAGAACAAGTTTATGTACTCAAACACATTATATTACTATTTAATACTGAAGTGTCACCTCTCATAATCCTGTCTAACTGGTATGTGACGCCAACTTAAATTGTCACTCTCTTGTCAGCCAGCAAGTGTGGTATAGTGTTAACTATAAATGCTAAGCGCAAAATGCTCCTCTGCCAGGGTAGTCACCTAATTTAAAGGCATTTTCCCTCTGGTCTCTTTAAACAAATTAAAACCTATCTCTCTGCTGTTCTATATATATTCTATAATATCAATGCTGTTCTATAGCCCATGTCATAATGGCATTTCCTTCAAAGACATAGTTATGTATTATTATATAGTACCAAAGAAGAGATTTCTAATTTCTGGGGGATCATTTCATATTTTTCTTAACCTTATATGCATAAGACAGTATCACAGCAAAAACTATTCAACGCATCTACTTTAACAAGTTAGATTGCGATAGAAACTTACAGTCTGTACTCACTCCAATTGTGTGACTGAACAAGTCTCTCCCCTTTCCCGAGCTTTACCTATTTCCTCATTACACGAGAAGTTACAGTAGGTGATTTCAGGCTCCCTTCCAGTTTTCATATTTTATATTGACTTTCCATGTCTATTTTGTCTTAATTTATTTATTTTAATAACTTATTTTAAAGTTGGTACACATGAGTTCTTATTTTCATAGTTGTATTTACCGTAGAAGAACTAAGACCTAGACAAAATAAACTACCTATAAATCTGATCATCTATGTCTCTTATCATCTATCTTATATTTCATTCCCTCTTTGCTTAATGATTTATGTAAAAAATCATATTTAAATAAATTTTATATCATGTTTACTGTTTAATATAAAATTTGATTTTTTAATAATTTATTTTTTTAAGATTTTTATTTATTTATTTTTAGAGAGGAAAGGGAGGGAGACAGAGAGATAGAGAGATAGGGATAGACAGAGAGAGAGAGAAACATCAATGTGCGGTTGCTGGGGGTCATGGCCTGCAACCCAGGCATGTACACTGGCTGGGAATCGAACCTGCGACACTTTGGTTCACAGCCCGCACTCAATCCACTGAGCTATGCCAGCTGGGGCAAAATTGGATTTTTTACTTTAATATATTGCTTAAATCTTTACACACTTCATTTAATATTGCATTGCATAGATATAGCATAATTTGCTTATTCTTTCTATTCTCATATTTGGTCATTATATTATTTCCACATTTATGCTGTTATAAAGGTTGCAATGTATATATTTCTGCATACATATATGTTTTAAGAATTTTTGTTACTGGAATTTCTAAGTCAATAATATAAATAATAATATAATTAACATTTTTGTGGACTTGCCATGTGCCAGAAATTGTTTGATTCATATCTATTAACTAATTTGATTCTTACATCAATCTGCTGAAGCAGCTACTATTATTATCCCTACCCTACTGAAGCAGAATCCAAGGCACATGGAGAGAGCAAGTAATTTTCTTATAGTTACATAATAAGTGGAAGAATTCAAGTTCAAATCGGGGTCCCAAAGACGGAGAATTGCAGGAGCACCTGTGAACAGTTACAGCAGTATTGAGTATCAGCTCCAGTCTTTTCAGAACGATTCACAGGCAATGCTAGACTGTGCAACCTTCACAGCATGGAGACAATGGAATACTTAAGTGTCCACTCTAGGTAAAAGAGCATACATGTAGTGTTTCTGGTCACAAGCAGCTTACCCAGGCCATGAGGTATCTAAACAATTTGGAAAATCTAAAAGTCCTACATTTTCTTGTGTGATGAAGGATAGAGAAGAATTTATAAGGATCACAATAGGTCTCAATGAAAAGATTATTGCTGGGAGAATATAAAAATATAGTTTTAAAATTTTTTAGTTTACCTTTTTAGTTTTAGTAACTGGACATTATGAGTTACTTCAATATATACCACTCTCTGAAGGAATGAACACTAACCACCATAGGAATTGTCCCTCGCTTCTCTTTAATTTCCCTGGGTGTGAATGACACAGTCAATGGCGAGGCATGGAGAACACCCAAATTCACCGGGGAGCTAGAAGTACCAAGTGAGGGCTTAGGCTGGCTCAAGCAAAACTCCGTCATATTAGTTTTATGCTTAGGCTTAGTATTTAATTACTGAGGTTTTCATCCACATTCACTATCTTTCTTCTGAACCCTGCCAAAAACTCTCTTTAGCAGATGGCAAAATAATGAAATTACTGGCTCTAAAATCCAAAAGCTTAAGATAATTAGAAGACTTGAGACAGGTAACATTTATTAGTCATGGAGAGCTTCACAGCATGGAGAATTTTTCAACCCACACAATTTTGAAAAGTGAAAAAACTTTTTTTGAACACTGATCAAATTGTGTCTGTGACAAAAAGGGAGAGATACACTTCACAAAACTTATCTGGACAGCTTCTTCATTAAAGTGTAGTCTAAACAGAGAAAAGGAAAGAAAACCTTTCTAAATGTGATTCATTACTGAGCAACAAGAGCAAATATGAACAATCTTTTGAAATCCCCTTTCATTCTAGTTAAACAAATTACAAGTTCAGTGAGTAGAAATGAGCACTGAGATTAGTCTTGGTAATCATTAAGGTAGTTGGGAATGAAACACAATGTCTTCTAATTGTTACTGGACCTTCTTGCTCAGTATTCAACATTCTTGGACTGAAGAGAACCATTTGCAAGATGATTTGCTAGTCGTGGAACCAAAAGTTTTAAAATATTTTCACTTACCTCTTTCATACCCACCATTTCATGTATAAGCTACAGTAGCAACCTCTGCCATATTCCAACAAAGTACAACTGGCAGGCATAATGAATTTCAGCAATCTTGCTATTAACACTATAAAATAGGGATAAACAGCATTGACACTTTTCTGCCCTGGGGTTCAGCACTCGGTGCAGATCAAGCTGATGTGACTTAATCATGGACATATGCTGTCTTCCTAGAGTCGAAGTATTTCCAAACTGAGAGGAGCCTTACACACCCCTGGTTGCAATTTCTCATCTCTTAGAGAAAAAAAGAATTGCTACTTTGTGAAGTTACATGACTTGCACAAGTTACACCCTGGACAACCTCAGACTTGATCATAGATGCCCTAACTTCCTGTGTAATGTTCCCTCCACTGCATCATAGCTGCAAGTGTGTATGACGAAGCATTTGCCGAGATTCACCAGACCTAATGACCACAATTACATTCTATGAATACATATAGAGTAAGACAAGACCACAGAAAATTGCAATTTATGAATTTTTAAAAGTTAGAATCAAGAGTGGATGATAAGTTGACAGCCTTAAGAGGGAAGAAAAGAAGGGAGGAACAGAGAAAGGGAGGGTGGGAGAGAGAGAAGAAAGAAAATTTTTCCAGTTGAAGTATAATGACTGTGCTGTCTGGTGTGGCTCAGTAGATTGAGTGCCAGCCTACAGACTGAACGGTCGAAGGTTCAGTTACCAGTCAGGGTACATGCTGGGGTTGTGGGCCAGGTCCCTGGCTGAGGGCATACAAGAGGCAACCAATCGATGACTCTCTCCCTCTCTCTAAAAATAAATCTTTTAAAAAAAATAAAATAAAATGACCTTTAAGGAAACATTTCATAAGATAGTGGCTGACTCTACATATTTATCAAAGATTGGGATTAAATATTATGGCATGGAATGTAATACAGCTGTGTAGACCAGGAAACATGTTTTTCACAGAATATTTGTCACTCAGACTCCTCTAAAGAGAGACACAGTTAAACTCTAAAATCAGGCATCCTGGCAGATAACAGACACAATTGAAATATAATAATAACAAATAGCTTTAAAGTAAAGAGTCTAGAAGGTGGTTAAATCTTTTCTTGGAAATAGAAATCATGATAGAATATGATAATAATAGTAACTGACATTTATTGGGTACTTCGTATGTGCAGACACTTCTAAGTACTTCACACACATGAACTCATCGATTTCCTACAACACCTCAGTGAAGTCCTTATGGTTATTTTCCTCACTTTATGGATATCAGACCATGGCATGGATAAATTAAATGGCTTGTCTAAGCCTACAGCACTACTACCGATATAACTGAAAACTGAACCCAGGCAATCTGACTGCAGAATCCATGGTCTTCACTTCTATGCCATATGAACTTACCCTAGTACATAAATAATAAAGTTAAAAAAATCACCTTTAGGAAGTTATAAAATCTTTCATGTAGCATTGAGATCATAACAACAGTAACGGCTTTATATACAAAGTGGTATTTCATGAAACAACTAGAAGAAAGGAAGGAAAAGAAGAAAGGGAGGAGGGAGGGAATAAAATGTGTGGGTGGTAATGCAATAGCAGAAATACAGGAACATGCTTAGAGGACTTCTGATGACAAGAAAGAAGAGATAGGAAAGGGATTGTTAGAACCTATTATGAACTTTCAGTTGTTATCTTAGATGATAACCATTGTTAACATTTTAGTACTTTGTGTGTCTGTGTGTGTAAATATAGGTGCATTATGGATTGAATGCTCACATCCCCAGAATACATAGGTTGAAGCACTAACCACCAAAATGTGATGGTATTCGGAGGTGGGGCCTAATACCATCATTGGGATTTTAATCAGGGTTAGATAAGATCATGCCTGTGGGACCCTCAGGATGCAGTGCATACCCATTGCCTCCTCCACCCCTGACATGCAAGAAGGCAGCTTTCTGCAGGCCAGAAAGAGCATCCTCTTTTCTAATTACTTTTTCATTCAGCCATACCACAGTTTTATATTTATGTTCAATATACCAGAGCTTTCCCCACACTAAATGTACCTTTCCAAGAACAAACTTTCCCTTCCTTTTCATCTGGCTTAATTCTTACAATCCTTCATGTCTCAGCTTAGAATTTTCTTTCTGAAGTCTGTGTTGCCATTGTTATTAGCATACTTGATATTATTATTAGCCTTCCCAAAGACTGAGAAAGTTACCCCACTCTATTAACCATTTGCTAGCAGTTTCTGGCAAATCATAAGATGTGTTGCTCAGGTCACATTTTCAGGATGGAGGCAGATAGAGCTTCTTTATATGTGGTCAGGTTCCAGGTTCTGTGTATCTCTTAAGGGAGCCCCTATCTAACAAGAGGCATATACAAGGAACAGGACTGGTTCATCCTTTACCTGATTATTGACCATTGCTTCTTCCTCCTTTGTTTTGGTTGCTTTTATGGAGACAACTGTTATACATAGATTGAATTTTCTTTGTTTGCCCAATGTTAGTGAGACAGTGGTTTAGGTTCTTCAATGATCATGTTGTGTAGCTTGTCATTATCTACCTGTGAAAATGCAATCCATTGAATTTTTATCAGATCTTAGTTTCCAAGTAGCAAATAAACCACTGCTCTGGGCTATATGATTTCAAGGAGGTCTTTATGTAGAATATAATTTATAATCCCTATAAAGTGTAGCTTTATTTTAGAGTTACTAGTACCATCACTCAGGTCTTCCTGCTAACCAAAGTGAAATCATAGGAATTACATGATTGGTTGTTGCAAAGTTATTGACAACATCACAGGTGGGCCTCTGATGAGCTGACATGACTAGGAGCAAAGTCACTTAGCAAGGGTAGTTGGACAAGGAGCAGGCTAGCTTAAATTTTGTTTTGTTTTAACAGGCACAAAGGAGGCTGAATTAGCTCATGAATTAAGTTTGATAACCTCTGAGCAATAAAAGCAATGCCTACAACAATCTACAGCATTGAGATACAGTAAAAACATTCAAATATCTTACAATAATGGTGATTTCTGAAGGTTGTTTGCTCCCTGTTCAGGAGGAAAGAGCAATCAGTTAGGTGTGTCTGCTATAGAAAATGGTCATCAGTGTACTCCAAGAGGTGTCCATTACACTGCTGACTAGTTTGGGGGTAGGTGACCAACGTAGGTTCATCCACACAATTTGTTTCCTGGAAATTTGGGGGGGGGGAGTAAAAAGCTAGTGAAAAACATAAATCTTTCATCAAAAGTTTGTACATGTAACATTGAAATCAGGAAACTCTAAGTTTCCCAGGGACATATTTTCTGGAGTGGGGCCAAGGAAAGAGATATTATTAGCCGAAATAGAGAAGAACTGGTCGTGGAGAGGGGAGCAGAGGTGGAACCATGTGTATTACTGAAGGTATTTGATACTGCACATCTGACCTGTGTTTGAGGCCCCACTGCACTCATGCCCTTGGTCTCTGTGGAACTCTCCACTATCATTTTTGTATGTGGGCTACATAGAACCAATTTCTATTACCTGTGAACAGGAGAGTTTTACTTCAAACTCTATATAAATATAACCTAGGATTATTTTTTGTTTTGCTTCTATGTTTACAGTTTTCTTTGAATTTACATTTGGAATATATTGTAAGTTTTAAATTCCACTTTATATAAAGAAAGAAATTTAGCCCTTGCTGATGTAGCTTAGTGGATTCAGTGCCAGCCTGCAAACCAAAGGGTCACTGGTTCAATTCCCAGTCAGGACACATGCCTGGGTTTCTGGCCAGGTCCCCAGTGGGAGGCACATGAGAAGCAACCACACATTGATGTTTCTCTCCCTCTCTTTCTCCCTCCCTTCCCCTCTGTCTAAAAATAAATAAACATTTTTTTACAGAAAAAGAATTTAATATAATTTTACTTTGATTTATCTCTACTGTCCCCTTTATGGTCATAGTAAATATAATTTGTAGATAACAACCAAGAATGCTGACACTACTGTATTAATTTGGCTTTAATATTAACAGAACTTTGTTTTATAAAATTTATTTTTATTTTGAATTTAAATTTGTCACTACATTTACTGGTATTTAGATACATTTCTATGTGCTTACTGTTATTTCTTCTTTCTTGCATTTTAATGTACAGTTCATTGCATTCATAGCTGGAATGTATTTTGAGTAATTGTTTCAGGAATTGTACATGGTGGTATGTTATCGGAATCCTTAAATAGATTGAAATGACATGTGAGTGATACCACAGCGAGTGCAGCATTTGCTAACAGTGCCTACCCAGATCCTTCAGACCATGTATTTTCAGTATGTTGCAGACACTTTCCAACTGCCAGGGTCTGCCTCTCTGTGCCCAAGGGATTTCTTGCAATCCACAGAAAGCATTCTTCCTTCACCTATGCAGTAGCGTAGAAGTACCAGGGAATCAACAATGCCAGAGAGAAGCTCTCAATCAATGGTTAATGACTGACATGAGGCAGGATGGAAATGTCTCAGCTTCTTCACCCTGCAAATGGAATGATTCTGAAGCATGTATTTTTAATTTTTATTGAGGCAAAATTCATATAACATGGAATTAACTATTTAAAGTTAGAATTCATTGGTATTAAATACACTCACAATACTGTGCAATCAATACCTCTGAGTCCAAAACATCTTCATAACTTCAAAAGGAAACCCCGCACCCATTAAGCAGTCATGTCTCGTTCCTTCCTCCCTATAGCTCCTAAAAACCAGTAATCTGCTTTACATCTCTATAGATTCACCTATTCTTTATAGTTCATATAAATGGGATCATATAATATATGACCTTCTGTGTGTGGCTTCTTTCACTTACAATAATGCTTCGGAGATTCATCACATTGTAGCATATATTGGCACTTCATTCCTATGAATAAAAAGTTTTACCTGGCTGGCATAGCTCAGTGGATTGAGGGTGGGCTGTGAACCAAAGGGTCACAGGTTCAATTCCCACTCAGGGCACATGCCTGGGTTGCAGGCCAGTTCCCCAATGGGGGCCACACGAGAAGCAACCACACATTGATGTTTCTCAATCTCTCTCTTTTTACCTCCCTTCCCCTCTCTAAAAATAAATAAATGAAATCTTTTTTAAAAGTTTTCTGTGGTATAGATATACAGTACATGTTCATTTATCAGTTGATGGAAGTTTGGTTTATTTCTACCTTTTGGATATTGTGAATAATGCTTCTATGGGCATTCACAGACAAGTTTTTGTTTGCATACATATTTTCAAGTATTTTGAGTATATGCCTAGTTGTGGAATTGCTGGGTCATGCGGCAGTCCACTTTAATTTTGGGGGGAACTGCAAACTGTTCCATTTCACATTCCTACCAGCAATGTAAAGAAGTTCCACATCTTTGCCAACACTTGTTACTTTATTAATTTTTTTTAATTCTAGCCATACTAATAAGTGTGAAGTGGTATCTTATGGTTTTTATTTACATTTCCCTAATGATTAACTATGTTGAGAATTTTTTTCCTGAACTTATTGGCTATTTATGTATCTTCTTTGGAGAAATGTCCAGTCAAGTTCTCTGCCCATTTTTTTACTGTTTGTCTCCTTGTTGTTCAGTTGCAAGAGTTCTTTATATATTCTGGATACTAGACCCTTACCAGACATATGATTTTAAAATATTTTCTGCTAATAGTTTGTATTTTCACTTTCCTGATACTGCCTTTTGATGCACAAAAGTTTTTAATTTTGATTAAGTTCAATTTACTTGTTTTCTTCTTTGTTGCTTGTGCTTTTGTCATACCTAACAATTTATTGCCAAATCTAAAGTCAAAGATTTAGAACTGAAATGTTCCTGTATTGCTTACCAATGTTTCCAAATTCAGTTAACCCCTGGGACAGCTGCCTTAGTAACGCACAACTTCCTGGCTGCCTCTCTTGCCTGTGTGTATCACTTCCCACTGCCCCTCACTCTTTCTGCCCGTGTTCCCTGTACCACCTAAATAAACTGCTGGCTCTCAGGGTCTTGGCTCAGGGCCTGATTCTAAAAGAGATCAAACCAAAACATTCAGGTTGAGGGTCACAACGTCCTTTTCCTTAAAATCTTGCTGAAATTTTGCCATTTTCTTCTGTCTTTCTGTGTTGTAAGGAAAAAGAAGCTGTCTTGATTTTTTTAATTTAAAAAAAATTACATTTTTTCTGTGCAGGTGTTGTAAGATTTAAAAATTTTTTTAAGTTAAAAAATAAATTTTGCAGCATATATTACCTGGATTTTCTTATCAATAATTATTTTCTCATCATTAATTGTTTCCTATAACCTTTTTTTTCTCCACTTTAGTATATGTTTTGGTTAAAAAAACATGTTGTTGACCATTATGCCCCTATTTTTAAATATTTGAGATATGTATAAATAGAAATCTTCACTCTGCCCATTATGATTCTTATCTTCATTTTCTGCCATAGTGATTTGACTCTGAATTTTTCTAACATGAATTTTAAGGATTATATCATTTTAGTTTGACTAAAGTTATCTTTGTTTTCTGCAAGGCATTTTTGTCACATTTTTGTCTCATTTTATTGCTTTTGCCATATAATTCTAATTTATCATATTTTATTTATAACATAAAAGAGATGCATTCTAAATTAGTCTTCTGTTTCCTGTAATAAAACCTTTGGAAGTGAACACTTTGTCTAATTATTAGAATTATAGATTTCATTTTTAGTGTGCTGAATTGATATGCAGGCTTTGTACTGTCATTTTTAAGTTCATTCCTCTTTTAACAAAATGAGATTCATTCAGATGAACAGATTGCCAACAAACAGATGCTGCTCTGTTTTGAAACTTATAAAGTTTCCCTCTCAAATCTCAAGCTCAAGGGCAAGCTGATCTTCATAACTCCAAATGAAATGCATAGTCTTGAGCTTTAATTTGTACTTATTGAATATTGCTCTCCCAGACTGAGGGAAGAACTTCTCTTGCTCTCTTTGCCTCTTTTCTTGCAGTGAGGAGGTTTCTATATTCCAAATAACACAATAGCCCTCTGGGTTTGACTGTCTCTTCTCTTCCTTCCTGCATAATGCCGATATCTCTAGATAGAGAACATCTCTATTATTCGTCTCTTTCCACACTGTTCCACCTTGAAGGACTTGAAGTTTTAATCTATGACATGTCTACAGAAAGAGAAATTCTGATGTCGGAGTTTGATGAAGAACTCAAGAGGGCATTCAAAGGGTTGGGGGGTATGAAAAGTGAGGAGTGTCTAAGTTTCCTGCTTGGAAGTCTTCTGAGGAATTATCTGTTCTTGTTTCTGTTGTCTTTTTTTTTTTTGAGGTATAACTGGCACCCAACATTAAATTAGTTTCAGGTGTACAACTTATTGATGAATATTTGCATATATTGTAAAATGATCACAATAAGTCTAGTTAACATCCATCACCATACATATAGAATTTTTTCCTTGTGATGAGAACTTTTAATATGTACTCTCTTAACAACTTTCAAATATGAAATACAGTATTATTATAGTCACCATCCTGCACATTACAATTCCATGACTTATTTATTTTATACCTAGAAGTCTGTACCTTTTGATTTCCTTTGCCTATTTTGCAAACCTCCCACCCCCTGCCTCTGGCAGCCACCAACCTGCTTTCTGTATCTATGAGCTTGCTTATGTATTTATCTATTAGAGTCCACATATAAGATCATAAAGTATTTATCTTTTGCTGTTTGACTTATTTCACTTAGCATACTGTCCTCAAAGTTTATTCATGTTGTAAATGGCATTTCATATTTATGGCTGAATAATATTTCTAAATATATATCTGTATGAATATATATATATATCACAATTTCTTCATGTACTCATTCACTGATAGACACTTAGGTTGTTTCATTATCTTGGTTATTATAAATGCTTCAGTGAACACGGGGGTGCATTTATCTTTTCAGGTTGCTGTTTTGCTTTCTTTAGATAAATATCCAGAAGTGAAATTGCTGGATCATATGGTAGTTCTGTTTTTAATTTTTTGAGGATCCTCTATACTGTTTCTCAGAGTGGCTGTACCAATTTACCCTTCTACTAAGAGTGTACACATGTTCCCTTTTCTCCATATCCTTGCCAATATTTGTTCTTTCTTATCTTTTTGATTATAACCATGCTAACAGGTGTGAGGTGATACTGTGGTTTTGATTTGCATTTCCCTGATGGCTAGTGATGTTGAGCATTTTTTCATATACCTCTTGACCATCTGTACATCCTCTTTGAGAAAAATGTCTATTTAGATTTTCTGTCCATTTTTTAATTGAATTGTTTTGTTTTTGTTTTTCCTGTGGAGTTATATAAGTTCTTTATATATTTTGGATATTAGTCCTTTATATTTTATAAAAGTTTTATCTATTAAGTTGCATTTTCAAGTGTTGATCATTTCCTTTTCTGTGCAGAAGCTTTTTAATTTGATGTAGTCCCACTCATTTTGCTTTTGGTGTCAAATTTAAACAGTCACATTGCTATGACTGATGTCAAGATATTCACCACCTATGCTTTGTTCTAGAAGTTGTATGGTTTCAGCTCTTACATTCAAGTCTTTAATCTATTTTGAGCTAATTTGTGTGTATGGTATAAGGTAGTAGTCCAGTTTCATTTTTTTCATGTGGTTTTCCAGTTGCTCAACACTATTTATTGAAAAGACTGTCCGTCCCCATTCTTGGTCACTTTGTTATAAATTAATTGACCATATATGTGGGGATCTATTTCTGGGCTCTCTATTCTGTTATACTGATCCATGCGTCTGTTTTTCTGTTTGATTATTTGTTTGCTTTTTTGTTAAGCTTTGTTCTTTCTCAAGATTGCTTTGGCTATTCAAGGTTCCCTTTTCCAGAAGTCTGCACAGAAACTGATTCTTTATTCTGATCCAGCTGCACTGTAATGGAGAATTATTTTTCATTCCAGAAAAATATGTGAAGAGGATTGATTGGTTACTTTCACTTTCAGCTCCTTTGACCCTTTCCCATGCATTTTTATGGTTTCATCAATGGTAAGTTGGAAAGAATCATATCCTAAAATTGAAAAGCAAAACTAAAAAGCTGCATGTTACACTCTGAGTTTGTATGTCTGTGTTGGGAAAACAGTGGGGTGTGGATAATTTGGGGGAACCCAGAGTGTACTTCAGTCACTGTTCACTTCTCATAAGATTTGAAAGTTATGGGTGGAAGGTGCCCCAGCCCCAGAGAAGAAGACAATAAAATAATGAAGGAGGAGTTTAAGAGCAGCTAAACATGCCTAAAGAAGGAATTTACTAGTTCGTTGCTTCCCCACTCCTAACTATTGAAAAGCAGCTGGCTGTTTGTTTGTTTTTTTAACTTAACCATTCGTCTATCTTGGAGTTGACAATGCATGTTCCATTTAAAGGAGCTTTTGACATTTTCAAAGGGGAAAAAAGGGGGTGTGAGTTGCATGTTACATGATGAAACTTTTTAAAAATCTTCACAAAATACATATGTTTCAAGAAGAAAACTGTGAGGGAGGAAGCAAATTAGTCAAGGTTTTCTTATTTTCTGCATACTCTCTTGACCTGAATTCTAATGTTGAACCAATGCCATAGAACTTGGCAGGTCATTTCATTTGTTTGGATCACAGGTATTCATGATCTTTTGGAATTCTTCCTGGGGTTTTGAAATGCACACATCTTTTACTCTGCATTCCCTTCTGTGATCTCCCCAAATTCCCAAATAACATGGGAGAGGCCTTCACACTGCATATGCTTGCGCAAGACCACCAAGATTGGAGTGGATTCAGAGTCATGTTATTATTTTATCTTCTTTTTATGCTACATTTTGTCTGCTTTCTCAGCATAAGGGAGACAGAGTCTTGGACTGAGATGAACTGGCTTCATCCCATTTTGGACAAAAAAATCTACCACCTGGAAAGAGCAAATACCTAGAGAAACAGACATGGTTTGACTGTCATTTCTATTGAAAGCACATGTCTTCATTTAGCTGGTAAACTCTTCAGCCTTAAAGCTATATTGAATTCATACTTGAAGCACTTGAAGAGACATCAAGAACCCATCTCTTGTGTTCCCTTGACTCTGACAGCAAAATTCCACTACCTCACATAAATTGGTACATAGTCAAACTTTGATTAGCCAAATAAATGTAAGCATCCTGTGGCATAAATTACCCACACCAACAAATTATCCATTAATTAAATATATAGGCACATGGGTTATTTTGTCCCCATCAATCTATACTTCTGCTTAAAGAAAAAATTGCATATTTTATTGACCCTATGGTGATTATTTTTATATTTTAATATCTCTCAAATTAGAATACAATTGATGCTATATCATAATTTTTATTGGCAGTGTCATTTGGGGAGATATTATTAAAATATTAAAAATTATTACATCTTAAAATTAATGGTGGCTTAGGTTAGATAAAATACAGAAATTAGGCTTTCTTAAAAAGGTTTGTCTTGGTAGTTCCAGGAATGAAGAGGCATTAAGAAGTAAACTTAGAGAGTAAACTAAAGAGTGTTATAGACGAAAGTTTTATAAATTAACTATAATGACATTTGTTTGGTTTTCTTGCCTCTTGTCAGTTTTTTTGAGTGCAGAAATTAACTGTATCCTTTACTTATTCAATACAAACTAACATGTTATGAATATTTGTTAACTACATTGTCATAACACAAATAACAAGTAGTCATTTATTATGAAGGCACATGGTCACTGGAAAGGAAAAGAGAAACTCATCGCTAAAATTCTAACTTACCATTTTAACTGACCAATTCCATTTAGTATAATAGCACTATTTTTGCATTATCTTGTACAAAAATTTTCCCATCTAAAACCTAAATATTGAGTTAGGAAAATGTCATTGAGTATTTCTGGAATCAAGAATTTCTTGTACCAGTGATTCTCAAACATGGTTTTATATTAAAATCACCTAAGAAGGTTTTAGAAAATATTGGCACCCAAACAAAACTCAAATAAACTCAGAAATAGAAAGTATTCTAAAGGAGTACTATGGACAATTGCACGTACAAAAGTTGGATAACCTAGATGAAATGGTCAAATTACCAGTGGAGGGTAAATGAAGTCAGTCAGGCTCCTCACTCAGATGTCTGGGCAACTAAAAGAAGTAGTATTCCCATAACCTTGAGAATGGGCCCAGTAAGTATTCCCATAATCCTGAGTGGGCTCACATGTGCAGAATGAAGCTCTATTATATATCTTTGCACCCTGCTGGCTTTGTGTGCATTTAGTATAGAAGGGAGTTGGGACTCCCTGCTGGTGCAACACACAACTTGCAGCATGCATGGATTGCCCCTGTCCTTGAATAATGGCACGTCAGGCATCCCAAGGGCTCCGTGAATTTTCTTCCATCTGTTCAAATCTCGTACAAACATGTACAGCCTTCAACAGCTGCAACACACCTGAAAACATACATTTAGGCCACTCTGGTCACTAAGGCCACCTTTATTTATAATTAGGTACATCTAAGGCGGTTGTGTCACGTACGGCTTAAGAAACATGTCTTCATAGTCAAACTGCCTCAGTTTGGATCTTAGCACTGCTATAATGTCTGTATAACATTGAACAAGATAGTTGATCTCAGTTTCCTTGGTGAAATGGGATAATAACTATGCCTAACTCATAGAAATGTTATGAAGATTAAGTGACAACAACCATGTTTGGCTCTCCAAATAGTGCCTGGAACATTAAACACACAATACATGTAGCTATTATAATTATTATCAATTTTTAAATATTGCCCCTGTTTTATGATTATCTATTTTTATAGTATTTTTCCATCATCACGTTGTAAAATGATACCAAAATGCTAGTATTTGGCAAGACATAAGATGGTCTTTTTTTCCCATTAATTTTTCTGTGAGCAGTTACATCCTAATTCTCCTGGAGGCTATAGCTGTGAAAAAACAACTCAGGTTATCCACACCACCAAAATTTATCCTGCAATTTCATGCAAAGCGATTTCACATTAAAAAAAATGTTTTCCTAAAATATGTGCACAGGCTATTGTAATATTTGTGGTTGCAAAATGAAAGCTATTTCTTCCTTTTGCTACACCCTTCAATATTTGCTCAGGTGCAATTTGATTTCCACATGAACTGATTCAGAAAACTTACCAAAGAGTCACAGATCAGTTGTCATTCTAGCCTCTAGTAACTTCTCACATAAAATCATATTCCTGAAAAATGGTTACATGAAGTACCTCCAATAAATCTTTCTGTGTGTCTGTGCCATATTATAAACCCCATTGGCAATCTGCCTTTAAGCATGAGCACATTTTTAATCAAGCAGTAAAGCATTCAGAGGATAAAGGTCATCAAAGCTGGAGCTGGAGCGAACTGTTTTGTCCCCGTGGTGGAGGAGCTGGGCTAGAAAGTCTACTCCAATTGCCCTAAAGTTCCATACCCTGTGAGCCTGACTGCACTTCCCCAATGACAGCAAAGAACAAACATCAAGGAGATAATGCTGACTTGCTTATACTAGGGCCCTTAATTTCAGAGGGTGAGGTTTTTGTCTTAACGAAGGAAATGTTCACAAAGTCTACCCACCAAAGATATCTTTCTTCAAGGACCATAAGTAATAAGCTAAAGAACAGTTAATTAGTAGATTTTATATTTACAAAATGCAAAAAGAGGAAGGAGTAGACAAATTCTTCAGTAGAGCTTGGAACACATGCCATTTCAGCTCTGGGCCACTGTCATTAGGTGTTTCTTGGAGGTATGATCATCAACAATTCTTCTGCAAAGGCAGTGGCTTCTGAACTTAGAGCAGTCCACTGGCAATTGTATGCCCAGTTGTTTGTTGACTTGTTCCTAAATAAATCATATGTATCCTCTAAAACTGTAGTTGGCAACTTTTCACTTGCTTTTTTACATGCCTGCATGAATAACACAAATAAAAATAAAAAAACAAACTAAACTTGCTCTGTCACTGGCTTTAAACTGGAAAGTGACTAATAAGTGAAGCAAAATAACTGTTTTCTAAAGTAAACACTTTTTTAAAATGCATATTAATTTCTAATATATGAGATACCTTATCACTATGTCTATATCTGTGTGTGTAAGATAGATAGATAGATAGATAGATATACAGATATGTATATCTATCCAGCAAAGTATCCAGCTATGTAATATGAAAAAAAGAGACATTTATTGAAGAAAATCAGTCCCCTTCAAAGTAGGCACCTTGGGACTTCACATAGTTCTCCTAATTGCCATCAGCTACCCCATCACATTTTCCTGAATCTCATTGATGGTCTGAAATCTCTTCCCTTTCAAAGGTGATTTTGGTTTTAGGAAAAGCCAGAAGTCACAGGGTACTAAATCTGGGCTGTAGGGGGGCTGAGTTACCTGGGTGATTTGATGTTTCACCAAAAAAAACCCTGCACAAGATGTGATGCATGAGCAGGTACATTGTCTTCATGAAGCTGCCAATCACCAGTTGCCCATAGCTGTGGCCTCTGAATCATCTGAATAGTTTCTGTGGAGGAATGTTCAAGTGTAATACAAAATTCGATGCAGATATTTTGCTCTACTCACTCAGTAATTTTTAATGCAATGGCCACACAGTACATATGCTCACTGAATGGCATCTACCACCCCTACTGACTAGTACAGTGAAGTCATCATTGTTCACACATGCTCATTCCAGTCCACTCTCCTTGGCCACCAGGTTACATCAATGTTGTGCAAATTGTTCTCATTATATTGTTATATTAACAATGGTTGGACTTTTCCCGGATAGACTATACACACACACACACACACACACACACATGCGTGTGTGTATGCATATATTTCTATAATATTTATCTCTACACTGTGATTTTAAAATAAATATTTAGGCAGAATCTAGAGTTAGCAGATCAATGAGGAATTTAAAGTAGTCTGCAAGTTTAAAAGACAGTAAAGGATTCTGCAAATTTGGATAGTATTTCCAGCATAATCATGAGTCATCACTGATCTAGAAAATGAATGGTAATGTTACTTTGAAGGAATGTGTAAATGATGAGCCTAAAGGGACAAATTAAGAAAGAACGAAAAGAATGAGCCAGGGCAAGCTGGCTACTACACATTACTTAATCATCACATTTGTGTTATGACTGAGTATCATGGTCCAAATACTTGGAATTATGCTGACACAGGGAAAATATAGCTAAAACTAGTTTTTGATCTAGTATCTTAAATTAATATCTAAGTCTAAACAAGTTAAAGTAGATCCCACTAATAACTGCTATTCCTACTTGTCTTGGCCATTAGACATGTTTGTCAACAGAGCCTGATTTCTCCATTTCCATTTTTTCCAAATGCCCTGGTCCAAGGTTTTCAACTTCAACTGTCATGTCCTGCATGGTTCCTGGGAGCCGGTGTCCCACATCATTGCCTCAGCCCAGCCTTTCTCTCTCATGGAGCCTAATACATCTCATTATTTTTTACTTTCATTTGAAATTTCATTTCCATATACAGGGGTGGTCAAAAGTAGGTTAATAATAGTATATAATAATTAATAAATAATAATAGAAGTATAAACTCTGCATTTCATGTACTCACAACCGTAAATCTACTTTTGCCCACACCTGTATCTTTCAGGCTGTTCAGACTCAGGAGTATCATTTTCATTTTCTTCACCTCTCCATGGATTTATGCTATTTTCATAGTACAAACAGAAATTGTTCCATGAATACCCACCCCACTTCTTGTCCAACCTTAGAAAAAGTACCCAGTTTCATCTTATATATATAATAATATTTTTTCAAATTTGGGGCCAGAGATTATTACACTGCCAAGTTAACAATGAAGGTATTTTTCCTCCAGTAACATTTTTTTTCAGTTTTATTGATAAATAATTAATATGCATCACTGTATAAGGTATGCAGCATGAATGTTTGATTTACATATAATGTGATATGATTACCACAATAGGTTCAGCTAATATCCATCTTCTCATATATTATATATACAAACATTTTTTTCTCCTTATGATGGGAACTCCTAGGATTTGCTCAAAACAAATTTCTTATATATCATATAGTACTGGTATACATTACATCCATAATATTTATCTTATAACTAAAATTTGTACCTTTTGATAACCTCCCTCCAATTTTCCCTACCCCCATCCTTCTTGCCTGGTAACCACAAGTCCAATCTTTTTTATGTTTTTTTTTGTTGCTGTTTTTTTCTTCTACATATAAGTGAGATCATGCAGTTATTTGTTTTTCTCTGTCTAACTTATTTCACTTAGCATAATGCCTTCAAGATACTCATATTGTCACAAATGATAGGATTTCTGTGTTTTTATTTCATTGCACATATACATATCACAACTTCTTCATCCATGTATTATCTATGGGTACTTAGGCTGTTTCCATATCTTGACTATTGTAAATAATGGGGCTGTGAATATGGAGGTACAGGCATATTTTCAAATTAGTATTTTTGTTTCTTTTCATTTCAGTTTTGTTCCATTGGTCTACTCATCTGTTATTTTTAATATTTTAGTTATTTACTTTTAGAGAAGGAAGGGAGGGAGGTAAAGAGAGAGAGAGAAACATCAATGTGTGGTTGCTGGGGGTCATGGCCTGCAACCCAAGCATGTACCCTGACTGGGAATCGAACCTGTGACACTTTGGTTCACAGCCCATGCTCAATCCACTGAGCTATGCCAGCCAGGGCTTACTCATATGTTTTAATGTCTCTATGTACCATACTATGTTGATGAAGATGGCTTTATAAGATAGCTGAAATCAACTTTTACAATTTTTAAATAAAACCACTAAATTGAGTTATTTTTGCATTTACATCTGGAAGGTGTCTCAGTGACTATTTAGCCCTACTCCATTTAATAAAAGAGGCACCCGAAATCCAGAGCTACAAAGTGCTGTATCACTGTGCTGTAGCAGCAGAGCTGCAAGCAAGTCCCCAGACTCCCAGGCAGGCTCTTCCCTCTTCCCCACTGGCCTCTCTGAACCTGGTTGCCAAGTGATGAACACTCCTGTGCTTAATAACTAGGGAGGGATATTGAAGTCCTATATTCTTATCCAGTCACTACTGGTGGCTACTTTGAGGAAGTCACTCAGATTTTCTGTGTCATTCTTTGCATTTGAAAAAATGCATACTCCTTCATTTCTTGTCAACCAGAGAGAGAGAAATTGAAGAGAGAAAGCGAGAGAAGAAGAAGAGAAATGTACACAAATAAAGAGGTCATTTCTAAGAAGAAATTTTGAAGACATCATTTATAAATTGGATTTTCCTCAACCAGCAGTAGCATGATCAAGAGAGGAAATAAATTGCCTTCAGTCTATAAAGCATCAGAAGACTCTATTTCTTATCCTTCAAGAGCATCATTTAATTACCTTCAGTGATACCAACTCAATGGACCACCTATCCCAATTAAGCAGCAGTGCATGCTAATTATCATTAGACTTAATTGGTTTCCCAATTCAGCAACTTCCCTGATCAAGTCTGCCCTAGTTAAGTGGCATTTATTGAACCACCTGAATCTTGCTTAAAAGAAACAAAAGAAAATTTCCCATCTCAAGTTCATCAAATACAGCCTAGTCTCACCAGGTCACACTAGCCAGTTTCTAATTAATTTTGCAAAACAGACACTGCAGTTGGGTACAGTAAGTATATCTTCTTCAATTAGACTGAACATTTTATTAAAATCAAGTATGATTAAGCAGAACATTTCAAATAACAATTAGTAACTGTATCAAAATGAACAAATATTTACTAACATATTTACCTTGTTTTTTCCTGCACACGTTTGTAGACCAAGATCTTATGATTATTTCATCCTTTTAGATTTTCTGCCCTTGAAATGTACTACATTTGGCAGTAACACATTATTAAAAGTATGTAAGCATAAGGAAAGGAGAAACTATGCTCTTGGGCTTGACTTTCCCAGTGAAATTTATGTGCAAATTTATGTTCCCTTGTCTAAATCACATCAGTAAACTAGGTAAATGTAAAATATGGTATTTGAGGACAGCTCAGGACACAGGAGATCTTTGGAGACCTCTGAATAGGCTTCATAATCTCCACAGGTTTTAGAAGGTTGGGGCTGAGCATAAACTACAAGGAGATGCTCCTTCTCCTGGAAAGCTGGGCATTTAGGGTGGCATATAACACAAGCACATGTATTTGGGTGTTGAATTTGTGACTCTGGAGTAATTGTTCCAAGTCTGCTCAGTGACAGCTCTAATGGGCTCATGGGATTCAAGACGACAGATGAGCCTTTTTGAACTGTTCCTTGAAGAAGTTTCGAGTGCTCACTCTAGACTCTCCCTGCCAAAGTGAGAACAAAGCATCAAAGAGTGAACTTGTGACTCCTAGATTCCTACTTTCCTCAGCTCCCCCAGGAAAATGACAGGATTCAAGGTGGGAAGAGCTGTCAGAATCAGGTTGTGCTCTGGTGCCACATCTCTTTCCAGGGAGTAAAACTGTTCCTAACTCTCCGGGAAAGAATGTGGTGGTCACAGCAGCCTTTGCTCAGGTGGTACAGGGGGTGAGGGGGGCAGAGGTCCTCCCTGGTAGCACAACATGTATGGCAGCAGCAGTGGAATCACACAGCAGAGTGAGGCGGCATGCTGTCCACTGATTGTACCAAGGACTTGTTCTGGGTAAGCGCACTGGGTCACCAAGGCTTTGAGATCAGCGGTGAGAACAGCAAAAGACTAGTGGCACACTGAGTGAGAGAGAAACATGACAGGATGACAACATGTAGACAAGGGCATGTGGAGGGAGCTATTTGGGATGGAGCGCTGTAGCACTCTCCTTGATAAATAGAGGCCCATCTCAGGTGGCCTGAAGAAAGGGCTAGCAAGGAATTCAAGGTTAAGCAACAAGAAAAAACTAATCTTGTGAAGTTGGATATTTTCAGGAAGATACATTCTCAGAAGCAAAGTCCTGACATCTCTCAAAAACTGCAGTTTTTTGGTCACTCTACTGATATCACTCTACTGTGCTGCAGCACAGAGGCTTCTTATGCCACCAACAGATGAAGAAGAAGAGGAAGGAGGAGGAGGAGGGGGAGGGGAAGAAGAAGGAGAAATTCATCTCCGTTTTTTCTGGACTGCCATAAAATACTTCAAATCTGGGCTGAAAGTTAAAAAAAAACACTAATGTATCACATTAATGCTTTCACTTTTCTCAAGAAACAAGCGCACATTCTGATTACATAAGAGCTGGTAGAACTTATTACTATAGTAAAGGCTTCTATTGCCAATATCAAAACACAGAAAGTAACCTAAATTTCTAGGATGCTATATAACTAATTAAAAACCAATGATCCTAGTAATGTGTGAAATTACCTTAAATTCAATTTCTATATGTCTGCTCATAAGTAAATTACAGTTTTCTGGTCTAAAGCAAAATTGTAAAGTGGAAGCATTGAAAGTAGAGCTGGAAGGAGTCTTAGAGATCACTTACCCCTGGGCACCATTTTACATCTAAGGAAATGAACGTTTAATCATTATAAGAACCAAGTTTCCCAATTATTATCTGGTACTATTTCAGTCACCCTTGGTGGAAGCCTCTTAGAAACTTTCACTATGCTTTCCAGAGTTTTGCTCAAGAGAAGCAGAGTTTCTTCCCCTCGTACCAAAATTGAAAAAGATTTGGTACCAGTTATTCATTGCTGTGTTTTCTGAAGGCTTTGCCCCAAGTTCAGAGTCAGACAATGGGCCCTGACACTTTGATGTGCTTTATCTGCCAATGCAAACCTCTCTGAGGAAATAAGGGGCGGTTCATTTCTGGACATGGTCAGGCAGGTGGGGAAGAGCAGAGGTAGCATAGGCCACTCCAAATGTTTGAGGATCATTCCAGGACTTCCCAGTGAGCATCTGATTGCAGTTCCACTGTTTGTAAGATGAGTGGGGGAAAAAAAAGGCTCTGAACATTGATGCTTGTTCTTAAACTAGTTAATTAACAACAGAAGATTAAAAGCTATAAAGATCTGTCAAAAAGTAGTACTAATTATAGTTATTTATGTGAACTACTAAACTATTGGCCTGAAATGCCATGGAACAACACATGTCATTAAATATGTGTCAGATTAACTTTGTTTGAAATTGTATTTCATTCATTTTCTGTCATCAGCAATTATCAAATGCCTGCTATTCACAAGATCACCATTTTTTTTCTTTGTTTTCCCACTAATCTCCATCCTTCCCCTGTCTCCCTGTCCCTGGTGATTATGAGATAGTGTTGTGATAACTGACTTTAATGGTTGCCTACAAAAGTTATTCCCTACCTTTGCTAAAGAAACCAAATTTTGTTCAGAAAGACACATTTTTTTAATACAGCAATGTCCTTGAAGAAAGGACAGCCTTAACCCTGAGAACTTTAGAGTTATTTAAATCAATGATGGTAATTTCATTTTATTTACCAATGATCTATTTACAAAGGGCCATATGACCCAATCTGACGAATGAAATACGAGGGTAAGATTGATGGGAGACATTCAGGTAAATGTTTCTTAGCTCTTGAAAAGTGTCCAAAGAAAAATACGGGTATTTTTTAACCATATTTTGACCTCTGACACTGAAATATAAGAACGTGAGGCCTGAAGCTATCGCAGCCATCTTGAGACCATGAGGACAATTAGTGCTTCCACTGGGGACAGCAGAAAAGAAAGAAAGAACCTGTATCCTGTCTGTTATTTTTGAACTACTGAATTATCTGACATTAGAGCCACTCTACCTAGAATATAAGATATAACAAAATTTTCTTATTATTTAAGTCTCTTTGAATAAGATTTCCTAAGTGTATTTAGTGCTAGAGTAGTAAATTGGTTAAGTTAAAAGATTTTGGAGTCAGTCAAACTTGTGATGAAGGACTGGTTCTACCATTACCTGTGTGACTCTCTGTTTTTTATCCATGATGTGTAAAATGCATAATTTTGAGCCTAATGCAATGTATTTGCTCAAAGAAAGTTCGCTAATAATTACATAGTGGTTTTAGGTGATATAAAAAATTAACAATGTAAAAACAGATATTCAGAAAAAACATCTAGAACACTACCAAGAATTACAAACCATGCAATTCAGACTTAGGTTTCTTTTTTTTTTAATATTAAAAAGTTACCTTTTCAGAGCATTGAGTCAGAACTGGAAAAGTCCCACAGACTATGCTAGAATTCTGAAAGCATGCAGGTTTGAAACACAGCAAACTAGTAACTGAAAGAAATTTCTTTTGAACATCTTTCTAACATGTTACTGTGTGTTTTGGGTTATGCAAAAATAAGTAATAGATCCAAACAAAAGTAAAGTTTGAGAAAAATAAAGCTGATATAGTACTTTAATTAAAAGTATATGTAAATCATATTTATTAAGTCACAAAAATTTATTTTATAATTCAAAAATCCTTACTATCAAATTGCTAATTTTCTTTCATTTAAAGTATTTATTAGTATATAAAAGTGTATGTGTGTATATGTGATGCAGCATTCCTTGTCTCAGCCCTTGTGTAGTAAAAATAAAGTAAAGTAAATTAAATTATACATGGAATAAAATAAAAGCTGGAAGAAAAAAGAAACATTCAAATCCATACCATAGCTATTGAAAATCGATAGTTTTTATCCCAGTAGTCTTTAAATTATATTCTCAAAGTGTCCTCAATTTCTCAGAGTACTATGTTTAAAAAATAAACCTTTTTGAAATGAAATAGGCTGGAAAAAATAGTACTTTGAGATGATTTTATTTGGCTACCATTCTATGCAAACTTCTAACATATTGATTTACAAAGAAATCCGATAAAGCTTTCCAGTCTTGCTCTAGAGAAGCAGAGGTGGGGGAACGAAGTTATGCCACACTCGACAGAGCCATCTTTGGTGCCCTCCGTTGTCTGGAAGTTTCCGACAAGTGAGGGGTGACTTCACACATTACTGCCTGAGGGAAAAGGTTCCAGTGTTTTCAGGTTTAGGAACATACAGAACTGACACTTATACCCTATCTTCTTATTTTTACTTCTTTAATTCATTTAAAAAAACAAAAAACTTCTGTAGTAGGCTTAAGTTAAAGATACAATGTGATTTGCAGCCAAGTACTTAGCCTTAGCCCAAGAATGGTGGAGGACAGTGACAATCTACAACACAAATTAGTGTGGGTAAACACCTTAGGATCAATTGATAATTAGACCATATATCTTATACAAAAATCAAGAAGTGGAAAAGAAATGTGTAGGAATAGGGATTTAGTCAACAATACTGAATGATCACCGTGTGCCAGGAGGTATGAGAGTGTGGGGGACACATATGTTCTCTCAGAACTGTCAGTCAAGTTTACTGTTCGAAAACTCATTCCATACACATATTTGGCTGATGTTAATTTCCACATTAAAGTATTAATAATAAAAGTAATGATTATATTTCAAAAAAATTTAAATATTTATATTGGTTCTATCCCAAGAAGGATTTTATATTTAGTCCTATTTTTACTGAAAAATATATTGTTCAAGAAGAATCTCTACTAGCAGTTGCTGGAAAAGAAGGTGGTTCTGGGATATTCCAGAGATCTCTGGCTGAGGGACATTCTGTGCTGATTTACAAAGTGGCAATCTAATTTTCTTACCCACACCTGGAGGAGCTCAACAAACAGCAGCTCGCAGGTGTCACCCAAGTCTGGCTAAGGCTGGCTCCAGTGAGTCTAGCCAAGATCTGGCTTAGCTATTTGCTGTCCTGAAGGGGCCTGCCTCAGTAAACTTGAGCTTGAGTGCCTGTATGTGGGTGGTTGAGCATATATAACACTCCTCCTTGTAACTCTCCATCCATTTCAGCATCTAAATAGTAGTCAAGCACTTAAAATAACATTAAGACACGTTCCAGCTTGCCCTGCCAGTCAAAGAGAAAGAGGAAAAAAATTGAAACCCTGCATTTCAGAACCCCAAGGGCTTGCTGATTTGTTAGGTTTATCGGTTCAGAGGATTAAAAAGGCAGAAATATTAGGAAGAAAAAAGAAAAAAAGAAAGAGGCAGCATGTCCACTGAAGCAAATCTAATGGGCTGCCAGGGCACAGAAGAAGAGGTTCTACTACCTGAGCACATCTTATTTATTATTCTTACTTTGCAACCTAAAAATTTTTTAAAAACTAGTAATTTCCTAGACAGTTCTCTTTTTTTTGCTATGCTAGTCACATTTTCCAAATCCTTTGTCAATGCTCCTCTGCATATGAATGGGCTGTAATTGAACTGTCACATTCATGAAGGTCAGTAACCTTTCATTAGGAAGAATGTGTCTTTCTTGATAAATTATAAAGTCCCAGAGGATTTGAAAGCATATTCAGAAAAAATTCTCTCTACTATACCTTGAAAAACAAAATATAATTTTTTCTCTATTTTTTATGGAGGAAGGGTAGGAGATAGCTATTGTGTGTGTTTCTGTGTAATTTGCTTTTTGTGGCGCTTTTGGGGGGTTTTATATTTTGTTTTTTTTTAATTTATTTTTTAATGAAGGAGTGGGGACTCCCCTCCATATCTGACCAGTGCTGGCTCTTTTGTTTTTTGTTGGCAGCACTATGCAAAATTGTCTAATGCAAGCTTTCTCTAAGTCCTTCTTAAAAGCAAAATGAAAAACTTGAACTCTCTCTAAAAAAATAAAGCTAGTTATTCTGCCTGCTGTTTTAAAAACACAGTAATTATGGATGTTTTTCTTTCCCCTTATAGTACACTTCAGCATTTGCTATGGAAAAGACCAAAGTCATTATGTGCAAATGAAGAACCACCTGAGTTATGCATATTCCTCTAATAGCACCCAATGATTTAAGTGGTAATTAACACACACTAGCACTCAGCCCTCCCACCTTTGTGTTGAAGATGGCTGACCCGTGTATTTCATGTTCTGCCAGGAGTCTGCTTCTGCTTCCATAATTTGACTTGAGAATCCTCTGAGGATTTTCAACCAAAGCTTCCAACTTAACCAGCACTAACTCCCAGTTCCCTCTTAGTTCAACTTATCTTTGGTCCAAAACTGCAAGTTATGTGTACCTGTAATGTACACCAGCATTTTAAATGGAAAACATAGGAGATATCTGTCAATTTTCTACTTAATTTCTTTATTCAGTTTCATCAATTTTACATTTCATTGAAAAGATTCTGTTGGCATTATGGAGATTGAAAAACACAGACCATTTAACATGAAATTTGAAAGACATTGACACAAAGATTAGAATGAGGTGACGTGTGGGACTCATTGCACTGTTTCTGTGCTATTGGCATATTCGCTTATTTGATACACTGAAGGCTTTACTTCCTTAAGAACTTGCTCACCACCCAAACATGTGAACCAGCATCTATGCAAAAAATAGAATCTGCAGAGAAAATTTAAATTTTCCATAAAAGCAATAAAACAAAAAACAGAAGGAGTTTAGTATGAGATGATTGCACTTTCAAAGAATGTTATCATCATTTAATGTTCTTTGTGTTGGCATGGTGGGATATCAGAAGTACTTTCTATAAAAAAAAAAAACAAACTAATATTTCCCTAGAGTGTCAGCTGGGTTTCAACTAAAAAAACAAAACCTATGTCAGATAATTCAACAGTGGGAAAGGAATAGTAAGAACTATTTTCAATGTTATCACATGGAGCAACCAGGGAAGGGAAGGTAGTAGCAACTTCAGAATGTTACTCCCACCCATAGGGTGGAGGGACGATGAAAGGAGATGGTGTCCCTGGGGCCTCATTGCTTCTATCAGTGCATGCTCACTCTGTTACAGCTGGTATCTGTGAGTGCACTTACAAAACATGATTTCAAAGAAATCAAACTGATCATTCAATCCAGCATGTCAGATTTTGTATACAAACAGTTCAGCTGGTAGAAGCTGGAATTGCAGCGTATCTGCGTGTTGGGAACTTGAAGACTTGAAGGGAAGAAATGACTAGTGGGAGCTGGAACCAATGATGAGACACAGAAGAGACCTTACTAAGGGGTCAGGGTAAAGGGGAAGGAAAGGTGCAGTGAGCGAGGACCAGGGCTCTGTGCCCTTCACTCCTATCTCAACCATAGTTCCTTCACTGATTAGGGTGTGGACACAGTAGTTGGCTTCCTAAACCATTCATTCCATTTTCCACTAATCTCTTATTCTGCACTGTAAGAAACTGATTTTAGGTCTTGATTAGTCCTCAACCAATCACATAAACTCAAAGTCCCTTTTACTGACTGGTTCAGAGCAGAAGCCAATCAGTGGATGCCACTCCCCTGTAGGCATGGGAGCCTAGTTGGCTCATTGAGACTGAAGGAAAAAAAATCAATCCCATGTTAGGGAAGAAATTCTTTCTCCCACCAGGTGTGAACAAGGAAGAATTGTTGCCTGCATATACTTGTAGGCATTATATGACTATTGAGGAAAATCACCTTTGGTATAAAATAACACTGGCATGGTTGGGATACAGAAAAGAAACAAACTGGGTCTTTTTATGAAATTATTAAACAACTGACTAAACCCACCCTAAAGTTGTCTACATATGGAAGTCTTTTTATATTAGATAATAATTTGCCTATCATTTAAGTCTTTTTGTTGAATTGGATTTTGTTTCCTGCTGTAGGAACGTTATAAATGAGAGTGTGTCACCTTTTAAAGGATTAAAAAATACTGCCCTAGAGAAACTTCTTAAAAGTCTCACATTTCAGGTAGAACTTTTAACCAAAATTTTTCACTTTTATACATTAACTTTTAAGTGGATTTAAGTATAGTGGTTTTTTTTTCAGGCTTAAAAGTCCTCTTGTTACAAAGGGCTTTCTTGCTTCATAAGCATATTGCTATACAATGGGCTCTGAAACAAATCTGTGTACCCCCAAAATGGTTTTATTATTGTTTTCTCTTTCATAGCCTCTATTTCCCTTTCCTCCCTTGTGACACTCACACCCTTTCTTTTCAGCCCATCATTGTCCTGACTCTGCCTCCAGGTTGTCTGGGATCTTGGTCTAGGCCTACCTTTGTTTGCCCTCTTTAGATATATGTATCTTACTACCAGGTCTTTTCTGTACCTCCATCTTCACTCAAAATTTAGTTGCCCTGGATTGCACATTTCAGGTCAGCTATCTGGAGTCATTGATGAATTACTTTATGCTGAGTTCTTCATGGCCAGTAATGATCATGGAAACTTCAACTTGGGACCAATGTGCTTTGTGTACAACAGAAGATCTATAAATATTTGCTGGCTCAATAAAAGGGTTAGTGAAATTAATATATGATTCCATCTGTAAAGTATTTATGGTTGATAAGAGAACTCTTTTTTTAAGATTTTATTTATTTATTTTTAGAGAGGGAAGGGAGAGAGAGAAACATCAATGTGCGGTTGCTGGGGGTCATGGGCTGCAACCCAGGCATGTGCCCTGGCTGGGAATCGAAACTGCGATACTTTGGTTCGCAGCCCATGCTCAGTCCACTGAGCTACGCCAGCCAGGGCTTAGAACTCTTAAAATATTACATCACAACCCTTACAAATGAATCTATAATGAGATCTCAGACATGGTGGCCGGCCACTGGACATTTTTGAGAAGAGGCACCTTTTTCAGGGCTATTTAAATCATAGCATTTCTTTAACCATGTACTTCAGCTAGCACAAAACAAATAACAATAATAACAACAATAATAGACCTGACTGTTAGAAACAGGTGTTGGGGAACCCACCCTTAATAGAATGTGTATACTGCCCAACCTTGAAAGGGCTGCTCATGCATCTCTGCTGGGGCCCTTCCAACCCCCTTTCCATTCTGTGCTGCCTCATGTTTACACAGTGAAAATGAAACTGTTGCCAGTGTTAATACAGCATAATTTATAAGCTGAGAAGAGAACTCAGCATGCATTCCTTTTTCAAGTGAAACAGACCGTTATTTTCAGAACCAACTGAAGGGTGGGGACATTTCTTGGAAACCAAGGCAACTACTGATTTCCCTATCCCCTTTCTGACTCAGAGGACCCACTTCTGGTGAGGCAGGCAGAGCCGACTCACAGAAAAGCTCAGCCTGACAAACTGCCTCCCTAAATTAAAGAAGGCAGATTCACTTGATAAGGCCATTCCTCCTGGCTCCAAAAAAGTTAGGCAGACTTCCAGTCCAGAAAAGTGATCCACGGGACCTAAGATCAGAGACCTTGCTCATTAGAAAAGGCCCTTAGCACAAAATCTATTTCTCATCCAAAAGGTAAGACTTCAGTGATACCACAAAACCAGACCCTTTCAAAGAAGCTAGACATAGGGCACAAAATCCTAATCCCCGAATATATGCCTTCGGATTCTGTGAAAGATGCCCATATCCCTATCTTAACCCCCTTTGCTTCTAACCTAGCAACTAAACTTATCTGAACGAACACACACTTACATACTCTTCGGATTTTATGACCAATCTTACAGCGAGGAGGAGGTCGCCTGGGGCAGTTGCTAACCAGTGTCAAACCTATCTTCCTTGTCCTATTTTAAATCTAATAGTGAGGCCTCTCCAAGACTGAGGTCCATCAATTCTCCAGGTGCCACAGTAATTATATCCTTTTACCCTGGTGTCATAATTACTGCATTTATTATACTTCTTTTAGGCATCTGCCTTCCTACATCCTCCCTGTGAACCTTCTATGGCTCTTCTTTTGTCTGATTATTGGCTTCTCTAGATCCCAGCCTTGAAATGGAGTTTGTACAATGATATGTGCCTTTCTTCTAAACTTTGGAATTTTAGACTTAATTTTAAGCTCACACTACAATTTGTCTGCCCTTGGCAAATTCCCATGTGCTCCCATATTTAGACGCTCAGCTTTGGCCTAGCCCCATATTATCTGTCTGAATGATAGCTAAACACCAGTCACAATAGAACATTGAGCCCTAGATCCCCCTTGGGACATGATGCCCAGGATCAGAATGGGTCAATTATGCTGATTATCCTGCTAATCCCCACCATTAGGATAAAGAGCCATGGTATCCAATGTAGTATAAGGAGAGGATGCTCAAGAATAAAGCTGGGAGATCACTAATGCCTGGGAGGAGTATGACAATGACCGCCATCACATTCCACTTTGATGGCTTCAACCTTCAAAGCTGGACACTCATCACCTTATATGATGAACTTGGCCTTGGATGCTGAGATACAATCTGGTACTAGAAAAGCATGATAATGGGACACCTATGACAGCTGCTTAGTGCTATTTTGAGTTCCTCAGTGTCTGGGTGACTACCTTACACTATAAATAAATGTATATATATATATATATATATATTTATAACAAATGTACTATAGTTAATATGTAAACCAGTAACATAGTCATTTATTATCATTGTCAAGTAGTATATACTGAACATAACTGCATGTACTGTGCTTTATATATATAAAGTATATATATATATATAAATATATAAAGTATATATGTATATAAAGGTAGCAAAATATACATAGTTTGCTAAACCACACTTACATCTTCAGAATAAAACAATTGTACCTCCCATAGTCTTATTAAATTTAAAAATTCTGGAGATCAAAATTGCCAATCTATTGCCAGTCCCTACCTTATTGGAAATCATTCATTCAATAGTTATTTACTGCTATTATTTTCCAGTGTAATTCAGTCACACTCTACATAATGATATTTTGGTCAACTACTCATCATATACACAATCAATAGTAGTCCTCTAAGATTATAGTGGAGCTGAAAAAACCCTCTTGATGTCATAGCCATCGTAATGTCACTGCGTAATGCATTTCTCACATGTTTGTGGTGATGCCAGTGGAAACAAACCTACTGCACCCCCAGTTGTGTAAAAGTACAGCATGTACAATTACATGCAGTACACACTGCTTGATAATGATAATAAATGACTGTGTTACTGGTTTACATATTAACTATAGTATATTTGTTATTATTTTAGAGTGTATTCTTTCTACTTACAGAAAATTTATGTAAAACTATTCTGTCTGATGCCACCAGTGGTCTCATGCACCCTATGTTCACAAAGACCCTTGATGGCATAATTTTCTCTTGCATGTGATTTAATTTCATGGTGTTTTATACACTAATATGTTGTACAGGCTTGTAGCCTGGGAACAATAGGCTCTACCATATTGCTTCTACCAGGAAATCTGTTAACCAAACCAACATAAAGATGAAGTCACTTGCTACTTGCTACATAATCTTGAAATTAACCCCAGAAACCTATAAAATGTTAGCACAGAGACTGAACGACACAGGGAGGATTAACAATGTAAATTCTAAATGTCTACATAAGAAACATCCTAATCTGAAAGAATTTTTGTAAGTTTATTTTAGCCAAACTGATGACAATTACCAGGATGCCAAATCTTAATGGATTGAGAAAATGTTCTGGAAAATGGCAGTTTAACCACTTTTTTTATACACTGGAATCAAAGGAGGAGGCGTGAGGAGGGTTGCAGGAAATTCACTGGTGGCAGATTAGGAAGGCAGGAGAAAGCAGAGTGGGAAATCTCTGAGACTGGATAAAAAGTGAAATGAATAGATACATATTTTTTACGTTGGAATACCCACCTGTTAATTATAAGCAATTAACATATAGAGCACATGGAGATGGTGTGAGGGGAACAATATAACAGTGAGGGGTTCTGGGGTCTCCTGCTCCAGTGGAGGTTGTGCCCTGAGGGTCTGACGAAGAAGAGTACTCTGACATTTCAAAGGTATGTTATTGTAGATGCAAAAAGACAATAGACAGGCTCAGTTAAGGTAAAGATAGACCTTCATCAAGAAAGATATGGGCCTAGGACAGGACTACCTACCATGACCTGCTTTTTAAGAAGCTTTAATACCAGACCATTCTGTGTGGTTTTGAGTTTGTAAAGTCACCCTGCAGGCCTCCCCTGAGCTTGCCAGGTTTAGTGTCTGGCCCCTTTTTCATCCACAAAAGCACATGTAAAATAAAACCATTCTAGATAATCTGTGGCTTAGTTAAGCAAAACTTGTAAAAACAAATAAATGTTAAAGACAAAAATAACAGAAAGACATCCAGGTATATGATCTAAATAACTCAGTTCACACTGTCCCTTGATCTTGTCCTGTGACTTCTCCAGTACTGTCCCCTGGATATGCCCTTCAAGAAGCAAGGGCTTCCTGTTAGCTCAGAGGACAATTTCTGCTCGCTTGTTCCCCACCACATGAGCATCCCTGATGAGTGTTACTTCATGACCCAGCTTCCCACAGACTCATTGTTTCATCTGTTCAACAGCTATATGGGAGCAAGGGTCCACTGGCCCTTGTCTAAAATGTTGACTACGATAGGCAGGGGGCCCTTTAAAAGGTAATGCTTTAGGAACACAGTGGGGGACTTTAACAATAAAAACAAAATGTTTTTGGTTTTTAAAATTTTCCAGTTGATAGGGCTCAGCAATACCTCTCTCATCAGCTAAGCAAAACGAATAGGAACAAAACATTTTTTTTATTCCCAAAAAGCCTACCAATTCAAACCTAACAGATAGACTCCTCTATTATTAATTAAACTACGGGGCATAGATCATAATCATATTGCATATTACCTTATAATAGGCAAGTTGGTATGCTGGCTGATATGTATTTTTCTTTAAAAAAGGGCAAACTTAATTTTTTTATCTCTTTTTAGATAGTTTTAAAAAATGTTTACCTGGTCTAATTGATTATTTTAATAGACTACTATTTTGTACTCTTAAAAATTATAAATTAGATTATATACAAAAACAATATATCTTTACATTTTAACAGGATTCTGCTGTACCTAGATACCTTAGTAGCTGCAACAGTCCCACACAAATGACTAGGAATAATTCTACATTCTCATTGGTTTGAGTTTGGACCCCTTAACAGAATAGCAATACTGGTTAAGAGCCTTCATGAAGACTATGTTGTCCTGGGAAATGTCTGACAAATCAGAGACAATCTTCTCTGTCTGGGCATCTTACACCCTAGATGTCCCCAGGTTCAGTTCCTTCATATAGAAATGAGAGATATCCTGACTCTTGGGAGTGTTATAATATTTAATTAGTGGATGTTCAAAAATATATTTAGACTCACATTAGAATGAGCAACTGTATGTCCCTGGAGGGACAAAAGGCAACCCTGCCCTTCTTTCAGAATTAGTACAAAAGGCAGATATGCTTCTCTAATGTGGGACTAATCTATTAGAACTAGTTAATGATTTATCATTCTTGCCCTTTGCAAATAGCTCAGGAGATATTTGGGTATTAAAACAGTTAGAAAGTTCTAGACATTATTGACTCTCCAATTCTTTATTTCTGCTAATAACAATGTAAACATTAATGAGTCCATGATGGCAACAGATTGAGAAAAACAATAATTTTCTTTCTCACCATCTCAGAGATTAAACTTCATATCTGTAAGACCTTGTCCTCATTACAGCTGGGGAGAATCAAAGACACAAAGAAAGGGGTGGGTGTCTAAGGGAGACTGAAGGGAAACAACAGTGAAATGTCATGTGTAATCCTTCAATCCTTCACTGCTTCTTCTAATGGGGGGAGGGGCTATGATAGGTATTAAGACAATTGGAGAACAGTGAATGCAGAGTGTTTATTAAATAATCATGTAGCATCGATTTTAAATGCCAAGCATGATCATTTTGCTACGATTATGAGGGAGAACGTCCTAGTTCTCAGGCGGGTGCCGAAGTGTTAACAGATGAAGTGTTGTTGTGTGCTCAACGAGTTCCCAATTGTTCAGGGGGAAAAAGTCAAGATAAAGACAGAGAGGTAGGTGGACAGATGATGGACAAGTAGGTAAAAAGCAGAGTTCAATAAAACGTTAACAATTGGTGATAGTAATGATATATTATTGCTCTTTAAACTTTTTAAAGAAATTCCTCTGTAGATTTGAACTTTCAAAATAAAAAAGTAGTGGCAAAATGAAAACAACTAAAAATCAAGGTATAGGTGTAAAAATACTGGTCATACATTGACGATTGGTTATGCTGGCTGGACAGATCATGGGAAGTTTATCAAACTAGTCTTTCCATTTTTGTGTATTTTAGAAATTTCTATTATAAAAGTTTTGTAGTTTAGTAGAGAAACCCCCTATCTACTCTAAATAGATAACCACAATTACAGCCTTATTTTTATGACAGGCCAGTGGATTCTAGAGTGAAATGAGATGTGTTAACAGGAACTAAATTATTGTCTTGGTGGTCCTCTTTTTGGTCCCCTTATTAATGTCTACCAAACCCCCCCAAATGTACAGATCATTTGCTTAATTTGATGCTAGGCAGTAGGAGAGAGGACAGATGTGAGAACCACACAATTTAAAAGAAAATCTCTGTGGAAGCAACCCATGAGTCCATCAATGGATAAATGGCTAAGCAAATGTGGTATATCCATACAGTGAAATAATATCCAGCCTTAAAAAGGAGGAAATCCTGACACATGTTACAACATGGATGAACCTTGGAAACATTACATTGGGTGAAATAAGCCAATCATAAAAGGACAAATACTGTATATGAGGGTACTTACAGTAGTCAAATTCATCAAGAAAGAAAGCAGAATGGTGGTTGCCAGGGTCTGGAGAAAAGAAGGAATGGAAAGTTATTGTCTAATGGGCATAAAATTTCAAATTGGGAAGATGAAGAGATCTGGAGATAGATGGTGCTAATGGTTGCACAGTAATGTAAATGTCCTTAATGTCAAAGAACTGTACACTTAAAATGGTTCAAGTGGTAAAAAAGAAATGTTATATATTGTACAGAGAGCTGGCAGGGGGGTGGGGAGAGGAGGGACAGAGGCAGGAAGGGAAGGAGGAAGGAAAGCTGTTGAAGCATCCTTGCTTTCATACTTGAAATGTACAGGAGTAAAATTGTTGTTTCCCAGGGTTGTGTAAATTGTAGCTACTGGTAGGAATTCTCACATTAACAAAGACCCAAACCTAGGTGTCCTGAGCACACAGAAGGCTTTCTGAGAGGCTGCCCTATAGGGACACCCTGCTGTGTCGCCCCAGGAAATCCTAGCTCACCAGAAGGTGACTTGGGTAAGGGGAGAGGGGAAGATACCCTGGTAATGCTTCTTGTAATACTTTGTTGGTGCTTGTAATCAACATGGCTAGGATGAAAGAATTCTGGTTTCAGAACAGAAACATTGTGCTTTAAATTAAATCAGCTCCCTGCTGTGAACCACTTACTCCCTTTCTTCCCCACAGCCAGGGAAACAATTCAGAGGTTTCTCTGCATGGTTACCAGCATGAGTGACCTTCAGTCTTTCCACTTAAAATTGATTCAAGATGATCACACTGGTTTAAATAAAAGTCTCCATCCCAGCCTCCATGTCTCTCTCTTACCTCCTTTTTACATATTTCTCTCCCTCCCACCTCTCTCTCTCTCTCTCTCTCTCTCTCTCTCTCTCACACACACACACACACACACACACACACACACACACACCGATATCTTCACATTTATTTCTCTTATGCATGTGTGCATAAAAGTTACAAAACCTACCCACAAAACCATCACCCTTCCACCTCACCTGGCTCAGAACTGACAGTGAGGTTTTTCACCTCCTCACTCTCCTTTCTCCTCTGATGAGCAGAGGACCAGATGGCCATCCCCCAGTCTCCCAGCATGAGTTTGACTGACAGGAGCCTTTGATAAACCTCGGAAGAATGAAGTCATCTCCAGGTCACTGCTGCTGCCTGGCCTTTAACACCCCACACAGACCACCATTATTTGCTGAATAGGAGACAAAGGAAATTAGCCCTGCTTTCCTATCATCCCTATTATTTCCAGGCCGATTTAAACAAGGAAGCAATGAGATGCCCTTCACTTTCCCCCAAAAGGTACAAATGTCAGCTGTTAAAAAATGCAAACAAGAGGCTTTCCTATGTTAATGTCTGGGTTTCTTTGTTAAAGCCTAGGAGTGGGAAGTGCATTTTATTCACTGCCTTTGAGGAAAGACTTAACAAGCTTCTAAACAACTTCTTTAACTACCCATACCTCAAACTAGCTTATGGTTATTCTGAAGCCTTCAGGTTTCAGCTGGAGAGGAGAGATGGTGGTGAGGCTTCGCTTCAAAGTTTAATAGCAGAAAACCAAAGAACATGGAGGGATAAGTGAAAAGAGCTTCGAACCATTGAAAATCTAAAAATAAAAAGAAGATAAAGAGTCCTCCATTTTCCCAGCACAATCCCCACTCCCCCGCAATTAAATGTATGTGTCCCCCCGAGCAAAAAATGAGGTGTGGGTACCACGTGCCACTGCTGATCTGACATTTGTGCAGATTGTTGCTGATTGCCACCTGATATGATGCAAAGGAGATGTGTGTATGCATGCTCTTATGTTGAAACAAGGTGCAAAGCAGGGGGTCCCTGAAAATATTCTCCACAGCCCATGGCTGGGGGATGGAGGAAGGTTATGATACAGTGGTTAAGATACTTTTCATAACAATAGCAAGTCGATAGCTAGTTTATAGCTGTGCTGCCACCCTGGGTAAAAGGTCTACGTGACTTTCAGAGCTAGTGACTCATGTTGTAGCTGGGGGAGTTTATATAGCACCTGCATGAGAACGGGGAGTGGAGGCTCCTGTGTCACAAGGCACTCTTGCTTTGACTAGAGATGGCAGCCCAAAGAAGGTAAAAGATATGGGGGAACTGGCAAAAGTAGCACAATGTAGGAGGAGCCAGATATGAGACCTTGTAGGAAGCTCTGGGTCTGCATTTAAAAATAAGGCCATGAGGAGAAAGGAGAGGCAGCCAAGAGGAAGGATCCAGGAAGCAGGGGAATTCTGCCATGACGGCTGAAAGAGGAAGCAACAGCCATGCAGTCTGTAATGAAGTAGAAGGGCAATTTTGACCATGAGCTCTGAGAGAGGAAGCAGTAAGCAGCTGTGCAGCTGGTAGTGAAGCAGTCTGCCATGAGAGCCGGTGTGTAAGGTAGAAGCCATGCCGGCCAGGAGTCAGTATTCTGCCATGTGACCTGGGGTAGTGAGGAGAGCAGCCATGCAGGCTGAGTAAAGGGTATAAGGAGAGAGCTGACAGAGCTGTGAGGGGATCTGGCAAAGCTGATGGAGTTCTGTGGGAACCTGCATAACCAAGCATGGATTTGTGGGAGATGCTTTGGAACTGAATTGTGACCAAGAATGTAGACTTCTGCTTCTCTGAAGGACGTATAGGAAAGCCACTCTCCTGGGACCTGTGCCCCCCTGGACACCACCATGATCCAGTATAACATGACACATGTTTCCTGGACTGCTACATGTTTCCTGAGGACAATGTACCCCAGATCCTATAAGAAAGCTGCTGCAAGAGGATGGTGATTCTGAAACCCATGAGTGTGCCTTCCTGAGGAGATGGAGAACTGTTTGCATAGATGGCTTAAGAACAGATAAGGATATGGGGAACTTCTGAGCATGCTTTTGGCTTATAGCCTGGTGGGGAGCAAGGGAAGCATTGGGTCTTGTGGGAGAACAGGGCTCTGAGCAGGAGTGCACCCAGTCCCCGTGAGGTTAGAATCCTATAAATAAAAACCTGTTCCCCTCAACACTAATTGTTGGGTCATGCATCAAGTTTCCATGTGGATGAGCCCAATTTTGCTCAGTTACAATGTTATTTGCTGTATGGAAAGTATCCCAGCTCCTACTGAAAAATGGAAAATTATGACAGAAAGGCTCATTATTAAGAAGGAATTTGTTTCATAACAATATTGACAATAGATTCTGAATATTAGGGATCAGATTATATTTTCTTGAGATGATAGCCTACACTTCTAAGAACAGCACACTTGCCACTGTTATCCAGCCTGCAATACTTTAAATCTGTGGGTTTAACAAAGCAGCCAGAGGATTGCAATAAAAGAGCAGGTATTAGAGAAATTGTGACAACCAAGATGAATTAATAATTCAATCAACAGACATTTGTCAGCCATCAGACATTGCTTTAGGTCCTTTAAGGGACATTAATCTGGAGACATAGTCCCCTGAGGAAGAGAGAAACTTCACCCTCCTAGTTCTCTTGGCTGGTCAAGACATGAGATTTAACAAGAGAAAAATGACTGAAGTTAATTAAATATATAGAGCATGGACCAAAAATAGGTTTACAGTTGTGAGTATGCAAAACACAGAGTTTATTCTTACATTATCATGTATAAATTATTGTATTATTTTCCATATGAATAACGGTAAACCTACTTTTGCCCCACCCTGTATGTAACATAACATAAGAGTACCAAACATAAGAGAGTCAGAAACTCCACATACATGGAGAGGTTCAAAGGAGAAAAGGGGGGAGGGGAGGAGAAATATATCTGACATTCTAAGCTAAAGACCTTGGGGCTTCAAATGGGAAGAAGGCCATTGTAGGACCAGGAGGATAAGGAGAATAGATGTTCAGTAATTAGAAGTGTTCCCTGCCCTATAGATAGATTTAAAAAGGGGGGTGTATCTGATAATCTCTATTACAGGCAAGGCACTTAATTCAAAGTCTTCTAGGTAGTTAAGGGATGGGGGTGTAGAAGTTTCTCTTGAGCCTGCCTTTATCTCTAAACAATCCATATACCACAAAAGCACATCTTGGGGTAACTCATTCTGAACCCCTACAATATACCCATAGGAATTTACAGTCTAGATAAAGAACCAAGGGTGAAACTAGACCTCATTCCTGAGGACATATAGCACTTACCTAAGTGAAAATATAAGAGAAAACCCTTCCAGAAGGCCTGGAGAAGAAAGACCTATGGGAAGTACTTTTATGAATAACATTGAAAGAAAGAATCAAATTGTTGATGTGTTAGATGCTTTTGATGAGGAATTTATACTTTCTTTTTGTATTAGTTGACTAGGGCTATCATAACAAAATGTCACAGACTACATGGCTGAAACAATAGACAATTATTTCAGGCCTAGAGACTAGAAGTCCAAGATCAAGGTATTGGCAGGTTTGGTTTCCACTGAGGCCTCTCTCCTTGGCCTACAGATGACTACCTTCTCAATGTTTCCTCACCTGGCCTTTACTCTGTGTCTGTGCATCTCGGATGTCTTTTTCTCTTCATGTAAGAACACCAGTCATATATATTAGGACCCCACCCTTATGACCTCTTTTAGCTTTATTTACCTTCTCGAAAGACTAATCTCCAAATATAGTCACTTTGGGGGTTAATTCAACATTTCCATTTTTGGAGGGACATAATTCCGTCCATAACACTTCCTTAGGCAGTGGGAAGGCAAAGGAGTAATGGAAGAGGGCAGCCACAGGATGAAAAGATGCTTTTGTAGTGTAGGTAAAAGAGGAGCAAACTAAGAGATAGATTAGGAGGCTATTACAATAGGCAGCAGGTAGAATGAAAAGGGGCTGAATTTGATCATGACAGTAAAAGGAACTGAATGCAAAATAAAAACATTAAAGGAAAACAGTAGGACATGACTGATTAGCTATGGCAAGCAAGTGAGAAGAAAGATGATTTCAGGTGTTAATTTTAAGAGACTAAGGAAATGGTTGGAATATGAAATGGGCATGTAGAAAATATTGATACCACAAAATAGTTAGGGAGGTTATAAGCCCTGCAGTCAGACATACTATGTTAAAAATCTAAACTGTGTCACCTTTTAGAGGTGCGATTTAGCAATTTACTTAACCTTCCTAAGTCTCACTTTTATTTTGTATAAAATTGAGGTGATAGAACCAACTTCACTGGGTGGTTTATGTTTTATGATTGAAAGGGTATCACCCGATTTGACTATGAGGTAGATTCCAAAAGCATTCTAGTAGATTGCAGAAGCTTAAGAATAATATATCATTCAAATTTCAGTGTGATTCTTCTAAATAAGAGTATAAAATAAATAGTATGTAAAGTAGCCACACCAATCCATGAGATAAACACAGAAGCTGAGATGTAGCTTTACCTCACAAGAGACCAGGCCTGAGCTTAGGCACATTCAACAACAGTTCAGTGCTTGAGAACCCTGAAATAGTTCTAAAAGATATGACAGTCTAAAAAAAGTGAAAAGGATGAAACAGTTGACTAAAAAGGAGATTGAACGATCTCACACAGACCAATAAAAAAGTTATCATTTGGGAAATAATATCATATTATCTACCTCCACAGAGAACAAGAGACAGGGGAGAAATGGAGGCCCAGGCTGGGTAGCTTGGTTGGTTAGAACATTGTCCTGATATGCCAAGTTTGTGGGCTCAGTTCCCAGTCAGGGCACATACAAGACCCAACCAATGAATGCATAAATAAGTGGAACAAAATATCAATGTTTTCTTTCTCTTTCTCTCCTTCTCTCTCTTTCTCCCTTCATGTCTCTCTCTAAAAACAATTAAAAAAGAAAGAATGGACTCAAGTAAAGTAGAAAACATATAAGTTATATCTGAGGAAGAAATTCTGACAACAAGGTTGTTAAACATCTGTTACAGGCTGAATTGTGTGCCTCCCCCACACCAAATTCACATGTTGAAGCCCTAACTCCCCAGTACCAAAGAATGAGACTATGTTTGGAGATAGGGTCTTTAAAGAGGTGATTAAGTTAAATGATCCAATATGACTGGTGTACTTACAGAAAGAGACGACTAGGGCACACAAAGACACATCAGAGATGCACATATATGGAGAAAAAGCCATGTGAGGACAGAGCAAGAAGGTATATGATTAATACCTTCATATATGAAGGTATATATGAACCCCATTGACAAGACAAGGAGACTTCAGTAGAAACCAGAACTGCTGTGACACATTGACCTTAGACATCTAGACTTCAGAACTGTGAGGAAATAAGTTTCTGTTGTTTAAACCACTCTGTGATACTTTCTTTTGACAACTGATGGGGTTCAAGACAAGCTACCATAGAATCTGGCACCCTGTCATATTGAATATTTTAAGCCAAAGTAGTTTGAGAAAATAGCAGATGCAGGGAGGTCATTCTGATCTCCCCCTACCCTCCACTTGTTCCCTGAAATAGTTCATAAAGCCCTCATGTCAGAGGTGCCCTTCCTTATATCTGGGGGGAAGAAGAATCCTTATCTCCAAAGACAAAGGGACACTGAGAAGAATCCTAACACACAAGTCTTGCTAAATTTTCTCCAGTTTACTACACTTAACTAATATCCTTTGTGCTATCATATTTACTACACAATTGTCCACTTCCTCAAGGCTAGTAAAATAAGTAGTTTGAACTATTTCTTTGGGTCTTTACATGTATTTGCTGATGAAGGCTCTCATGTCAGGTGAAACTTATATGAGAGAAATTGAATTATTTTCTCCTGTTAATCCATCTTTGTCAGTTTGATTTTTAGAACCAGCCATAGGCCTCAAGAGGGTCAAGGAAAACGTTTCCTCTCCTACAGTTTCTGGCACCTGAACATGAGACACCATAGCTGGAGACAGCTTGCTCAATCTGGAAGCTACAGGTAAGAGATCGTGGACCTCTGACAACAGCTGTAAGACTTGTAAGAATTCTTATATCAGTCTGTCAGGTCTCTACCTGTGGGGACTAGGTGAGCAAAAGTGATGAGTCCTTTCCTTTCAAAATTCAGATTAGTAAACGAAAAAATTTGTCACAATTCTTTAGATTGTGATGGTTGAAATTTGGTTTTGGGGTACTCATGGATTATTGTTTCTTTTCCTCCCTGGTACAGCTATTGCTTTACTGTTTATACCTCATTTTGTGTCCTTTGTTTATATTTTCTCCTGTCAGGGCACACAACTGTTTGTTCTTGTGTGTGCAGTTGGCCAATTGTCAGATTGGAGACCCCCAAAATAGGCCAGACAGAAATGTGGGATACACCCCACTTGCAGTTCATATCCTACTGATCACTGCCAGCTCTCAAGGGAAGTGTCTGCATCTTTCTTCTTTTGGCTGTCATTGAGGGTGGTCTGGGTCATGAGTGGTTGGCATCATTTGCCCCCTCTTTGGGGATGCCCTTTCATCCGTGGTTAAGTACTAATTTTGTTTTCAAGTTACCTGATAGGTGTACCTCTGGTTTAAATGTTTGAGAGAGTTTTTAAAGGAGTTCTATGGTCAGAAGTTGGTCAAACTGAAGACTAACACTCAGAGCCTTGTAGGAACTTTTTAAGGCTTTCTCTCTGGGCTAAAATAAAACTATAAACTCAGAAGGGAAAAGCATTCTGAAGCCTATGTGGAACAATTTATTAAAACACTACAAAGATGCATAGCTCTAAATCTAGAATACAGGAATCTTTTGATTTTCATCGTAGTTGGAGATCTTCCTGACATAAAGAAGCAAATTGAAGTTAATATGGTGGGGGGAGGGGGGCAGATCCTTGATATCATTATCATTCAGGCTGTGGCCCAATTCTTTTTTTTTAAATAAATTGGTTATTTATTTATTATTTTTTAGAGAGAGGGGAAGGGAAGGAGAAAGAGAGGAAGAGAAACATCATGGGTGGTTGTCTCTCACATGCCCCCACTAGGAACCTAGCCTGCAACCCAGGCATGTGCCCTGACTGGCAATCAAACCGGCGACCCTTTGGTTTGCAGCCTGCGCTCAATCCACTCAGCTACACCAGCCAGGGCCAATTCTTTTAAGAATTCTATACACCTGTCCTTTTTTACAAATTGAGTTTTTACAAAACCAGAAAGGCTGTTCTAAAAGTAATTCAAAGCCCAACTATCTTTACCAATTCCCAAAACTCCTTTATTTATGTCAAAATGACTGTAGATACTATTAAAGATCAGGAAACAGAACTATTCTGCACTTAAGAAAAACAGAGAAGAATTTAAGTAGTAATTACACTAGATTTCTGATGTAATATACCTAAAACAAAAGGTATAAGGTTTCTATTTACCTTATGTAGATATATATGATAGATAGAATTGATAGATAAAAATAGATTGTGTGTGTGTATCTCTCTCTCTCTCTCTCTCTCTCTCTATATATATATATATATATATAAATATTCCAAATGGTATTACCAAATTAATTTATAAAATTCCTTATAGGAGTTCAATTCAAATTGGCTTGGATACAAATGAGCACTCATAGAAATTAAGTTCTAAATTTCTCAAAAATATTGAAACTAACACAAATTTATTTTTAAGTTCCCATGATCTGGAAAACTCTTTGATAAATACAACTGTCTTAAAATTGTTGGTAAAATAAAAATTGGCATGTCTTCAGAGTTGTAAGCATTAAATATATTGCAGACACACAATTTTCCTCTACCTAGGTTTACTAGTCAAATATACTCATTACCTCTACTAGATGTATAAGGTTATAATTATAAACTATAAATTCAACCTAAGAATAAAAGTATACAATGCAAATGCACTGCTTGACACATGTAAAGCTTGGCATTAAAAAAGTGTTTAACTTTTTAGGTTTTTTGTTTTTGTAATGTTTTAATATCTACTTCATCATGAAATTTTCATTAGCAATTTAAGTGTAGTTAAGAACAAGTGAATTAAACAGATGTATGTAAGTGAAAGTTTATGAATGACCTTTTCAACAATAGTTATATTTTATAATATGTTTACTTAAAAATAGTTTCAATATGTGGAATCTAAAGAGCAAAATAAACAAACAAAGAGTAGAAACAGGCACGTAAATATGGAGAACAGACTGATGGTTGCCAGAGGGGTGGAGAAATGGGGAGCTTAGTGAAAAATTTAAAGGAAGTAAGAACAACAAATTGGCAGTCACAATATAGTTCTAGGGACATAAAGTACCACACAGGAAATATAATCAATATTATTGTAATAAGTATGTACAATACCAGGTGGTTACAGCACTTGAAAAATGGGGGAACACTTTGTAAAGCATGTGATTGTCTAACCACTATGTTGTACACTTAAAACTAATATAAAATAATATTGAATATAAACTAATTAAAAATAAAATTTTAAAAAGTTCAATAATCTTTTTGATAACTTGAAACCTTAGAGTTATACAAAGTTAAGGTAAGTGATCAATACATAGATTATTTCTAAATAAGATAGTACACTGAAATATTAATGGCTCAACATGAGTTTAAGTTTATTGATTTCTGTCACTTTGTCTTTCTATGATATAGAGAAGCTAAATATATTTGGGTCATTTAAAAAACATGAACCATTGTACGATGGAAAAGATGTGGCTGTATAAGTTATAAAATATATTCATAAATTTACTACATAATAATAGTACCTGGCAGACAATTCAAAATTGCTTACTTCCAACTTTTCACTAGAAAAAAAATATTACTAATGGTTAAAAATTCTAATTAATTTATATAAATGAAACTACTAAAAATAAAAAGGATTAAAAAACTATTCTGTATATACAAAAATCATAAGATGTGTTTTTGCTAAGCTAAGGTATGAAGGGCATGTTTAAGGAGAGAAAGCATATAATTTTGTCCTAAAGTAGAATGACTGGTTGCTCTAGGATGAGGGAAAAAAAAGTGTAGGACAAACACTGGATTTTAAAAGAATGTAGATGGCCATAAAAAAAAAAAATTATGTGTGGTTACACTGCTAAGACTGAATAGATTTATTTATAAGGTTTTTTTAAGTGAATCTAAATATCAAAAATACACTGGTACAAAACTAGAAAAGTTGGTTTTGTTGACAGAGAGAGGAAACTTTGGTTATCTTATAAAGGCTTTGACTGAAATGTATAATATTTGAGGATTTTGATATCCAGAAACTAAGGTTGACTTTATAGAGCCAATGAAACCAGTTGGAAAAAAAAATCACTGGGACCTTGCTTTTAGGGTGTCAAATCTTGTCAAGTGATTATAGCCCAGGAACCTCAGGATATTTGAGGGACCTCTAGAAGAGAAGATTTACCCTGACCAATAGATACAGCAGGCAAAGTCTGATAGAGAGTTCTTTGCTTGGCTTCCTATTCTCCAAAGGATTCTAAAATTCTCATCTGAGATTCCTTTATAAAAGTTACAGCAAAGAACCCTTCAAAAATGCCCTATATACCCAGAGGCCCCACCACCACCACCACCATGCATGCCTCAGTGACAGCAGGCTGCCAGAACTGCTGTCCTGTCCACTTATAGCAGCAGAGCACCTGCCTGCCTGAGTGCTCTGCCCACAACAGCCATAACAGGAGTCACTCTCTACCTCCCCCACAGTACCAGAGTACTGGTGTCCTAACTTCCCCATGGCAGCCCTACTAGCCCTTTCAGGGCTAGTTTTTTTTTTTTTTAAAGCAGCCTTAAATGACACACTAAATCAGATGGACTTAATTGATATATTCAGAGCATTTCACCCCCAAGTAGCAGAATATGTATTTTTTCAAATGCACAGGGAATATTTTCTAAGATAGATCATATGCAAGGACAGAAAACAAATCTAAATAACTAAGAATATTGTAATCATATCAAGTATCTTCTCTGACTGTAACAGAATGGAACTAAAAATCAATTTCAAGAAAAAAAAACACATAAATACATGGAGATTAAATAATGTGTTACTAAACAATGAATGGGTCAACAATGAGACCAAGGAAGAAATCAGAAGCTTATTTTGAGAAAAATGAAAATTAACACAGAACAATCTAAAACTATGGGACACAGCAAAAACAGTCCTGAGAGAGAAACTCATAGCAATATAGCCCTACCTCAAAAAGCAAAAACTTAATAAACAATCTAACCATACACCTAAAGGAACTAGAAGAACAAGCAAAGTCAAAGTGAGTAGAAGGAAAGAAATTAAAAAATTAGAGCAGAAATAAATGACATAGAGACTAAAATAAATAAATGAAAAAATTCAATGAATCTAAAAGCTGGTTCTTTGAAAAGATAAACAAAATTGACAGATCTCTAACCAAACTGATAAAAAATAAAACATAGGAGCCAAGCAAATAAGATCAGAAATGAAGGAGGAACTGACACCAAAGAAATACAAAAGTTTGTAAGAAATATTATGAACAACTATATACCAACAAATTAGACAATCTGGAGGAAATGGATAAATTCCTATAAATATACAATCTTGCAAAACTGATCAGGAAGAATCAGAAAATCTGATATTGATTACAATTAATGAAATAGAAGTGGTAATCAAAAAACCCCCTGGCTTCACAGGTGAAGTTTACCAAACACTCAAAAAAAACTAACATGTATCCTCAAACCACCCCTCTACCAAAAAAAAAAAAAAAAAAAAAAAGCAAGAGGAGAACTGACTTGTCAGCTCATTTTACAAGGTCAGAGTTAACCTAATCGCAAAACCAAATAAAGACATTACAAAGAAAGAAAATTATAGGCCAGTATTTCTGATGAACATAGATATAAAAATACTTAGCCAAATATTAGCAAAATAGATCTAGAAAAACATTAAAAATATCATACACCATGGTTAAGTGGCATTTGTTCCTGTGATGCAAGGTTGGTACAATATTCACAAATTAATTAATGTAATATACCACATAAGACATTTCTCTAAACAGGACATACAAAAAGGTCAATAGACATGTGAAAACATGCTCAATATCACTAATTGTCAGAGAAATGGAATTAAATGCACAATGAGATATCATATCATGCCCCATCAGAATTGCTATCATCAGTAAATTCCCAAGTAATAAATGCTGGTGAAGATGTGGAAAAAAAGGAGCCTTTGTGTGCTGTTGGTGGGAATGAAGACTGGTGCAGTCACTGTGGAAAACAGGATGGAGTTTCTTCAAAAGATTAAAAATGAACTGCCTTATAATCCAGTGATTCCACTTCTGAGCATTTATTCAAAGAAACTCAAAACACTGATTTGAAAGAATATGTGCACCCCTATGTTTATTTCATCATTATTTACAGTAGCCAAACTATGGAAGCAACCCATGTGTCCATCATTAAACAAACAGGTAAAAAAGGCTACACATTTACACAATGCAATACTACTCAGACATAAAAAAGAATGAAGTCCTGCCATTTACAGCATCATGGATGGGCTTAGACTGTATTATGCTCAGTGAAATTAGTCAGTAAAAGGAAGACAAATACCATACAATTTACTTATAGGCAGAATCTAAAGAACAAAATAAATGAACACACAAAGTTGAAACAGACTCATAGCTACAGAGAAAGAACTGGTGGTCGCCAGAGGGAAAGGGCAGTTGGGGAACTGGGTGAAGGAGGTGAAGAGGCTAAGAAACACAAATTGCTAGCTACAAAATACTCATAGGAAGTAAGTAAATAAATCATAGGAAATATACTCATAATATTGTGATAATATGTATGGTGCTATTTGGAGTACTGGAAATATCAAGGGGAATACTGTGTAAACTATATGATTGTGTAACCACTAAGTTGTGCACCCAAAATCAATACATAATAAAAATGGCCTATATATTCAATCACTGTTCTTGACACACTAGACTGACTTTGTAAAGCAATTAGTCTTACTTTGATTATCTGTGATAGAAATGGAAATGACTGTAGACAGGAAAATTATATTTCATTTGAAAACTATAGCATTCTTGCAGGTTATATATTATAGTCCTACTCATTGTCTATAAGTCTGTTTACGTCCTTGCACACTGGACTGGATCCTGAAGTATTTTAGTTTCCTCCAATATCTTGGCTACAACGTTCTAGATAAATATAGGGTGGGGCAAAACTGCATTTACTGTTTTTCATATGAAAATAATACAATAATTAATTACTAACAATACAATTAATGCACTGTTTCACATGCTCACAACGTTAAGATACTTTTGTCCCTGTGTGTGTATGTGTGTGTGTGTATAACTGATATAATTGAAACCAGCATTCAAGATGTGGTTGACTGGGGCAGTAGATTAGTTTGGAGAACATAATCCCATTGAAAATATACATGTCAGTATATACTACTATATACTAAAACATATATTGCTACAGCATTTCCCAAATTTGTGACCTTTGAGAATAGACTGAACCAAGTTTGGAGAGAGATCTTGTCAAACCTTCAATTACCATTTTTATCTCCTCATTACTGCTCTCACCATTGCCACTTTATAAAGTTTTTCTTGCCTCTGGTACTCAGTGTGACTTTTGAATAACATGAGTCACACTCAGCAGAAACAAATGGTCTGCCTTTGCCATGACTGGTTTTATGGAATTGTAGAACTGCAGAACACAAAGGGGCCCAAGAGTATACTGTTTAAATTTATTAAGTAGCTTTATTAAGTCAGTTCTGATTATTTTGCAATAATCCTCAGTTCCCTTGGGATTCAGTGCAATGTTTAAGAGTTCTGAGTATTTTACTTCGTGTACTTGCAACTCAAGTACTTTGTTATTAACTATGGAAAAAAAAAACATAAGGAATATTTATAGAAGTAAATCATGTTAAAATATATGAAAATATAAAGTTTTTCTAGTCAAATTTTAAACCCCAAACATGAACATTTCTAGCTAATATGCCACTCACCCACCAATTAAGCACCTCCGGTCATAAGAAACTTACCTTTGGGAGGCTCCCTCAATAGTTGCATTGAGTCAGAGTCTGCCTCTTTGTGCCTTTCACTGGCTGACAACGGTTTATAGTGGTTATTGTTTTAGTCTTCCTGGCATGCCCCACCCCTCCCCTTGTCTGTGACCCAAACCTACTAAGGCAAAGTTTTTTTTCAAGTATTTTTCGGGCTGAGCTGACAGTACAGCCTCCTTTCTCTCTGGTTGCTAATTTTGATGGAGGCAGTTCAGAGTATCCTCCTGCAGCACTAAGAAAATATGAGGTTTGTTCCAAGGTAGGGACCAGGGTAAGAGAGAAGAAAAGAAGGGAGGGGAGGTGGGGGATGGGAGGATACTCATCAGTTCTAGTTTGCTCTATGGCTAATTTTGCCTTTCCCACAATTTCGTTATGTGAGACTCTTGTTTGCTTAAGATATTTCAACTTTCATTGCTCTCACATACAAATGTGAGATTTGGTTGAAAAATAAATCTAATTAATCTTCAAAATAGCTCTTTAAAGGTTTGAAAGCCACCATTAGTGAGATCACATTTTTATTGTCCAAATTGAGGTGCTATGGGGAGTTAAATAGAACACAATTTCCAATTATTTTAAGATAATAGCCACAATCTTGTACTGTTCCTGCAAACTTTTTGTTAGTCTTCTTATTCCCATTCTTTCCAGTTCACATATTCCTGATTCCTTCACACCTTTTTATGTCATGGTTACAAATTACCTTGCCACCCTGGTTGGTATTCTGGGATGCTTGGCAATTAGTCAATGTCTCTCTTAGAATGTGGCAGCTATAACTGAATCCAGTACTCAAGATATGACCACCAGGGCAGCAGATTACTAGGTTTGAAGAATGTGTTCCCACTGATGGCACTGATGGAACCTCTAATTGAAGCTCCCTCTAGCCGTGGCACTCTCTCTCACTCAGGACTTTATATTGTGCCTGCAATATGGTTCATTTTGAGCTAGAAGTCAAGCACCCAGTTTGCTTGTTAGGATTCAGATATAGGACCCATTTCTCTGCATTAAATTTCATCTTGTTACCTTCAATCTATTACATTAGTTTATATCTCATATCATTGTTTCTCCCAACTTCTGTTGTTCAATAAATTTAATAGTAGGTCACCTTTGTATTATTATTATTATTGATGTTGATATTACCTATTACTTAGTGCTTCATATATGCCAGCCCTTGTCCTAAGCATTTTAGGCATTTTTAACACACTTAATATTTATGATAAAATAATGAGATAAACTCATTATCCCATGATCTCATTATCTCAAAGTTACAGAGTGAACCTGTGGCAGAGCCAGGATTCAAAACTAAACAATCTGGTCCAAGAGTCTATGAGAAACTGTGCTCTTTACCACCTCTCTCCTCTCATCAGGATCATTGACTGTGAACACTTGGAACAGAACAGAGCAAAGGAGAGGATCATTACATCCCACCGGAGCATGATTACACAACAAGCTCTCAACATGCATGTTCTGTTTCATCAACTGCTCCTCTGCCTAACTGTATGATAACAATCATATAAAAAAGAAAGTGTCATGTGACTTGCTCAATCCCAGGTCACTCTTCTAATGTGTTTTAATGCTTGCTAAGCATTATTTTCTTAATTCAATCTATTATTTTCTCTCGGACCAATGTCAGACTCTTAGCTTTTGTCCTGTAGAATCTTTCTTTTTCTCTCTCCTTTTTTCTGTCTACCCTCCTTCCCTCCCTCACTTCCTTCCTTTCTTTTTCCTTCCCTCTTTTCCTTCCTCCTTGGCTCCCTCTCTCCCTCCCTTCCTCTCTTCTCTCTCTCCCTTACCTTTCTCTTCCCTTCCTTTCCCTTCCTTCCCTTTGCTTCCCTCCCTACTCTCTTTTTTATTCTCCCTCTCTTCCTCCTTCCCCCTGCCTCTTAAAAGAGAACTCTACTTACATGACTCTAGTCTACTCTCCCTGATTTGTGACTTCTTAAAGATCACGGCATTTGCCCTGGAAGTCCTCTCCTAACTCAAGGCTCTAATTTCCTTGGACAGAGATTTAAATTATTTACAGATGTTAGATGATCTAAAGCTTTCTCACCAGAGAAATTATAGCTATTAGCAAAATCTACAGGCTTTTATAATTTTATAATTATAATAATTAAATTTTATAATCTGCAAGTCAACAGAGGTTTGATAGAACAACAATTGACCAAAACTAACTTTGAAAATCTTTCTTCTTTCAGTGAAGATAATTTCACTTTGACAAATTTGTATTTCAACTTAACCATTGTAAAAACAAATCAACATACAACACAGTAGTACTAACACAACGTGCACACAATATGTACAGTGATTACAAGGTTAATAGTTTCAAAGATACTAGTATTTGAATAATTTTAAATTTGAATGTAAAAGTGAGAAACACAGTGTACAAAAATCTGACCAATATTTGATGCTTTGACCATCCTATACCCAAGGCCTTTTGGAGCCAGAGAAAGGCAAAGTCACAGATGGAACAGTAGCCATGGAAAATAGTCTGCACAAACACAGGGCCTCAAGTTAATTTGGACAATCCTGAAAGAATTAAAGAAAGTCAAGATACAAATAAAAATAAAAACACTCCTGACCAGCCTACCTATTGGATACCTAACAGTCTGCTGCCAGGAAGGACAGAGCCAGTGGCAAATACTGCCAGCTAAGAGATGGGTTTTTTCACCTCACTGCAAGGCTGAACAGAAGGAATTTAATTTGCCTGCTTGGCTCTTATGCAATGCCAGGTAACCTTAGAATAAAGAGGCCTTTGAGGAAGAAAGACAGACTTCCCAAACACATTTCTACAATCATATCCTCCTCTTGTCAGATGCCTGCAGACACAGCAACCAACATGTCCCAGACTGCTTATTGCTATCACTCAGATTCATAAGGCTCTCTCTCCCACAGAGAAGGATGTAAGATAGAAAGGCTCCAACTGCTCTCCTTGTGAAAATTCCATGGTGAAATTCCACCAGACAGAAGCCTGCTCTCTGCTGAGTGAATTGAGCCTTTTATCAGTCAAGATTTGTATACATTATAGAAAGAGCCAAAGAAGGGAGTTACTGTACACCTTGTATATTTTTAGTTCCCCAGGATTAGTTGCTATTGGATTTAATGTGCAGGGAAGAGAAGGAAAAAGTCAACTTTACTCTTCTGTGTATATTGGTAGCTTTTTGAGGTCTTTAAGGTTTGCTGGACTTGTCTGCTGGCTCTTTGGATAGACTGTGGTAAATTCTGGAGCTCAAAGAGTGTGGTATCTGCTATTTGACAAGGGGTCAAATTTGACCCCTAGTTTGTGTGTGTGTGTGTGTGTGTGTGTGTGTGTGTATGTGTGTGTGAATACCTGCATGCACACAAAAACTTTTATTAATCTTAGCTTCAAGACTCAGCCCTGTTCACCAAAAGCAGCACAATACAAAACAAAAACAACAAAACAAAAAACATTTGAGTTGACAGAATCAGCTGGGAAGCCATTGCTATCCCCTTACTTTCTTCATTGATTTTAGTTATTGCTAAAGCACTTCTGTGAGGGAAAATAAAAGCAAAAATCAGCAAACAGATAAGTCATGGAGATATAGAGATAGCATTGCTGTCACTAGATTTACAATAAAAAACTTAACATTTTTGACTTCATCTCTTGCAGAGTGTTGGAAATAGAAATAATTCTTTTACCATTCTATTTATTGCCATAACACTTTAAATGTCACTCTTATACTTCTTTTTCATCCTCCTTTCAATCATTCACTGTTTCAATCATTCAACAAGTATTTACTGAGGACCTATTATGTGGTAAGCATGTGATAGAGATTTGGCAGTGAATAAAACAAGTATGGTTACTTCCCTTCTCAACCTAGTGGAGATGATACAAGCATTGTTATCATACAATACCTCAAGCTAAGTTGTAGACACTGTAACCAGGGAACAATGCCATATCTCTGAGAACAGGAGAGGAGGTAAGAGTATCATCCAAGTAAAGTAATCTATTCAGCAAGATGTTATGGAAGCACTCTCTATAATTGACTCATGAATAACACAAGTTGGAACTCTATAGTTTTTGTGGATTTTGTCCTAAAAATATTTTTAATACTGTAAATATATTTTCTGTCCCTTTTGATTTTCTTAATAACACTTTCTCTAGTTTACTTGATTGTAAGATTATAGTATATAATAAATATAATCTACAAAATATATTATAATCAACCATTCATGTTATTCATATGACTTTTAATCAATAGCAAGCTCTTAGTAGTTAAGTTTTTTGGGAATCAAAAGTTACACATTTATTTTCAACAGGCATGGGTTGGATACCCATTACCCCTGCATCCTTCACAGGTCAACTGTGCTTTGCTTTCAAAGGTTGTGAATGGAAGAGGAAGTATTTGCTTATCTTCTTCCAAACTCTTCTTGTTCTTCCCAAAGAGGAGGCAATATGAATGTTGATGAATCTGACCACAAACTCCAGGTTGGTTTATATTTATCCCTAAACCACTTTGTATACTGTCTTCTGGCTTTTTTATCTTGATGCTGCTGAACCAATAATTTTCATCAGGGTCTACTTCTTTGAGATACACATTGAGTGCAGTAAAGGGAATGCCCATGTCTTTAGACCTAAGTGGCTTCCTGGGTATATAACCTGTTCAATCACATGGGGTCCCAATCCCAGACAATTGCTTGGTTTGGTTTATTTCTCAACTCTTGCTATTTTGCAATTTTTGATACTTTTTGGTCAAGAAGCCCTACATTGTCATTTTCCACTAGGCTTTGCAAATCATGTAGCCAGTCCTGCCTTTAGAATCAGTGGATGGCTGGTGGAAAAATTTGTGGATGTGGAGGGTGGAGAAACTCTGCTGGGGTGATCATTGTAAGCACTCACCTGACACATAGGTTTAATGGAGACCCAAGTTTCACAGATTACAGCACTAGATAGCCAATCATAGATGTTCAAGAAATAATTCACTAAAGAGTTACTTTTCTAATACTTATTCAACAAAAATTTACCAAGCAAAAGTTTTAAAGATGGACGAAATAAAACTTAGAGATTTAAGCCATCAGTCATATTTGAGCTCCCTAACAACATTATTTAAAAGGAAAAATGAAGAAAGTTTTATACATGATACTAAATTATTCCTAACAATTCTTATGTTGAAGGCAATATGTCAAACTTAGAATCAGAAAATCTGGTTTCATATGGAGGGTTTTTGTCTTACTATTTATATGATCTTGTCTGAGCATTTGGGCCTCTTTCATTTTTTTTGTATCTACAAAACAGAAATAATAATACTAAGTGCCTGGACTGTTGAAAGGATTAAATTACATAAGTTAGATTAAAGTGCATCTCAGAGTCTGTGCCACCTAACAGGCCCTCAATAAATCTTTGTGTTGGTTTAATGTAAAGATTTTCACTTAGACAGAGAAATAGAATTTCACTGCATTAATTCATTGAAGAATAGTTATTATTAATATATTAGAGTTTAAATGGTTATAGTTTCTCAAATATAAAGATTATAATTATACTTACTTTCATTTCTTCTTTTTTTTTCTGTTCAACACAAGCTGACATCACTACAATTGACACTAGGATTCTTCTCTTTAGATAGTACTTAAATTCTGTAGACATCCAAGGACTTGAATTTTCACTCAGATTTCAGAAACTTTGTTTCTATGCTGTGAGTATGTGCACGGCCACACACAATTAATCAGTTTTCAAAACAGAATGTTGTTAATCCATCACCACCAGTCCCTCAAAATTATTACTGTGTCTAGAACTCAACCAGTCAAGAATCCATGGTTTCCTTTTAAACTCTTTTCTGTCCAGAGCAGATCATTCCTACCTGGGAAAACAAATATTCATTGTTTGTTTTAACCAGTGTTCTATTAACTAACCAAGAAGATACATTTTATACTTCTTAAATTTAAAAGTAGAATTTAAGTCAATTGAATTAAATTTGGTATGTTCTAGAGGAAACACTATCATTATATTTAATTCCCTACTTATTTTCTTTCTGACTTTGAAAGATGCACATTAAGTAATCACTATTTTGGTGTGTAACAGAAAATAAAATTCTCATCAGATGTTGAAGATGACTCCGGTTTCATAGAAAGCACTAACAATAGTCTCAGGGGAAAGGGCAGGTTAGGCATCTGCCATTAATAGTGATGGTTCTTATCCAAGAGCTTCTATTCAGTGCTTCTGAGAGTGGATTTGATCATAACCATAGATCATGGTGACTGTTTAAGAAGTAAATTCTATAAATTGTAAAAAGTTATTTTAAAATTTATTATAAAATATTTGGTTGGAAAGGATGTGTTAAAACACTTGCTGAGTGTTAGCTATTTATTTCACTTTGGTACATAACCCAAAATAATGAAGTAGCTCCATTTTGCAGGACTGCCTGAATTTGGAAGAATCAGAATTAAAACCCAATTATGTCAGACACCAAAAGTGGATCTCTTACCCAGAGTATTATTACTATACCATTTACCATTGGCTCTATACTTCTGCTGACTTCCTTACTTAGAACTGACAATACAGATGAGTGAGCTCATCCGCAAGGCTTACAACAGCAGAAGAGTACCTGAATAGAAACCGGCTACTTAAAAGTTATATTCTTAAGCTTGATGTTCAGATTAGATGTTTTCTAAATGCCCTTCTCCAGGAATTATCCTCATAAAGTAGTGTATCACTAAAAACAAATTAACATACAGGAATATGGAAGCAAGCTCTACCTCTTACTAATTTTCTTCTTAGGATTGAGAATTATTTTATACAAGTCCAGAATACAAAACTCTCCTAAACACGTAACATCATCTTGTTATTTAAACTAATTAATGGCTTTAATGTACAAGTCAATAATCATCATGGTACTTATCTTTTAAAATAAGTCAGCATTTTTCACATTCTATAGTCCTACATAAACTACCTGTGACATAGGTTTGACAGACATTCTCATACTCACTTTCATTCCATGCAAGTGTTTTACATGTGTAGGTTTCTTGGTTTGTATGTTGGTGTTGGCTACATTAAAACCTCTACTGTTATATGAAAGTTTCAAATCTGCTAATGTGGAATTTGCACCTTGCAGAAAAGAAAGACATTAGGTAAACCTTATTGCATCTGCTGAAAAAAAGTAAAATGAAGTTTGCAGAGATACTTACTTTTTAACCGAATAGGTGAGAAAGCCACAGAAAGATAGAAAACAAAAAAGAGAACTCCCTTGGGTTGTAACTTTCTTTCTCATATTTTGTTTTTCTGACTCCTACCTCCTTTTCTCTATAATTTTCTGCCCAGGCTGATAGTTATAAAATTGTTTTACATTGGTGTGTGCAACTCCCACAGCTTCTGATCCTCACTAACAAACAAAAAAGGTCCAGCTAGTGTATGCATACAGGTTATTGTGCCACACACACCAGAAAATCCAAGAAAAGGAACACTCAGAGGTCTACTCTAATTGTCACTGAAAGTGTCACACCAGGGGAATAAAGGAGCCAAGTCTTAGGGTTACTTAAACTGGGCATCTTGGAATCAAACAACTTCTTAACATTTTTACTAGCTTATTCTCACCTATCCCTTTTCAAAAATATACAAAATTCATTTTTTGGATTAAACATATGGATCTTTATTTGGATTCAACAAGCTTATTTATTTAAGGCTGTGCTCAAATGTCACCACCTCAGATTTTTGTAAAGGATACTATCTAAAACCTCACCCCACACCCTTTATCCCATTTTCTCCTGTGTTACTTTCTGAATAATAGTGATCACTACCTGGCATTTTATGATATATTTTATGATCATTTATTTGTTGTTTGATTTTCCTCCAGGAATGTATGCACAATGAGGGTAGTTTTGTTTAGTTGACCACTGTATCCCCATTGCCTAGAATAGTATCCCATGTATGATAGGCTCTCAGTAAATATTTAGTGAATTAATTAAGTATCTATGAAAACAGGTCAAACCATATGGAGCTGGCAGAAGTATCCTGCCATATTATTTTCCAAGGTCATTTTTCTCTTAGATACTGTATTTTTCCAAGTATTTTGTGCATATTGTACACTGGATTATTATAGCTATGGTATGTATCCATTATACCCAGGTATAATGTGCATCCTTTTTTTTCCCTCAAAATTTTGGACAGAAAAGTATGCAGTATACACGTCAACCCACAGGTAATTCAGCCTAAAGGAAACCTTTTTGGGGCAGCAGTTTCTAATCCAAGTTTCTTCTACTTCTTTCTTCTGTTCTCTGCATAGTCAGCCCAAAGGACATTTGAGTTCAATTTGCAGAAATGGCTATAGATAGAAATGATAATGTCCCTCAACTTTAAAGGGCTGAGCATGTTTTGAAAGTGTTTTATGAACTGGAACTGGAAACCTTCCTATGAGGTATTTCACTACAGACCCATAAAACCTGACACCCTGCTGGAATTCCATCCTGTTAAATTTGGCCATGTTTCCTTCCTCAACTAATGAGTTCAATTCATGTTTTCATTTAAGTTCATAACCAGATACAAATCAGTATCACTGCCACAGGCAACAATTCACAGAATTCCCAAGCTGAGGGCTGGAGGGTTTGGAACAAATGCCATATTCTCCTTTTCAGGTGGGGGCTCCATAGCACTGTCTTATGCCTGCCTTGGTGCCAGGTCCCAGGGAGGCAATTGGTTAAGTGGGCTTCCTGCTTCTAACGCAACACAAACTCGTCTTCTAAATCCTCTCTGGATTTCCTGTGGTAATCCCCCTTTGTGTCCCTTTGAGAAAGAAACAATAATCCTTATTTTATTTTTCAAGAGGAAAAGTTCAAGAGCATAAGTGGTTTTAGTTAGGGATTCAATAAACACTTTGGCAGGAATAAGAAAAGACCCAGTGGCTCTTCCAGGTGGAATTTAAGGTGGGTATTTACATGTGAGGAAAATCCAGCATAGTCAGCACTGTGAGGGACAGCATTTGCTTTTGCTGATACACCAGATAACTAAAAATCTAATACCTACCCAATGATTATTTTTAAAATGCCATTATTAATAAATGTTATTGCAACAAAGACAGTAATAATGACAGAAAAAGCACTGTGTATGAAGTTTTTTTCTGCCTGTGGGGAATGTGTCCTGATTTGCATTGGCTTTACGGCTTCCTGCAGGCAAACACCTGGAGACTCTTTCCTCGAGGTGCTGAGGTACTGTGGAGTGTCAGGACAGTGCCATCACAGTATGTCTTCATTAAGAGCACTACAGCCAGCTCCTCCCTTCCTCAGCCAAGTGCTCAGACTAAGAGATCACACTGGTTTGGAAGAGACAAAGTTGGAAAATAAAAGGGTAGTTAAAAGGAAGTTTAAACAAATGTATGTGTCTTCTTCATGTTTAAGAAAGCAAGCTATTTCACACACACACACACACACACACACTTATATTTTACTAGCCTTTTTGCCCAGCAGTAAATGAGTAACTTTGAGCTTTCCTAGTCATAGGATTCAAGCCATATCACTAAAAACCCCAAATCTCCTTATTGATAGTCCCATTACTTTTCCTGATGCCAGGAGAGGCGGGCAGCTAAGTCCAGCCTGAGCTGATTGTTGACTGACACCTCTGGGAGACCTGCCCATGGAACTCTTTCAGTAAATAAGTGTTTGCACTATGGTGTGAGTCATGTCATTTTGTGTGTGCAACATTTAGATGTCTTGTGATCATTGACAAGATGTGCTCTATTAAGAAACTATTATTTTTCTACTGTCCATTTAAGAAATTCTTATAAACTATAATTTGGTCCAACTACTTAGAGACTCATATGCCATAATTTGGCATAAAATGTCATGTTTTCCAAATAGTCTCATAACAGGCTAAAATATATATGAATAATTGTAGATGATATGACATGATATGATACCTTTATGCCAGTGTGATTCATCCATTAATCAATTAATATTTTAATTCAACAATTATTTTATTGATCATTTAGTAATTCCAGGCACTGCACCAAAAGCTAGACATTGTGAGAAAGCATAAATAATATGCGGTCTTTGGTGTGTATTAAAAATATGTGGCTCATATGGGAAATAATCATTAAAGTAAGCTGGACACAGTGCAGGAGAAACAGTGCTGCTTTAGATCCTAAGGCACTTCATTTAAGGCATATTCTCTACATTATAGATTCTATTTTGCTTATTGAAATAATTCTTGGAATTATGAATAGTTATATTTTATGTTGTCATATCTCAACCCAACCTGCAGGAAGAGGCCTTGTTTTATAAAATTGTGTTTTATCCGGAGTTTTGATCTGCTGTGACATCAGTGTGCCTGTCACAAGAAACTCTTTTAAGTCCAAGAATAAGAACTATTGTCTCCATTATCAATGTCACACCTCCAGGTGCCTCAGATTTTGCCTTGGGGCATTGACAGGTAGAAGTTCACAACCTGGGGCTTCAGTTGAACACACTGAGTGATAGGTTCAAAGAACAGCAGAAGTGGAAAAATAATTAATTACTGTATGAAGAACTACTACAGAAACTACAGAATTTTCTTCTGCAACCCCCAGGAAGCAGGGCCTGCCAGACTGTTAAGATAGGCACTCAGCGATTTCAAGAAAGAAGATGAGAGAGAAGAGGGAGGGCTGGGACAGGGGTTAGTAAGAGCCATGAGGGGAACTGAACAAAGGGGAAATGGCTGATGCCAAGTTGTCGGTAGAAAAGGAGGTGGCGCTCTTACGGAACTAGAAGAGGTCAATAAATCACCACCCTTATCTTGCAAACAGAGCTTGTGACTTCAAAAATTAGCTCATTTATTCTGCACAATTAAATTTATTGAAGTGTGACAGAAAAGTTTAGCAGGCAGTGAAGCATAAAGCCAACAACAGCCAAAGGGAGCATCTGAGTGAATGACACAATTAGCTGATTTTCATTTTATTTATCAATATAATTATTGAATTGTATTTATCCCCTTTTTACAGATTTCTACAATTATTACCACTCTAGTCTCTAGGGAAAGAATTAGTTCAAATTTTTGGTCTAGGTTAATGTGATTATGGAGCAACTAATAAAAGGAAAGTTCTTTAAAGCGCTACACAATCTCATATTCAATATCACCCCCATCATTGGGCTTAGAAATCCAGTCCTTTTTCATGTGAATGTGGTAAATTGAATTTAACTCTGTGAGTGTGACAAATTCCCTAGATGGGGACAGAGCTGCAGATGGCCAGTGCCCTCCCTCCTGTCTGGGACTTTAAAGCCACTAGAGCTTTGTCTTATATTTAAAATTGGGGATTTCAATAATTTTTTGTTGTTTTGAAAATGATGAAAAAGAGGCTCTGGAAATGTTTTCTGGCCTTTATGAAATTTGGAAAAGAAAGAAGCCTAGAGGTGGTAGGAATGCTTGCTTTTTTATTTTTTCTTACCCTTTTCAGTACCTGGTGTCCCACTGCATCTCTGTGAAAGCCTGTCAGAAACGTAGAACAAATAAGTTGGTAAGACAGTGTTCGTGTGTCAGAGGGGAGATGGAGAGCAGCCTGCCACACTGTTTCTGGGAGCCTAGTATACCTCCCTGAAGCAGCAGCATATGAATACACCAGCTGTCGTCTTCTCCCAATGAATCAAAAGACTTCTGGATGCTGAAGTACACACTTTTTGAGAGGTTGAAAAAATGACCCATTTCCTACAGTCTTGTTTAACACCCACACATCTTTCAGTTAAATGTTTGTTATCTTCAGCATCTGAGAAATGCTGTTTCTCTGTTAAGGTAGAGTGAAGATAACTCAAGTTCAACTTTTAATAAACCCAACAAAGTACTTAGTTCCAAAGAAATCTATTGAAGCGGTGATTTTCAAGCTTAGTCTATAAGGATTAGGGGAGCTTGTTAAAAATGAAGATTCCCAGGTCTTACCTCCAGGAGAGGAATTTGATATGCATTTTTTAAAATAAATACTCTGAGATTCTTTTGTCCACGGCCTTGGAACCAACCTCAAGAAATACTGAAATTGCTAAAGTAAATCATGTGCTTGAATAGTGGCAGCTCTTTCAAAGATAAGCAGTACAGTTATCCACAAAACCTGGAGAACTACTGACTCATGGTCAAGATGGGAACCCTAAATTCTGGCCCTAATACAGGCACTTAACATGTAATTTAAGGGATCTCACTGTCACCTATCCATGTGTTACAATTTATGTAGTTATTATTAGTGTTGTAGTTCTCATAGTAAGAGCTAATACCTGTTGTACATTGTTTCCAACCTAAAATAATTCTGTTTCTCTTTTTAACCCTCACATTTAGTCTATCAGCAAGACCTGTCTCTTCTGCAACCAAAATAACTCTCAAAACCATAGATTTCCTTTCATATCCACTAGTTAAAGTCCTTTATTCCTCATCCTGCAGGCCAGCATGGCTGGAGTAGGGTGAGTGGGAGGGAGCTAGAGGACCCTATCTGTGAGACAGCCAAGGACCGGGTCATGTCAGGCCTTATGAGCCTTCAACTTTGGATTTTATTCCAAAAGTGATGGGAAGTCACTCAAGTGTTGAGACATCATGATCACCAAGATCTGATTCATCCATTCAAGACACTCATTCTTACAGCTAAATGGAGTATAGGCCATATAATGTGCATAAAATGAGTCCAGTGTGAGATTACATTCTGAAGTCATGGGACAAAATTTTAGAAAGATGGACCAGCTGATTGTTAATTGCAAAAGTTCTACCTAATCTTTATGCTATTATAACACATTGTTTTTTGGATAAAAACTTCAAATTATATTTGTAATGGTTACAAAGATTTAGCTATCTTTTTTTCTCCCTATATATCTTTAAGAGACACTAGCAATGAACCACATAGTTAAATAAAACAGAAACACACATAATTTGTGGAGGATATTGCCTTACTTCCACAGAGTATGTGGTAGATGTCTATCATTCATAAGCTATTATCATTCTACCACTAAGGCAAAAATTTTCATAGTGTCAAGCCACACATGTTCCAACCCATTCATTTTCTAATGGGGACCAGGTAATGGAAAGAGAAGCACAGAACGTTCATGGGTCATCACTTCTGTGATGATTGAACCTCATCATAAGAGCCCAGGGATTAAAATGATGCACAAGTGAAATAAACATATTTTGTGTACAGGAAAATAGAGAAGGTCAAATATTTCACTTCAAGTTAAAAAAGAAGAAGGGGATATGGAGTTTACAAGTCCATTTTGTAGTGACTCTGTTGTAATCATGACCCAGAGCTATCTGTCAGTTTACATGTGGGCACACATTTCAAACACAGCTTTCAAACTATACATGAACACATTAAATGAACCCTAACAACCCCACTTTGGATGTAGCATTTTCCTGAAATTTTTGCTTCTGTGGCAGATACTTTAGACCTTGAAATTGTTCTTGGTTAAGTTCCAATTCAAACTCTCTTAATAATAACACCCAACACCTAATGTATATGTTCAAATTTCCAAGAAATTGCCATTTTCTTTTGAGTTGGGTTTCCCGAAAATCTCTCATAGATTTTAATGCATGTATTGTAAATGAATCAGCTTTTCCATTTCATTAGTACAATTGGGACACAACTCTTTTCAGTCTTCTTAATCTCAATCTCCCTCTCTTTTTCTCATCTTTTTATCAATGCTCCCTGGTCCATGCCAGATCACCGTTCTAGTACTGGATTTTAATAACATAACACACTGTGGAGGTGCCAGAGGAAACAGCCCAGAAGACACACAGTTAGGTTCTCGAGGGGTGAAAATTAGCCAGTTGGACATGGGAGATAGGTGAGAGCTGGACAAATAAAGTTTCCCCTTCTTTTTTCTACCCTTTAGATTACTCTGGGTGGTGTTTCTCCTTATAAATCTTCAGCAGAATCCCCATGTACAGAATTAACAATCCCAAGTGGTAATACACTGTATTTCATCTTACCTTATTTTCTTTATCTTTGGCTGTCATACTTTACTGCCCTGAACTTGTACCTCCAAGGCAAGTGTCAGCACCAAATCTTTGTCTCAGGATCTGCTGTCTAGAGGACTTAGACTAAAATGGATGTTTTCTTTAGATGGTAGGAGGAAGGCAGCTCAACCAGCTTAATATAATCATTAAGAATCTCAGTTATGGATGAACCTAAGAATGTTTCATTTTTTAACAATACAGGCCCTCTCACCATTCCCCTGCTTAAGCCAAACTAAGACCTACTAAGTTTCCAATGATGGCACACTCACAGATTTTTAAATCTCCTCCAGTGATTCTGATGCAATCATAAATTTATCTTCAGTGTAAAGCACCAATACTACTCAGTCCTCTGACAAATTAAGAAAAATAGGAATGAGGATCCAGGAGGCCTTGAGATTGTTACGTTCTTTCCCCACTAGGACCAGTTAGCTCAATAGGCTTTAGAAGTTTAGACCAAAATGCAAATACACCTAAGAAAACAACATAAACACTTAACAAGAGTAATGTATTATATCATGTCAAAATGAAATAAAACAACAAAAAAAGAAATTAATCTAATTCACCTCTTTGGCTAGAGAAACCCTAAGATGTCCCTAGATTAATATTACTTACATAGTTAATAACAGACATGGAACTAGAACCTGCCTCACTTCACTCTCCACTGTGATGATAAGGTGGGACAAGAGAGAGGTTACCATAAAAGCTAGAGTATAAGAACAGGGTAAGGCCAGGATGGAGAAAGCTGGCAGCAAAATGAAGAGTGAGACCCCTCCAGCGCTGCCTTTTACTGACTTCATGTTTGGTTATGCAGTTGGCTTGGACCTCTTCAGGGCTGAGCCACTGACTGTCACACCCTTGAGCTTACTTTGACCTCCAATCCATGAGTTGTAGACCTCTGATAGAGACAGAGACTGGATAACAACAAACATTTATCTTAGTTCTGTCTACCCCACTATCTGGGGATCCAGGAGGGAAGAATTTAGGTAACTTTCATGTGGCTTGGTTTCTTGTTTTTTAAGATACGAAACAAAAACTGGAACTTTAATATAATAGTTTTTACCGGGAACAAAATCTGGCATTAGATAGATTTAGTTGGAGATTAAAATGAAGTATTTTCACAGGGTTCATCAGATTAACAAGACACCACTAAACAGATAGTACACACAGCTATCTATTTGAGGGTATTAAAAGCAGTAAGAGTTAACAAGAACCCTAAAAATATGTCTGAATATCAGGAAACAAAATGGAAGTACTATATATAATATGATTGTGTGACTATTATGCCACATGTATTGTTCTGACATTTCACGTGCTTTCAATCATTTAAACACTGTCACAGTCTTATGAGGAAGCTATTATTATTTTGACAACTTCAGCTATACATCAAGTGGTATCATTAAGTAAATTCCTTAATTTAGAAACCTAGAAAAAGAGGGTCTTTTTTTCTTTGCCAACTATCACATAGAAAGTAGCTTTGCTCCTCATGTAGGAAAAAAATGTTTGGGGATACATTCAATCTTCTTGAAGTCATTTTTAATTTCTTTTCTCTGGCCAAGCATGATGCCAAACCATAAATGGTTATCCTTGTTCAGCTAAAATTAGCTTTGTTTTAGTCTTGTCATAAAAAAGCTGTTAGACATTAAGCTAAAAAAGTAAGATACTTAAAACTAGAAAAGAGAATTCTTCCTCTACCAAGAAGCTGTGCCACAGATATAACATACCCACTGTGCTGAAGCATATAAATTGCACAGCATTATTGAAGTATAGTGCTGAAGTAAAAGTTCCATTATGAATCAGTTCTTTTGGGGTGAAGGGCTTTCTCCATCATCAGTTTGATCATTCTCTTTTCTATAGAATCAATTGCAACTATCACCTCCTCTGAGAATTTCTTTCCCCAATATTAAAATGTCCTGGCTTTTTTATCAGTGGACTGTCTCCCATATCTTTTACACAGATGAAATATACAGAAATATATAAAAATGAAGAGTTTTGTATATTTTATTCAAATTTTACTAGTAATAATATAACAACAAAAGCTTGGGATGAATCTTGTTGTATATGATAGATGTCAGTCCTTCTACTTCCAAGAAGATAAACAGCTTTGTCACTGTAAATATCATTTAGATATAAGAACTCTGCTTTCTCCTTGTCCACACTTGAGGGACTTCAATATTCACCCAGAGCCCCCAGGAGGAAATAAACTCAAAGAAAATGGATGACCTTGTAAAGAATTGAAAATAAAAACTAACACATACTAAAATTATCAGTCTAATTTCAGGCACAAAGGAAAGGAGAAGGGAAAGGTAGGTGGAAGGAAGGAAAGGAAGAAAAGAAAGGAAGGGAAGGAAGGGAGGGAGAGAAGAGGAGGGGAGTAAGAAAGAAAGGAACAGAGGGAGGGAAGGAGGGAGAGGGGAAGGAAGAATCAAAATGAAAAAAATGGTTTTGTTAGTTTTTTTGTAGAAAGATCTACACAAACAAAGCAGAGTAAAAAGCTGAAATTAATTGAATCCAGATCCAGAGAATTCTGTGCTATCTACTGACCACCACATTAGATTGATTCAGGATTTAAATGTTTTGGCTTAAAAAGCAGTGGGAAGAGGAACGGTGAGAGCTGGGTGTGGGTATAACTGAGAGGAGGTAAGATGCGAATGACTGATGAGGAGGGAGGTAGAGAGAGAGAAAACATGGGGGCAAAGCAGGGGCTGAGTAGGAAGAAAGCTACAAGGAGAATAAGAAGTGTTTAAGTTAAGAAAATAATTTGTTGTAAGCTTAGCAATTATTGAATCTGTTAAGTGTTTACATTGGTTATTTATTGCTGTTGATACAAGACTTCATGAACACTCTAACACTGTAATCAGAGTCTCATATATCTCTTGAAATCTCTCTTCAAATATATAAACTATAAATATAATACTATAGACTGTAAAATATATATAATATTATATGTATTTCTCTATAACATTAGTGAGGATATTACCTTATTTTATAATTTTCATAATAATAATTCTAATACTATTTTTATGTATGTTGGCACCTAAATTATTTCTTTAAAGGCTTTCTGAATGGTAATAATAGTTGCCCTGACAGGCACCTGGGATCACTATCATCCTGGTCTTCAGCCTTATCACTGACTAACAAAACCTGATTTTCTAAATAAAATCTCATCAGAACATTAGATATGAACATTATCTAATGTTAGATATGAACATTAGATATTTTTGCAATTCCCTACATAAAACTCCAGAGACTGAAATAAAAGATGTTCTGGAAATTCCAATATCATCACTAGCTCAAAGCTTTACATCCTTATTTTTCTTAAAGTATCCATAATCAACATTCTCAAGCACAATCTTCCCTACACTTATTTAGAATTGGGTAGGAAATTTTTGTTATCTGTATCTTAGAATAACAAATTCATGACTTTAAACATGAAACTCAAACTCACTCGAACATATTAATTTAATTTTTGTGTAATAATACATGCTTTGTTTAAAAAGAAATTCCCAGTTTAACATATTTAGCAGATTATTTCAAATCTGGTCATACTAGCATTCTGTTTTTGCATATTCAGTGTAACTATAGCAAGAACCAGAGTAAAACAGGCACCATATTTAATACTTAATGAAAGAAAAATATATTTAGAGTATGACAAGTAGTTTCTGTATTATCAGTATATAATATGTGACAAAATTAAAATGATCACTAAGACCTACTCACTGTGAAAATCTAATTTTTTTTCTTGTAACTGTTTAACCCATAGGTACCTGGCCTTAGTTTTGTTTTCATGCTTACTATAAATTCTATCACATTGTAACCATTGATAAATGCTAGTGACTTGAATTGGGTGACATGTATTTTGAAACAGGAATGATGTCCTATACTTCTATATTCTTTTCTCTTCATAAAACACTTTCACAAACATTTTTTTTTAGTTTTTACACCTATGAGTTAAATTGCTTTATGTTAAATTGCTTTATCCATAGTACATCAAATAATTTTAACAGAATTACAAAGTGACTTGGCAAAGGTCCTAAAGCCAGTAAGTAAGTAGCCAACGAAGATGACAACCCTCAGCCCAAGTAGCATCCTTTCCTCTGCAAGAGCTAGCTCCTTTCAGGTACCACAAATGTACAGATACTCATTCCTATCTTTAGGGATCTTATATCCCAACCTAGTCATAGAACTGTTAAATCTCAGCCAAGTCACCTGACCCCTTTCTCTTTCAGCTCTCTCTTCTGCACCTGTCTTCATTTTAAGATGAATAATAACAGCTAAATTCGAGAAATGATTCACAACTCTTCAAGCAAATTGGCCTGTTATAAGAGTTACTTCATATGCACTACTTTCAAAGCAGAGTAATTGGATTTATGCCTTTATCCTCTTCAGCCAACAACAGATTAAAAATGTCTGTGTCCTTTCCAAAACTTCCAACCTTAAAACAATGGATATTCTTTTGCTTCAAAGTCACCTTTAAGTCAATTTCTCTAAACATGAAAATAAATATAAAGTCAAATTTGAACTTTTGCACTATTCTTTATACTGTTTCCCTTGAAAGGCCAATTCTGTCTTTTTTCACATGTAACATATCCACAATAAAGAAACAAATCAAAATTTAAAATTGGCGCAAGGCTGCTAGATTCACAGAAACATTTTACTTAAATTTATGTAACAAATTTCTGAGTTAAAACATTATTTCCTGGAGATTATGAGTGTTCCTTTGCCTTAGGAAAGGCTGATGTAAATCTGTACTTTTACCTTTTTCCAGACAATAGAAATTCCTAAGAATGCTTTAATCCCATTTATTCCCCTCCTATCATATATGCTATTGTTATTATGTATTTTAATTCCATGTATTTTAAAATCCCACAAGACATTATTAGTTTACATGGACAATACCAATTTAAAGTTTGCTGCCTATTACCATTTCTGCTTTTCTCCATTCCTTCTTATCTATTTATATGTATTAGCATATATTTATTATTTTTAAAAAATTTTATTGTGATAAGACATATACCATGCGACCTATTCTCTTCAGAGAATTGAAGTGTACAGTAAATAAATTGCTATTGACTACAGGTAAGTGTTATACAGCAAACCTCTACAGCTTACTCATCCTAATGGAAACCTTATGCCTATTGGTTAATAACTTCCCATTTCCCCCTCTTTTGCCAGCCCTGATAATCACTGTCCCAGTCTTTGATTTTATGAATTTGACTATTTTGGGTACCTCAAGGAAGTGAAATAATGCAGTACTTGCCTTTCCATGTTTAGATTATTTCACTTAGATACTATCCACAAGATCCATCCATGCTGATGCATATCACAGATTTTTTTTAGGAGGAAGAGTATTCTACCAAATGTATTCGCATCATTTGCTATATCCGTTTACCTGCCAATGGACATTTAGTTTGTTGCCACATCTTGGCTATTGTGCATAATGCTGCAGTGAACATGAGAGTGCAGATATTCTTTGAGATCCTAATTTCAGTTGTTTTGGATAAATACCCAGGAGTAGTATTGCTGGACCACATGATAATTCTAATTTTAATTTTTGGTGGAACTTCTATAGTGCTCTCTATAGTGGGATCTACATTTCTTTTCCAGCCAAAAATTTCCTCTAGGATCATTTTACTTCTTCCTAAAATGTGCTCTTTATAATTACCATTAAATGTCTTTTAGTGAAAAGTTCTTACTGTTTTGAAGAGATTCTGGCAATGTCTTTATTATCATTTTCCATTTTAAAGATATTTTCATGGATATGGAATTGTAGGTTGGTAGTTGTTCCCATTAATTTGATGCTATAGTTCCTTTGTATACCAGCTTTTATTTATTTAGAGAAGGCAATTGTCAGAATAATTGTTGCTTCAATGAAGGTAACTTTTTCCCTCTGTCTGCCTTTAGGATTTCCCTATGATTTTGGTTTCAGTAATTTTTCAATGCTGTTCTTTATAGTACTATTATTGGAGTTTGTAGATTATTTAAAAATTTGGACTTGATTTATTTTATTGGCTTTGGAAAATTCTCAACCATTATCTCTTGTAATATTATTTCTACCACATCTTCTTTCTCCCTCACTTTAGTACTGCAATTACATGTGCATTAGACATTTTACTGTTTCCTCTCTTTCTTATACTGCAACTTTATTCTCCTCTTACCGCCATCTGGATTTTTTCTGTCATATTTTCCAGGATACTATTTCTCTCTTCTTTCAATCTATCTACATTAAATTAAATGTGCCATTGTTTTTGAAGTACTAGTATTCTATTCAGTTGCCTTCTCTTTTTAAATGCTTTCCAGTGTTCTGCTGATATCCTTATTCTAAACTTTGAACATATTAAGCATAGTATCTTAAAATTCTTGTCTAAAAACTTTATTATCTAGATGGTATACAGGTATTTTTCTACTTTCTGTTGTTTCTCTTGACATTTGGCCTTAATCTAGTTTTCTGGTGTCTTTATATTCTTGGTTATTTTAAATTGAGGGCATGGCATTGTATTCTTATACAAAGTAGAAGTTAATTTGAAGCCTAAAATTATAGCTTCATTTGCAGGGAATTTATGTTTGCTTTTGGCAGACAGAGAAATGTTTATTTACAGTGTTCCGTAAGTCTTTCAAAAATTCAGTTAAGCTTCTTAGGCTCTCAACCACTAACATTGGAATAGGTAGGTACCCTTAGGATAAAAGGAACTCGAAAGCAAGGCTCTTTTCTCTGGCTTTCATTCTTCTTGCTGGTTTGGGGTATGTAGTTCTTCATTTTTCTGTTAGCATTCTAATATATCAGTAAGATGTACTTCATCCAAGTTTTCCTTAACAGAGCTGGTCATAATTTTCTAATCTATCATTCCTGGAAAAGGAACTTTGTATTGTTTTAAGATAAAAACAAACCAATGCAGTGATGCATCTATGATACATGGAAACTATATATTTGCAGCTAAAAAGGAATTTAGAAATTATCATTTAATTTAACTCTTGTTTTACAGGTGACCAAGATAAGATAACTATCTGGTTAGTCAGTCAAAGTCAGCTGAAGTATCTAATTACCAGTCCAGTAATTGTCTGCCTTTTTGTAAAAATAATAATAAATAACTGGAAAGAAAAAAATAAATTGGACATGCTACTTGCCCCTTTCCCCAAAATCAAGAAAAAAAGTATATATATACATACATATATCATATTATTATATTGTATATCACAGAATAAGATATAAGAAAAAATAGTGACTTAAGAAACATATTAAGGCTCTAGCCATTTACTAAAGTGTATTTTTCTTAAGGATGTCTAGAAAAGGAAATTTACTGGTTGGATTTAGATTAATTATTTATGAAGCATTAGGAAACATATTAAATTCAATATAAACATTATTGCTGTAGCCATTACTAAATTTTCTATTGTCTTTGAAAAAAGGTGAAAGGTGTTTTTTCTTCCACTGAGTAATAGAGGTAGAACAATATTTCAAACACATGAACATTTTTTTTTTTGGCTAGCTCTCTGGCATCTTTGTTTTAGAACAATTAATTTTAAGTCCTTTACACACTTTGCCCTCTAAACTGTGTTTTTGAGTTAAGACATGACAATGTATTCTCCTTTTTATTTCTATTACTGTTCACTGACATGTTCCTTCAGAGCCACCACATATGACCACACATGCTGCCAAGTGGACAACTTGAAGGGTTTCCATTCACATAGTTCCTGTTCTTACACAGACTTTACAGACAAATATGTAGAATGTGACCCTTAAAGTTATGCATAGTCATGGCCCTCTGGCTCTTCAGGGAAGGTTTTTTAAATTTCTAAAATAAATCTCTTTAGTAGTCTCATTAACTTGAATCCAGACATCCTTCTTCCAAACCACACTCCATGAGACTGCCAGGATGAGTTTCCTAAAGTGTGTATGCACAACCACAAAGACTGAAGGGGCCCTGCCTCTCCACATGTCCTGAATGTGAGACTTCACATACATGTTGAGGAGACATGAGGATGTTACACAGAAAGTAATAGCTGGGGAAGAAGAGTAAAATTTCTTACCTTAGATGCGGTACTGAACCTACACACAGACCCATTTGTAAAGGTGGAAACATCACTGACTAAAAGTGTTCAAGCACAACCTCTAACCAATCATTAACTGACCACTCTATCATATGACCCCAAGAGTGATGAAAAGAAAGCTAGGCTTAAAAATAAAAACAATAATTAAAAAAATCTGAGCAAAGACATTAGTGGCTGTACTCCATGAAGAGACAGATTCTATAGAAGTATTCCAAACAAGTTATTAAACAAGGAAGCAAATGAACAAGAAAAAAAGCAACAACAAAAAATCCACTAGCAGGAATAAGAACTTAGAATTTCTATGATATCTTATCTAAAATGCTGAGTTTTTGACAAAAGATTACAATACAGGCAAAGAAGCTGGAAAGTGTGACTTACACACTTAGGAAAAGATGGTGAAGAGAAATCATCTTTGAGAAGGCTGAAAGTTGAACTTGGCTGAAAAAGAAGCTATTACAGGTATATTTACAGAACTAAAGAACCCTTTTCTTAAAGAATTAAAGAGAAGTATGATGACAATTACTCATCAAATAGAGACTAAAACTAAAAATTATTTAAAAGAAACAAAATGGAAATTCTGAAATTAAAAATTGAATAAATAAAATAGAAAATTCACTAAAGGGGTTCCTCAATAGATTTGAGCTAGTAAATGAAATAACCAGCAAACTTAAACATAGATCAATAGAAATAATCTAATTTAAACAAGAAAGAAAAGGATAAAGAGAATAAAAGGAACTTCAGATACATATGAGAAACACACATGAAATGCAAGTTCCATAAGGAAAGAAAAGAGAAATAGGGACAGAAAATTTACTGAAAGAAATTCTTCAGGATGAAAAGAAATGAGACCAGAGATGAACTCAAATCTATATGAAGAAATAGCAAGTACCAATAAAGGTAAGAGCATAGTAAAAACTATTTTTTTTCACCTGATATAAAGGCATATATAGTATATGCCTCTGGAGGAGATCACATACTAGGCACTAAAAAAGTCTCAATAACTTAAAAATATTGAAATCATACATATGTTTCCTAATTGCAAAAGAATTAGAAAGGAAAAACAAATTTTGGAAATGCACAAGTAAAAATAAAGTCATACATTTATTTCAGAAAACATCATCATTCAAAAGTGAAAATGTAGTTACTTCATCAAGGTCATCCCTGACTTCAGTCCTCCTCTCAAGGGGACAAACACCTATAGAGTCACAGAATATGGCCTGAGGCCCCATATGATGGGAAACAAGGCTTGTGGCCCAGTGTTTAGCCAGTGCCACCATCAGATAGGGAGCATAGCCTCAGACCCCGCCCAACTAGGAATAATTATAGTGTAGTACCTGTAGCCTTGACCAATAGCAAAGTCCAGCCAGTAACTACGACCTTCCAGAGAACACGGACTATATATAACTTGCCTGACACAGGTGATTGCAAAGCCCAGCTAGTGGCCCCACCTGACCATGGAACACAGCTAGCACCCTTGGTCAACTAGAGAGGCCACCCAGTGGACCCATTTGAATGCAGCCAAACCAACAGGCCACTGACCTTCAGGGCCCAGCCAGTAGATCCCTACCCTTACCCCTGACCTCAGAGCACAGGAAGTGGCCTAGCCATTATAGCAAGCTATGGCTGGCCAGGGATGTTACCAGCTGACCCATCCAGTTGAGCTGAGCTGAATGGTGATGGTCTTTCCCTGCTAACATGAATTTGTACATTATGGGAAAGGAGATGACTTACTCAAATATGCAGATCCCAACAAGGATGCAAGGCTCATGAAGAATCAGGTAACATAACACCACCAAAGGAAACTAATAAAACTCCTGTAACTAACCCTAAAGAAATGCAGATCTATGGACACTTTAGAATAATCCTCTTAAAGAAGTTCAGCAAGCTATGAGAATACACAGATAGATGACTAAGTGAAAATAGGAAAATAATTCATGAACAAAATGAGAACTTTAACAAAAAAATAGAAATCATTGAAAAAAATTGAACAGAAAACCTACAACTAAAAATGCAATGACTGACTAACGAGTTCAAAAGAGAGTATTTGCATGTTATATATCTGACAAAGAACGTGTATCTAGTATGTATAAAGAACACTAACAATGCAACAATAATACCAAAAAACCTCCGTTAAAAACAGGTATAAGATTTAAATGGAACTTTCACCAAAGAAGACATATGAATTCTCATAAGCACATGATGTATGCTTAACATTATTAATCATTGCAAAAATGCTAATTAAACCCACAATTAGGTACCACCTTATACCTACTAGATTGCCATAATCCAAAATACAGACCAACAAATGTTGGCCAAAATGGGGAGGAAAGGGAATGCTCATACATAGTTAATAGGAAATGTACAATGGTGTAGCCACTTTGGAAACAGCTTGGCAGTTGCTTATAAAGTTAAACATAAATTTACCAAACATTTATATGTTATTGTTTAGAGCAGCACTATTCATAATAGCCAAAAAGTAGGAATGATAATAAATGTCCAACTACTGAATGCATAAACAAAATATTGTGTATCCCCATGATGGAATATTCAGTAATAAAAGTAATTAATTACTAATGTGTATAATAACATAGGATAATCTCCAAAACATTATGCTAAGTGAAAAAAGCTAGGCATAACAGACTATGTTTATATGAATCCATTCCCATGAAATGTCCAGAAAAAGCAAAACTATAGAGACAGAAAGCATATTAGTAGCTGTAGGAGACCAATCTGCATGGCATGGGCCCAGCTCCCAATGGAAAGCAAGGTCTGATGCACGGGACCCATACCCACAGATAGGTTCTCTCATGGGGAATCAGGCCCGCATTGTACCTAGACTGCTATGAAACTTGCTTTTGCTAAAACTCCCTCACCCTGAATTGAGGCAGCAAACATTTACTGAAAAATAACTTCCTAAAATCCATGCTAAACCTTCCAAGGATGAGTGTAACCAGTTCAACCACTTTTCCCTTTGCATTTGCAAATATCCCTCTTCTGTGATGTGATTAGCAACATCGGCTCCTCTGTTTTCTGTAAAAGGTAACCATTTAAAGTGAACCTGTGCATAGTAAATGAGGACCATCATGTAATGTGCCCAGAAAAGAAATAAAGGCCTGTCATGGCAAGGGCTGAGGCTTTTTCTCCCCTTGAGAGAAAAACCATGCTCTCCCATTTCCTCCACAGGACTTGGTAGTCCATGTGAATTTCTCTTGCCTCATCCACAATGTGGCAGACCCCACAAGCCAGGGTCCGCATCAAGTAGCTACCTGGGACTGGAGTGAGAGAAGGGATTAGAGGCCAACAGGTATAATGAATCATTTTAGGTGATGAAAATGTTCTAAAATTCATTTGGGGATGGTTTCACAACTCTGTAAATTTAGTACATATCAATTAATTATAACCATAACATGAGTGAATTTTAAAGTATGTAAAGTATGCCTCAATAAAGATGTTGTGTCCACTCTGCAGATATAAATGAACCTTTCCAAAACCGACTTTAGATTTTGAGACTGATGATGCTACACACACCCCAAGGGTATGAAAAGATTTATGACTCACATAAGGAGGCTTTCTAGAGATAGCAAGGCAGGTTTCCCAAGCTGGTTTGAAGATTGCTTAGAAAGCAGAGAAAAAGATTCACCTGGGATTTTATTGTGGTTAGGTGGTGGGACTAGGACAAGGGTGCTCTTTCATGGACAGAGGCTTGCATGGTTTAAAAATCTCAGAGGTTCCAGAGGGGAGGGGGTTGAGGACTGGGTGGAAAAGGTGAAGGGGATTAAGAAGTACAAACTGGTAGTTACAAAATAGTCACAGGGAAGTAAAGCTTAGGGAATATAGTCAATAATGTTGTAATAACTACGTTCAGTGCCTGGTGGGTATTGGAAATACTGAGGGAACACTTTGTAAAGTGTATGACTATCTAAGCACTATGCTGTACACCTCAATACAGAATAATGTTGAATAGTAAAAAAAAATCTTGAAAGTAAAAAAAAATTTTTTATTAATTTTGAATATCAGGATAAGCAAACTCCCACCTAAATAAAAAATAGTTCTGCTTTTCAGTTTAAAAAAGAGAGGACTTCCAGTGAAGATGGAGGCATAGGTAGACACACTGTGCCTCCTCGCACAACCAAAATAAGGACACAAAAATTTAGAAACAAAATAACAACCAGTACTGACAGAAAATTGAACTATATGGAAGTCCAACAACCTAGGAGTTAAAGTAGACACATTCATCCAGACCAGTAGGAGGGGCAGAGTCGGGAGGCTGGGCAGAGAGGGGTTGAGGCAAAAAAAAGGTGGCTGGCAGACCCTGCGAGTGCAGGCAATGAGTGGCGGACTCAGCAAAGCTGTGATTTGTGGAGGGGCTTGGTACCCAAGGTGGCTTGTGGAACCAGGCAGTCCCACATTCATGTGCAGATAAACCAAGCGAAACTTGGGAGCAAAACAGACTGTGCAACCCAGGGTTCCAGCATGGGGAAATAAAGCATCAAAACACCGATTGAAAATATCTGTGGGGGTTGAGGTGCCAGGAGAGACTCCCAGCCTAACAAGAGAGTGTGTTGGAGAGACCCACAGGGTCCTAGAATGTACAGAAGCCCACCCACACGGGAATCAACACCAGAAGGGCCCAGTTTGCTTGGGGGAAGTGGTGGAAGTGACTGAAATCCAGCAGAGAGCAGAGCAAGCGCCATTGTTCCCTCTCAGACATCTCCACCACATAAGGTGTCACAACTCAGTGACTGGGTTGCTCTGCCCTGGTGAACACTTGAGGCTCCACCCCTCAGTACATAACAGGTGCGCTAAGAAACAAAATGGCCCAAATAAAAGAACAGATCAAAACACCAGTAAAAATACAACTAAGCAACAAAGAGATAGCCAACCTATCAGATGCACAGTTCAAAGCACTGGTAATCAGGATGCTCACAGAATTGATTAAATTTGGTCACAAATTAGATGAGAAAATGAAGGCTATGCTAAGTGAAATAAAGGAAATGCACAGGGAACCAACAGTAATGAGAAGAAACTGGGACTCAAATCAATGGAGTGGACCAGAAGGAAGAAAGAAAGAACCAAACAGAAAAGAAGAAAGAAACAATTCAAAAAATTCAGGAGAGGCTTAGGAACCTCTAGGACATTCTTTAAACACTCCAACATCTGAGTTATAGGGGTACCAAAAGGAGAAAAGGAAGAGCAACAAATGGAAAAGTTATTTGAACAAATAATAAAGGAGAACTTCCCCAATCTGGCAAAGGAAATAGACTTCCAAGAAGTCCAGGAAGCTCAGAGAGTCCCAAAGAGGTTGGATCCAAGGAGGAATACACCAAGGCACGTCATAGTTACATTATCCAAGATTAAAATGAAGGACAGAACCCTAGAAGAAGCAAGAGATAAGGAGACAGTTACCTGTGAAGGAGTTCCCATCAGACTGTCAGCTGATTTCTCAAAAGAGACCTTGCAGGCATGAAGGGGCTGGAAAGAAGTATTCCAAGTCATGAAAGGCAAGGACCTACATCCAAGATTGCTCTATCCAGCAAAGCTTTCATTTAGAATGGAAGGGTAGAAAAAGTGCTTCTCAGATAAGGTCAAGTTAAAGGAGTTCATCATCACCAAGCCCTTATTATATGAAATGTTAAAGGGACTTATCTAAGAAAAAGAAGATAAAAAACATGTATAGTAAAATGACAGCAAATTCACAATTATTAACAACCACACCTAAGACAAAAACAAACTAAGCAAATAACTAGAACAGGAACAGAACCACAGAAATGGAGATCACATGGAAGGTTAGCAACAGGGGGGTGGGAGGAAGAGAGAGGGGGAAAAGATATAGAGAATAAGTAGCATAGATGGTAGGTAGAAAATAGACAGGGGGAGGGTTAGAATAGTATTGGAAATGTAGAAGCTAAAGAATTTATAAGTATGACATATGGATATGAACTAAAGGGGGGAAATGTGGGTGGGAGAGTGTGTGCAGGGTGGAGAGGAGTGAAGGAGGAAAAATGGGACAACTATAATAGCATAATCAATAAAACATATTTTAAAAAAGAGAGAGAAAGAAATGAAAGAAAATGAGGGAGAAGTACCAAGGAGGAGAGCACATGGGATTTCTTATCAGCCTTTACAGATGGGAGGCAGAAGGAAATGAAAGAGGGATGTGGCTTAAAAGCTGTCAGTAGTCAAACATCAAAAAATGGAGGCAGACTCTTTAAGGGGGTTAAAAAATTCCTTTTCCCTAGACAGTCTTAACTAATTCCTTGTATGGTATATTTCCTGAGCATGTCCCAGTAAACTATGACTATTGCATTTTGATCCTTATTGTCCATTTCTTGTGTCCCTCATTAAATGGGAGCTGTTTGAGTGATCTTTAAAGCTCCAGCACCTTTCTAATATTAGGCATGTGGCACGTGCCACAACTGTTTGCTGAAAATAGGTGACAGAGAGTGTAATAGGATCAAAGGAGGGGAAAGAGAGGGGGAAACAGGTTCCTAAGGAAAATCTTTCCCAAGATTATGCTCTCCTTATTTGGTTCCTCAATCACTATGATTTGCATAAGACTTTATGTCTTATGCAAAGAAATTAGAAAAAAATACTATAATAAAAATAAAGTTCATATTTTCTTTGTTGCCAAAAGGCAATTTATAAGAATATTAATTTTTGTTTGACTGTTAAATATATAATTTAATACATTATTTTAATATTCTCATTTCTTACCATTTTACTTAAGCTTCTCATGCTCAAAGAAAATCAATCTGATGTTTCTGGGTATATCCCACATGTTTTTTCTTCAGTCTCTTATCTCCTAATAAGTTTCAAGCTCTGTCATATCATTTTCATCCATTCCCTGATTGACTATCAATTATTTTTTGCCAAAGAAAATTCCAGTTTACACTGTTCTAAAGAAAGTATTGATAACTCACTCTTAAAAGTGATTCAGTTTGGATAACAACTTGTACAATCAAGTTATACTTTATCCATGAATAGATTATAATATTTTTTAGATCAGACAACTCCAAGTAGACCCCATATGTGTGTGTGTGTGTGTGTGTGTGTGTGTGTGTGTATGGTTATACATGCATATATGTATATATGTTTAACAACTAATGTATACAATAGCATTTAAGTATCTTTAACTATACTAGGTCTCTGTGTATATATAGACCTATGAATATATATGCATAATAAAATTTTTTAGAAAGCACTGGCTTAGCATTCAGAAGGCATAAGTTCTATTCTTATATATAAATCATGCCCACCTGGGTAAATATATAATTTGACTGAGTCTCAAACTCTCTGTAACATAGAAATAAAGATCTTTGCCCTGTAGAAAACCAAATAATAGATTGTTTGAAAACTCTTGGGAAGCTTTTTAATTTTACACAATTATAAGATATTAAATCTATTGGCAACTCCTAAAGTGATGGTCCAGATATATAATCATTGGGAACACAAAAAATGCACATACAAATAGCACCAGGAAGCCAAGGCTTATCTCTACAAAACTGTAAGTGGATTGCAAGTTTAGATGAAGAAGAGTGTATTTAAATGATGTGATCGGAAAAGACTTTGAGATGTGTGACCCACCCTGCTAATTCACAAATTCAACACCCACTCGAAAACCCTTTTTCTTAACCTATCTCCATTATGGATGTTGAAGACCTTAAGCATTAAGCTTTCATGCCTCTTTACCTCAAACATGGTGGCAACACATTTCTCAGTCAATGTGATTTAAGGGAATGCCTCCAAGGAGTCCTGGGAAAACTGTTGCTATGTTGATAAGGGGGCAGATATGACAAAAGATAAAACAAAACTTCTCTCCCACTACTTCTTTCTTGACATCACAGCCATCATGTCTTGGGACCATGAACATCTAGTGCACTGAAGATGACACAGTGGAATGCCTACCTACAGACCTCTTGTTTGATGTGAAAACTCATGCCTTTTTTTTTTTTATTGTTGTTCTATTACAGTTATCCCAATTTTTCCCCTACTGCTCTCCCCTGCCCTGCCCACACCTCCACCCCTGCTCCCACAGTCAATCCTCACCCTGCTGTCCATGTCCATGGGTCCTTTATACATGTTCCTTGACTGGAGCCTTCCCCATCTTTCCCCCATTATCCCCTTTCCCTCTCCCCTCTGGTCACTCTCAGTTTGTTCCTTCTTTCCATGTTTTTGGTTCTATTTTGCTTATTTGTTTGTTTTGTTCATTAGGTTCCCCTTGTAAGTGAGATCACATGGTATTTGTCTTTTACCACCTGGCTTATTTCACTTAGCATAATACTCTCCATTTCCATCTATGCTGTAGTGAAGTTGGGTTTCTTTCATTGCAGACACATTCTTTCAGTGATATAAGAGAAGACATGAGAGGTGAATGATTTCTCAAAAAGAAAACAGCCACTGCACTGGCCACAGCTAAAAACAAGCTGAATTTAAACATTAGGGAGACAGCATGGTCAGAAAAATTGTGTTTCCCTGAATTTGGTACCAGTGACCCAGGGCACCAAATTCTAGTGCTGTTGATAGGGTTATTTGCACATGCTTAGTATTCTCTGTTGGTTTTGGTTTCTGTTGTTGAGCAAGTGTTTCTTCAGAGAGATAAGTAGATGGATAACAATGATATGAAGATAAACATTAAGTTCGACATGGGAAAGTACTTTCTAACAACTGGGGCTACTCAATCTGGCCCAAGTGACACTTGCATTTTTCCAACAAATCAATCAACCAGAAAAGCTATGGAATGGGCTTTTTATCACCTAAGTGGAAGGCAGGGTGTTTTTAATTCTGAGAGTCTGGGACTATCTGATTATAGGTGTTTGATGTGTTCTTATTAAACGCTACCATTGTGCAAAAAGCCTAAGATGCAGCTTCTTCTGCAGGGAGTTTATTGCATAAGAAACCATATCAAGGAAGAATGCACATTAATGTAATAAGATAGTTGTCCACATTACCTTATTCAAAGCTCAGTGAAAATTTAACTTATTTCATTTATATGCACATGAATAAAAAGTAGGGAATACAAATTACTTTCACACAGTTGTCTGCCTGGTCTGGGGACACCAAGTAACTATGTGGAGCTCTATCCCAGACAACATGGCTTCTAGCTTCCTGATATTATCTGATTCAGAAAATAGTTTATGGGAGACAAAAAGAACTGAAATGGAGATTATTAAAGACAAGTCATTGAGTTCTTTTTTAAAATACCAAAGGCATTTAAAACTAATAACACTGGGAATAGTTGTATCCACACCACTTCTCCAGTCTGAACTGTCCTGGCACTCAGACAACTCCCATGCTCAAAATTCTCAGGCTCTGACAATTTACTAAGAGCTATTTTATGTTAGGCACCTTCTATGTATTATATAATTTAATGCTCACAGTGATCATTAACCCCATTTTACAGATGGGGAAACTGAGGCAGGAGTTTAAATTATTTAACCAAATATCAATAGCTAATAAGGAATGTTATATTCAAACCTAGGTTTTTATCTGATTCCAAAACTTATACACTTGCTAGTCTATATTGTCTTTATTTACTCATATTACTCAATGATGAATGTTTGGCAGATTCTGCTCATCACTTTCTCCCATTTACCTGGACGCAGAGAAAATAAAATCATGTCACAGCTGCTAATAATGCCTTTAGTGTGCCACTAAGATATAGCAAGATGAAACAGACAAAGGTGGCCAGATGCCTTATATCAAAACAGGACAGATTGCATATACATAGACGATGTCCAAATCATGTCACTTTAAGGTTATACTTCATATACTCCAATATTTTCTTTCATTTTACAGAAGGAAAATGACAAGGTTAATAAGTGACAGGAATTTTTCTAAGAGAAAAATCAAGGAACAAACCCCTCTCTCCCAGACCCTTTTTCCAATGTCTCTCCAACTGCTACACATCCTGTGACAGTTGTTTGTATTATTTAACTTTAAAAAATGAAACATTCAGTCACTTTAGGTGGTAAGGTTCACAGACTATATCCATTCTATAATGTGAATAAGAAGAGTGCTTTTTTTTTGTTTGAAATTCGTGCAATGCCCTTGTGTGGTTTGAATGCACACAGGAGTAGCTCTGAATGTACAAGCATTTAAAATTCAAAAGGATCCCACTGGTTAGTCTTTGTCCACAGCAGGAAATTAGCCAGACTGACATACCAGTGGAGGCATACATAAGAAGGAGAGCACATACCTTTCCTTCATAAATGTCTTCTATGTTTTATGGCACTTGCTGTCTAAAAATTCCCTCTTAGGACTAAGATGCCTCTTACCAGAATTTAAACTTACATCTTCTATGCCATGTTCTCTAAAGATGGCAGACGGGGATTTTAGAAATAATGTTTTGGGACATAAGTGGGAAAAGCTGAGGCATCTGTGTGTGCATCTGTGTGTGCATCTGCCTGTGTAACAAAGGAATGCGCCCTGCTGTAGAGGAAAGGACACTTGACTGTGCAGCAACCAGAATGCAAAATTTCAGCCTGTGTGCATACAGTTCTCAGCTTCTGCTTTCTTCTATGACAAACAACTGAGTTGGACTTGATCTCTAAGTTTGTTTGTGTTCCTGGCTCCACATCCTATAGTGTGATACAAAATAGGCGCAGTTTGAATTGTGGCCATTGTCCATACCCATTTTACATCCCTCTAGAGTAGGATTAGAAAACTACTGTGTTTTCAATTTGATATGTTCATTATATGATTATTCATCCCTATTAAAATAGATGAGTAACCAGTTTTATAAAGGCCTAGATGATCATGTGCTTAATAACGCTAGAGGAGAGATGAAACAACCTATAAAATTCTCTCCTTCTTATTTTAAGGGAGTATGTTATGTATATCCTCAATCTTCACCAATAAGAGAGGGACACTTCACAGGGGTGTTGCAGGGAGGCTACATGCATCACACAGCTGATTAAACAAGGCACTGTGTTGCTGTACTTACACCAGCAGATGTAGTGTCCCCAATGGTACAACAGCTCACCTGCCCTCACTGAATGTCACAGACACCCAGACCTCAGCTCTGTTACACTCACCTCTTTTCATGTTGGAACCAAGGTAGTCTTTGTTTTTTTTTTTTAAAAAAAAGGTATGCACCTTATGCATGCAAATCTACAAAGCCAAAAATGGAGTATGCATCTCACTATTTCTATATAAAATAACACCAAGCTTCCAATTCCACTCCATTTTACACCTTGTTTTTCTCTATTTGGAATAGATGAGTAGTAGATACAAGTTTTGGGATTAGGGTCACAGAAGACACTTTTGGAGTATGCTAAGTCTAATAACAAAACCAAATGGAAAATGACATTAGCAATTTACATGTATATATTATATATAAATATATTTGAAACATACATATTTCAAGAAAAAGTCTCTATTATTGTAATTTCAGAACAGCCACAGTAAGACTACAGAGCCCAGGATTTCCAGCACTTCCCTGCTGGGCTAGTGACTTAATTTATTTCTTTAATTTGCTATAACCTCACAAAAAAAATGATATTCTTTGGAGACCTCAGTAGCCTGAGTTCTGCATGCATTATTTTCTGTAAGAGATTAATGAGGTAGCAGAGGCAATTTCTAATGGATTCCCTTGGTTTTCATCTTTTCCCTTCCAACCCCTGCCTTCAAACTCTGTGGCCAATTCAGCATTATGAATCTACTAAGTGTTCCTGGCATGTTTAATGGGGAGGGAAAGGTATAAACCATAGGCTAAAAATATAAAAACCCTTTTCTTCTTACCATTGCCCTGTATCCACTAAGCGCAATAACTGACTCTCACATCTTCCACAAGACATATAAGTTCACATTTACCTTGAAATCATCAATATTCCAAGACTTGCAATTTGTGGTTTAGGACATTTCAAAGGACTCATTCTTGTCCCATCTCTCCACAGAACACTTAAGCCACCATATTTTGAGAAGTCATTACTTTCTTGATAATGTCACCTTCAGTATTTGTTAGTATTTTGGGTCTTAAGACATGCTTTTAAATTATGATACCTGAAAGAAAAGTAAAAGGTGGTTCAAAGTGTGGGTGTAAAAGTTGTGTGTCACCTGTGAGCTTTTAAAGGGGTGGGTAATGATCAGTCTGCAACTAATAATAAACTATAACACTCCCTATATTCATTGCAGAGAACACACCTGGGGCTCAGTTCCAGAAAATGGCTTGGATTCCCCACCCTTCTTGTAGGACTGCTGCTTCTGCAGATGAAGTGAAGGTCAGGCGGGAAGAGCCAAGAGAATTTTGACAAAAGCAGCAGTTTTCACAGCAGCTGCAGGACTGCCGCAAAAGAAAATTTAGGAATTCAAAACTTTCTCTGATGTTCATAACAAATTTAAAAGGCTACTGTGGCATAATAGTACAAATGTAAATTGGGCCCTAGAAATATTTCTTGGGTGAAAAAATGTTTAGTACATAATATTCAGTGAAAAAGAAAAATGCAAAACTGAATGGTATGAATCCAAATTGGAAAACAACAGAAGCAAAGACAAAATAGCAGTGTGTGTGTGTGTGTGTGTGTGTGTGTGTGTGTGTGTGTGTGTGTGTTTGAAAAGGGAATGGAAGTAGCTAGACCAAAATATCAGCAATGGGTGGTTAGATGATCTATGGTTATATTTTAATATTAAAACTTAATTTTTTTCACATTTACTATACAATAGGAAATATATACAAAGGGAGTAAAATGTCAATGAACAAGTACCTATCAATAATAACCTTAAATGTAAATGGATTACTGCTAAGTGAAGTAAGCCAAGTGGTGAAACACAAATACCATATGATCTCACCTATAAGTGGAACCTAATCAGCAAAAAAACTGGCAAACCACATATCACGAGAGACATTGAAATCAACAACAAACTGACAGTAACTAGAGAGAAGGGGAGAGGAAAATAACATGGGAAAGAAGGGAAAGGGATGTAAATGAATGTGTGTGAGGAATCCATGGATGGAGACAAGGGGGCTGGGATTGAGGGTGGGAGGTGGGTGTGTGTAGGGCGGGGGAAAGTGGTGGTGGGAAAATGGAGACAACTGCATTTGAACATCAATAAAAAAGGGAAAAACTAAAAATAAGAAAATAAAATATCTACAAGGGTGGGCAAAAGGAGGTTTATAGTTGTATGTGAAACACAGAATTTATTCTCATATTTTTATTTATTATTGTATTATTTATTATTATTGCATTGTTTTATTTATTGGTTTTATTGCAGGAGAGAGGAAGAAAGGGAGAGAAAAACATCAGCTTGTTGTTCCACATATTCATACATTCACTGGTTGTTTCTTGTATGTGCCTTAACTGGGAATTGAATTTGCAAACTTGGGGTACCAGGACAATGCTCCAAGCAACTGAGATACCTGGCCAGGGCTATTACTATTATTATTTTATGAATTATTTCCCTCACTCACAGAAATCTAGCTCTTTGTGGTCTGGAAAATAGAGGCATAAATAAGTCAAGTGATCTGTCAATTACCACATAAGTGTATCAAAGCTAAGATAAATGAAAACTGTTGAAATCCTACTATGGACAAGGTATCAAAGCTAGAAACAAAATTCCTATAATAGTAAAGGACTGGACATGCCATTATGCAAAAATCAGTTAGAAAGTAGCATTAGGTGCTAAAAACAAGATTTAAAAAAGACTGTAATTTGGTAGAAAATTAAGCAGAGTGAATTAAATATTCATGTTTCTCACATCAGAGATGAGGTATCCGAGGATCAGCTGTCTCTCTTGGAGAATAATTCGCAAAGTACATATCTTTTTAAACATGGAAAAACCTAAAACATGTGCTCTATAAATAAGAACTGTCACTAATATTTATTGGTTGTATACCATGTGCCAGATATATTCAGGAAACCTGTGACATAATATTTCACACATATCATATCTATTTCTCCCAAACTACCTCATTTTTGTGACAATAAAATTGTGGCTCAGAAATTGGTCTACTTATCTAATGTATCACAACTAAAAAGTATGTAATCTGCACCCAAGTTAGCCTGACCTCAGAGCCTATGCTTTTTCCAACAGTTTATATCATCCTACTTGGAAGAGGCACCTGTCAATTTCACTCATATTTCATTGGTGGGAGCTCAGTGATCTCTCCATACTACCAGAAAGAAGCCCATAGTTGAAGAGATACAATGCAGAGCAGAGATTCAAAAGGCAGCAGAAACAAGAAATGGGAGCTAGAGCCAAAAGGAAAAGCCTAATCAGTCTTGAAGATATTTGGGCATGCCTAGGTCCTGCATCATGGGACTGGGCATCCAACCATTTTAGGAAAATATTCACTGAGGGTAATCTCAGGAAGTTTGAAAATTTGAGGATAGTCTGGTTACAAATGACATAGCAGTGGTATAGAAAAAAGAACATTGGACTTAGAAGCAGAAATCCAAGGATCTTAATCCCTATCTTCCTACTAAAAAGTTATTTGATTCATGGCAAATCTCTTCACCATCCAGAGCCTAAGTTTTTTATGAAACGGGGATATGATACACATTCCAGCACATTGTTGATCAATGAAATAAAGTCATGTACATAAAAAACATTTGAATCTATAAAAGGCTATACAAATGTAGGTTAACATTGCATCACCAGCCTAGGAAATGCACAGAGTATGACCACTTAACAATTTCTGGGATATATGATCATTTTGATGAATGGTGGGGTAGCAGAGCAAGAACTGAATACTGTGAGAGTTAAAATACAGTGACAACAGAGCTATTTGGAAGGTTAGGAGAAGGTTTGGTACAGAAAATCAGATATCAAAATAAGACATATGTACCAAAAGAATTTTGCCAAAAATTTGATCAATCTCTTCTATGTTTTTATTTTTGTCTAATAAAAAATGAAGATCTTTAGCAATGCAATGCACAAGAGAATCTGAGTGCATTTCAGATTTCAAATTCAGTCAGCTGCTTGTGTGTGTGTGTGCATGCTCACTAGCATGTACTTGTGCATTGAAATGGTGCTAATAGCTGTGGTTGCTGCTTTTTTCTTTAGAAGTGAATTTCACTTGCCTTATGTTCTATAGAGTTAGTTAAATACCAGAGAAATATGTTTACTGTCTGAAGTTCCACATACTTGTAAGAGTTTTGTCATTGACTTTACTCCAAACAGGATACCTTTAGAAGCACAGCAACGCTTTGCTGCTGGGAGAAGCTAATGAGTCATTAACATGCCAGTATTACTACTTTCTGTCTCAGTAGCCCATATCCCTATCTCATCCAGTCTCTTTCTCTCTCTCTTTTGTACACACACACACACACACACACACACACACGCATATAACATATATTATGTCCAGAAAGTATCCATCCACACACTATGAAAAATATAGAGACATTTATTGAAGAAGATATAACATACAAAAACATTGCACATAGGACAATGATGCTTCAGTTTCCTTCAAAACAGGCATCTTGGGACCTCACAGTTCTTCCAGCAACTCTTCCAGTGTTCAAAACACTGTTCAAAAAGGATCAAACTCCTTTGTTGGAATTGCCATCAGCTACCCCATTATATTTTCTTGAATCTTATCTACGGTCTGAAGTCTCTTCTATTTCAAAGGTGATTTAGTTTCACAAAAAGCTAGAAGTGGCAGGACACCAAATTTGGGCTCTATGGGGGCCGAGTCACCTGGGTGATTTGATGTTTTGCCAAAACACTCTGCATGAGACGTGGTGCATGAGTGAGTGTGTTGTCGTGATGAAGCTGCCAATCACCAGTTGCCCATAGCTGTGGCTATTTCCATTATATTGCATGTCTCAACCAGTGAGGAACATTGAGATAGTACTCCTTATTAATTTTTTGGCCTGGAAGGGCATACTTGTGATGGAAAACACCTTCCTAATAAAAAATACAGTTAACAAGGTCTTGATCTTGCTGTGACTTTGCCATGCCTTCTTTAGGCATGGAGAACAGGGCAACTTCCATTGATGGCTGAGTCTTCATTTCTGGATTGTAGCCGTAGACCTATGATTCATCTCTGGTGATGGTCTTCTTGAGGAAATCTGGGTCATTGGTAGCAGTTTCAGTCAAGTACTTATCAACTGCAGCACAATGTTCCTTCTGCTCTGGTAGCAGAAGCTGTGGAGTGAATTTTGCCATGACACATTTCATGCCAAGATCCTGCATCAAAATCTAGGGCACAGTAGTTTTTAGAGTCCCCACATCAGCTTCTAGTTCTTGCACTGTCAGTCACCAATCTCTGTTGATGATAGCCCATACATGGTCAATATTCTCAGGTGTTCTCCTTGTTGCAGGCCTTCCAGAACATGGATCACTTTCAACAGATTCTTGACCATCTTTGAAGCATTTGTCCACACTTTTATTTGTGCTGCACTTATTGCATGCGTCATCCTCAAAAGACTTTTGAATCATCTGAATAGTTTTCCATGGAGGAATGTTCAAGCTTAATGCAAACTTTGGTGCAGATTCATTACTTGACTTGCTCAATCATTTTGAATTCGACATCCACACATTACACATACTCACTCAACACCGTCTACCACCCCCATTGACTAGTACAGTGAAGTCATCATTGTTCACACATGCACATTCCAGTCCATTCTCCTTGGCTGCCAGGTTACATTGATGTCAATGTGACACAAACTGTTCTCATTATATTAACAATGGCTGTGCTAGCACTAGGACATTAATTTCTAGATACTTTTAAAATATTTTTCTCTCTGAAGGGTGCACATAGATTCCCTGTATGTTCCTTTGAAACATACCTGTGAATATTTAATTGCTTCAAAAACATAAATACCTTCCTCTAAATATTTCTAATACATAGAAGAGCACAAGGAAGTTTTATTTTTTGGTGTTCTGGTTAAAGCATTTCTATTGCTTTCCAAATATGGTACTAGAAATACTACCTACTAGATTTGGGATAAAATAGGATTTTCTATTTAGATGCTATTCAAATTATAATACTACAAAAAGGATTTCTTGAAATAAGGTTTCTTAGTAGAAGGCATTCTTTGATTTAGAAGAAGACACCAGGGGAGAAAAATATCAGGCATTAAAGTTGAGTTCTTATTTTTGACAAAACCCTGTAAGAGAAAATAGGATACTCTGTAAGTTCATAAAAGCCTATTGGAAGGGACTTCTCAAAGTCTTATGAGCCAACTAAAGCCAACTATCATTTGGCATGTATTTTAACACTTTAAAAAATATTTACTGAACAATTTTTATGAGAGCTAGACTTCTAGAGAAAGTCAAAGATGAAGAAGCCATCAATATTTACCCAGTCACTCAAATCACCTACCCTAATCCCTTCATTATTCTCTGCATTTTAACAGAATCTATAGATTCTACCTCAATAACTGCCACACCATTCTCTCTTCTTTTTTCCCCTTTCCCATTGTTACTTTTTGAAGTCATAGAACCAGCTCTTCCCTGAATTAACAATAAATGTACTTTAGACTTATATCTCTTCAATTTTTTAACTTTAAATATCACCAAATTTTTAAAACATCAAATTTCATCATATTGTTCTTAAAATCCTTTATTTCTCTGTTATTGCCTATACTAGCAATTTTCAAATCCTATTTTGTGGAAGTAGAATACTGTTTGTAAACAAAGAAGTACCACAAGCTATTAAACAGTCTAAAACAGTTAGTATTGTATTACAATAATTTATTTTAGGAGTCCCAACTATTTGATTATAAGGCCAATTAATGAGAACATCAAAGAAACCTGAAACTTTATATATATTATATATATAATATATACTATAACATAACATAATATAGTATACACACATATACACATATGTGTGTATATGTTATGTTGTGTGTTGCATGTTACATATATACATAACATTGCAATGTATACATATACACACATTGCAGTGTTATGTGTATATATGACATATATAGCACTACAATGAACATGAGGATATATACACATATATATATATATATATATATATATTCATTGCAGTGTTGTTTACAATACCCAAGATTTGGGAACAGCCCAACTGCCTATCAGTAGATGAGTGGATAAAAATTCAGTGGTACATTTATACAATGTAATACTACCCAGTCTTAATAAAAGAAGGAAATTTTACCTTTTGTGACAGCATGTATAGACCTTGAGAGTATTATGCTAAGTAGCATAAGCCAGTCATAGAAAGACAAGAACCATATGATTTCACTTATATGTGGAATCTAATGAACAAAATAAACTAAAAAAAATAGAAATAGACTCATAGATACAGAGCATAGACTGACAGCTATCAGAAGTGAGAGGATTGGTAGGCTAGGTAAAAAGAATAAGCAAAAAAAAACAAAACAAAAAACAAACCCCCCATTAACACAGACAACAGTATGGTGATTACCAGGGGAAAAGGGGAATGGAGGGAGGTGGAAGAGTTTAAAGGAGTGATAAATTTTGATGGAAGGATACTTGACTTGGGGTGGTGAACACACAATACAATACACAGATGACATCTTATAGAATTGCACATTTGAAACCTATATAATTTTATTAATGTCACACTAATAAATCAATAAAGCAAGTATATGTAATAACATTATATTGAAATCAACAACCATGAAGCCAAGTCAAGTCCAAAGTCCTTAGCACCTTACCAAGCCCTCAATAACCTTGTTTTTTATTTTTGTCCAGTTTAATATTGCCCCATCTTTATCACTAAGCTCTATCCCAACAAACTGGTACTTTAAAATTTCATGATTATTCAACCCTTGGCTTCCCATTTCTTACCCTTCTTTTTGCTTATGATGTCTTTAGAGTGTTGCCCTCCATGAAATTTGTTTTTCTTTTAAGGAAACTTAGCCACTCCCTGTATGCCTCATCTACTCTAAAGAAGAAAATTTATATTTTACCATTAGTGGTATTTACTTGTTTTATGCTTATTTCCTTCAACCTTCCATGCTTGAGGAAGGGACCTTATGCTATTCATATTTGTGGTAGATTTGCACTGTGTCATGTTAGCTTAGTTAGAACTAGATTACCATATCCCATCTATAGCTTGCATTTATGGTGGGCCTTTGGAGAAGATAGTGTGAGATTTAGAGCCAGAAGTGTGTAGGTAACCATTAATCTCTGAAGGCCAGTGTAGGGCACCAATAGCCATAGCAGCTCACAGTCATCGTCATTGATTTCATTGGCTCATGTTATAGTAGAACAGTTGAGCCCACAGTAACTCCAGGCTCTGCCAGATTTCCTCCACCACTTCTCCAAGTCCGAGACCAGATACTTTTGCAGTTCCAGGGCAAAGGACACCAGGTTCCTCTGCTGGTCATACATGTTGTTGATTTCATGGGTCCAGATTGTCTTTTCAAGTTCCAGTTTGTCCTCATTTTCCCCTGACTCATATCCAATTTTTCTTCCCAACTTCTGGTCCTGATGACCTGCCACTGATTTCAGGCTCATCACCAGATGCAGAGGCCACAGCTTTCCATAGCACCTACAGCTGGGTAAGGTCTCATCCCTAGAATAAATTCCTTGTGCCATATCACTGTGTCTTTATCTGATTACTCAAGCACTACCTTGCACAATATTATACCCTTGTTTCAATACTTGGTCCTCAGCAGGGGTTCACTCAAAAATATTCTTGCCCTCACTGTCAATCAGCACTAGCCTCCCTGGAGGCTAGTGCCACCTCCCTGGTGGCAAAAGTAGGAAAAGGTATAAACTGGAACTAACAAGACTTTAAGTTTAGTTGTAATAGTCATCAGAACAAGAGGTCAGTTTAGATATTATCACAGACAAGATGACTTTAGAGAAGATAAATGTGTATAAAATAGTGTCTGCACATTTTTCTGGGGAGAGAGAGTGGGTGCACAGCTTTTAACAGTTTCCAAAGAACCAGTGTTAGAAGCACACTATTTTATGGATGTGAAAACTGAAGCTGATGAAACCCATAAACAGAAAATAGTAGAACTGCCCTGGCGGGCGTAGCTCAGTGGATTGAACATGGGCTGTGAACCAAAATGTCGCAGGTTCGATTCCCAGTCAGGGCACATGCCTGGGTTGCAGGCCATGATCCCCAGCAACCGCACATTGATGTTTCTCTCTCTTTCTCCCTTCCTTCCCTCTCTAAAAATAAATAAATAAAATCTTAAAAAAAAAGAAAGAAAATTGTAGAACTCAGACCTGAACCAACTCTTTTGACCTTAAGGTTTGTTTTTCCTCTACTCTATCATAAAAAATAATATCACATAAAAATTTTAATAATAAAAATGCTGTAGTGAAAGAGAAACAAAAGACTGAATCCTTCTGAAGCCTCTGCTTTGTCAACCTCACTAATCCTTGGATATGATAACTGACAGCTGTCAGTCATCTGTCTATCTAGCTGGTGCAGGCAGGTGGGCACAAAGAGGAATGTGAAGTACAGATGACTATTAAGGGGCTATTCTGAGAATGTTCAAAGGCTTCCAAAGTTTCATGTTTGCCTTAGAAATGTCTTTCAAGTGGTATAGTTCTCTAAAATATTTCCCCAACTCAAACTTCCCACTCTTGAGCTATTCAATAGCCCTCTTCACTACCTCCATCCCAGATATGAATTATTAGCATCATTGTATATAGGACAGAAGCAAATAAATGCTTTTGACTTTTTCTTTTAAAAAATGAAAATTAAGAAACACAAGAAAGGATATGACTGAAAAGGAAGTAGAGAATAAATGATGGAGAGTGGGGTTTTCTTAGATTATCCAGAAAAATAGTCTACAAAAGAGTTAAATAGCCTATAAGAGTGTTAAAGAGTGTAAAAACTTTTGTAAAGGATATTTACAAGACTGTTAAACCTGGTGTCACAGAAGAGTGCTTCCAGATTAATAAACTCTCCCTTGGTTAACTTTATGTTCCTACTCTGTGATCTAGAGCTATTAGGATACAGTTCCAGATACTCTTCCAGGCCTTGCCATTGTGTGTTTACTAGATTCTATGACTCTTCAGAGTATGGGTCTTTCCTTCCTTACCAAGCTCAGTGCTACCAAGCATGTTATATAGTGTCTGGGCCCCAATTTCTGGTCTAGTGGCCAGGAAAAGAGAGGAGGGGTAGATTCTAACATGATAGAAAGTTGTCCATTGTCTTCAAGAAAGAAGGGAGTGTTGGTGTTTCATAGGGAGGAGTAGGCTATTTCTGCAGGCCCCAATATATTGTGAGTATCCAGGATTTTAACATTTTTGAGTGCTTGGATTACATACTTCAGGGCCCTTAACCTAGAAAAGCAGATTTTCCAGAGTTGAAAATGTAACCCTTCTGGAGCTTTGTTATCCATACAAGTAACTCTTGGGACTGGTCTTTGGCCTGTTCTGCCCTCTGGCTATAGGAGATAAGAGTCTCATTCTGTGCTACCAAAAGACCCTTTGACTTTCACACTTCACCTTTAATTGGTGATTAATCACTCTGAACCTTTCATTGTCTTTCTCTGATGCAAAAATTGCACTCGGCAACAGCCATTTGATTTCTTTGTCTTTATAATACTACTACTTCAGCCTGTCAACTGCCTGAGATTTTGCACCTGCCAGTGCATTCCCTTCCATTAATATCCCTTCCCAATTTACCATCAGGATAATTTTAACAATTGCACGGCTGCACATGCCAGGGGCTGTAAGCACTGCACCTAGCACCAGTGATGGGGTCCTCATTACCAGCCAGCTCCAAAATTCCACTTTAGAATCTTCTCTCAGAGCACTCCTAATACCAATTGTCTCAGGTCAGATTTCCTGAAAAATGACATTGAGATGAAGTTTTTTATTGTAGAAAAATAATCAAGGGAATTTGGTGACAATGGAAATATGCCACTCAAATCCACCCACACAACTCACTGCATTAAAAAAGGTTGCTGTGGGCCTCCAGCTGCCATACCTTCAGGGCTTTTTGGAGCATTTACACTGTAATCATGGTCTCTTAGGCTTCTCAGGCCAATGACTGCCACAGAAGAGGTAATAGAGCCAGAACCTTTCTGCCCAACTCAGGACTCCTTCAATGAGCAATCATGGCTCTGGGACTCCTCATCAGCCTGAATAAAACTTTTGCAGTTACAGTGCAGTTTGAAGCTTTTCCTATCCAAGCTTACTTCCTTTTCTCTCCCCCTTTGTATGTATCAGATGTGCGGCACAGTCTGAAGGATTTCCTGTTTTCTCCTGCTTCCTGCACCCTTTATTTTTCACAAGCATTTCTCCAATACCTACTAGCATGTCTAATTCTAGTTTGGTCTCTCCTTCGTGGAGGACTCAAACTGATACTGGAATGCTTTCAGGAACAACCCCTATCAGGGATTCAAGAAAGGAGAAGGTCAGAAGAAGTTGTGGCAGACGAATTATCTGATGTCACAGGGAATTCTGAACCCTGGGATGGCCTTTCAGAGTCATCTCAAACTGAGGCAAGAGGGCCATATAGCTATACCCTGCACCAATGAGTCATTGGATAAAGACTGCTATAAGAGAGGGTCGCAGTCTTGGGTGAGTCAGTTTCCAATGGCAGAGAGAAATTCCTAGGGAATGACTCAGCTGTGAGCCACTGGCAGTGGACACTTCTGGCAACTGAGGGAATAAGTGTCTTGGTCCCCAAAGGGATAATCTGGGGAGCACTTAACTTCTACTTCAAAGAGGAAACAGAAGTCTGTTGTTATGATTAAAGGACAATGGTAATAATTTCTGCCCTCTTTATGAAGGGAGAGAGAGCATCACATTTTATAAAAATCTGGATGAGAACAGCAGATTTCTGGGATTAGGGTAAGGGTCAGGGAAAAGAATCCCTTAAGAAGGGTGGCTGTGAGCTAGTGATACAGCACATGTTGATGAAGTGTACTTTGTGTGGGTTTGATACCTTCCTGATTATCTGTGCTTCTGCTCCAGCATTGAGAAGATGTCTTTTCCTCTTCTCTTTATAAAGAGAATAGGAAAGATTGTGTCAAGTATCCAGCCATGCTAAAGTCAGCCACAAGGTCAGGCTAAAGGGAGTTTGTACTTTCTTTTAGTGCCTACCAAGTGTTTTCTCACAACAAATAGAAATCACAATAACTACAACTACAACAGAGTGTCTACTAAGAAACAGGCATAATTTATATGGTTCTTGCCATATTAAATTGTTTAATCCTTAGAAAACCCTATAAAATGGATATTATTATCTCCATTTGTTTTTGGGCCAACTGCTAAATGAAGGTTGATAGTTTTCCCCAATGTTACACAGCCAAGAACTTACAAACCTGGGATCAAATTCTGTTCACCCTGGCTCCAAAGCAATCTTCTTTACATTCTCTTATGCTTTCAAATATGCTTGGAAATCGAAGTTCCAGTTGCAAATGCTTTTGTTCCCCACATACTTTTCACTTTAAAGGAAAGGCTAGAGTTAAAGCCTCAGAGGCCCTGGACTGTAATGATCAAATTCATTGATAACAATGATCAAGAGATAACTGCACAGGTATTTGGTAGCAGCAGAGGCAGATTTCATCAAAAGATTGGGAAGTCAATCTGTGAAATATTTGCTCTTTGCCACTGTGAATTCATTCAACTGCTTTTGTCCCACAGTATCTCTATTCTCCCATCTGATCCCCCCCACCTTGTTTGGCAGTCCTCAACATACAGGCTGCTATGTGCATGTACACATACACACACAAAGATTCTCCTGCTTTTCAATTACCAGGATACAGCAGCCTACTCGAGTCTTTCATTCTCTTTCTATATTCAACCTTTTGATGTGTTGCCTGTACCATTCTTTCTCCATGAGCTAACAAGGCTGTCTGTGAGGAGGGTTTCATGAGCAGCCAATTATAGAGAGGATGTGAGGGTGATCAGAATAGTATAGCCTGCTGGGAGGCTGTCACTTACGGAATTAAAGGCGATGCAATCATTGCCAAAGGGTTTAGTTTGGACAGAAGCTGTAACCTTCCAGCCATACGTCCAGTCATCTGAATTTGATGGCTTGTTTTGTGTGCTTTAGGTTATTTAAATTTTTTTGTTTTGTTAGAAAACATTGCTCATATTTTAAAATACTGAATAGTAATGGTAGTCTCTTTGTAATAAAATATGAATGAAGGTAGCCTACTCATAAAATAAAATACTGTGAAAAGAATGCAACAAACATTTGAATATATATGTAAATGAATGATGGTTGTAAATAGAATTTTGACATGCAAATGAAGAAAATAGGAGAAAATTGTGCCCCTCTCTGTGTGTAAAAGCCAGGGCCGAGCATAAAAGCTATGTGTAAAAACACATAGCATACTACTGTTGTAAATTTTGGTGCCCCCAAGTTAGGCTAGGTAACATTAAAGTTTACATATTCTAAGTCTCCATGATAATATGCATTGTCCTCAAATGTATATAATCAGAGCAACCATGTATATGTAAATGAATATAAATTGGAGAAAAATGGCAGAACAAGGTAGGAAAGAGACTCCTTACTTTCATGACTTCATTTTTTCCACAGTGAGAAAGCAGTCCTGATTTTTCTTAGTTTGCTTGAGTCTTAAGAGGAAAGCTGATCTGGTTTTTCTTAAGGAAAAAAAAAGGATAAAAAGAGAAATAGAAAGAGAAGGGCTTCAGAAAGGACGATGCTGAGTATATGCCACCCACCAACCCCACAAATAATGGCCTCATTTAAAAAGCAACTTCCAGTTTACTCCAGCTAGATTCCCTAACTGAACTGAATAACTGATGCTGGATTGTGCCTGTTATTAAGGAGCACACAGACAGGCTTTGACACATTCAAGTGTGTTCTCTGACCATATTAAAACACAAACAGAAGAGTTGTGTGTTTAACCAACATAAGCAGATGTCAAGGAGTGCAAAAATATGCCTCTTTTAAAGTCAGTATGTCTGTGTATTTGTGCCAACATATGCCCAGAACATGTGTATTTTGAGTGGTAAGCATGAGGAGTAATAAGTAAAAAAAAATGATTTTCCCTTAAAAAATGTATGCTGTAATTTCAGTAAGTTTAAAGTATTTCAATATTACTACATTTAATATCCATTCAGGAGGGTGGGAGATTGGCAGGTTGATAAGGGTGTGAGGTGGGAAATCTGAGCGAACATGGAGATGCAGGCAAAGTCATGGGGATTTATTCTTTCCCTGAAATGTGATATCAGCTTTCTCTGATATAAAAATGAGCTGATCTCAATAAATATCCCTCATGGGTATAACAGAAATGTAGAAATAGATTAAACTTGAAAAGCAACTTTTAAACAAGAAAAGATAACTTTTAATAAGTAATCTTAAAGAAAGCTGACATAAAGTAGATAGCTCCTGATAGTACCTTGATGAAGTAATGAGGATGAGGAGATGAACTCCTCACAAAAAAGCAGAATTGAATTTATCAGTGGAGCAGAAGAAACCTGAGTGAGGGAGGATACCAGGAACTAATATTCAAATGGTTGTTTTGTGCCAGGCACTAAGCTGTGCACCTCACAAGTATATTATTTAAACCACATAACAACTCCATGAGGTAAAAACAATAGTTCACATTTTACCAATGGAAAATCTGGGGTGATGTAGGTTACATATGTTTCTGAGGATCACATCACACAACTAGTATTCAAGCCAAGCTCTGTCTGACTTCTAAGAACTAGAACCCAAGAGATCTTCAGTAGTAAACACCCACACCATTTGATGGAATATGGCCTAGTGGAATCTTTGGGTTGATAATAGTAAAAGAGATTAGGAAGCAGATCCTAAACAGCCATGGAAATTCTCCACAGCTTATAGGAGTGTCAGCTAAAATCTACTGCAGATGTTCTGTGGAGCTTGGTCTTAAGAGAAGATTAGAGGGGCAGAAGTCCCTTGACCAGAGAACCTTCTGTGAGTGGAATTAGATGATGGCCTCCAGTGCCACGCCTTCAGGATCTGCTGCAGTGTTCTCATAGAGGCCACGTTCTTCCAGGAATATTGGAGTCAATGTCTGAGCAGAGCATAAGTTTCAGAGTCAGGCCATTTCTGCCAACTCAGAACTCCTCTAATAGGCAGTCATTGCTCTCTGGCTCCTCATCAGCTTGTCTAGGAACTTCTCAGAGCTGCACTGCAGTCTGAGGCTCTTTCTACTCAACCTTCCATCATTCTCTGGCTCTTTTTAGAGTTATAAGCCCTCTGTATAATGTTCTAAGGCTCTTCTTGGTTTCTTCTTTTTACTCTGCCATTATCTTTTACAGTTTACAGGGAGTCCTCCCTAAAAATCTCTTGCACTTTTAATTCATCCTTGGATGCTTGTTCTCAGAGGGCCCAAAATAACTCAGTCAGAACAAGCTGATTAATAAAATGGGATTTGGAGTGTAAATCACTCACTGTTATCTGGTAAGAAAGACCTCATTTCACATGGTAGGTGGGGCACAGATAGTCTCACAAGCCCAAGATGAGTTTGTGAAAGCTACAGCCAATGGTAGCCTGGAAAAATGGCCCAGTAGAGGGACATACCATTATTGGAGGGAGGATTCAGGCATTTGAAAACTGTGGAATGAATAGTTCATATAAGAACAGTAGAACTGACTGTCTATTACTAAGTTGTATTGAGTTGCAGTTCAGAAAAGTGATGAGAATATGAGAACCAGTAACTAACAGTGAAAGACTAAGTATAAAAGCTAGAGGACATCACAGTGAGCTTGCAAAGAGGTCCTTATATTCTGGAGTAGGAAAGTAGACACAGCTGAGTTGTGACCACAGTAATTTATAGTTAGAGACTTGAGCAACTCTGTTATGCTGAGGTCAGAGTCCTGGCTGGAAAACCAGCACCCTGAAACATGGGATAGGACTAAGTAGATGCCTTGATGATTACAGCCCTGCGGACTTACTGCAAAGATGTCCCACCTTTCCCCATTAAATGTTAGGACTTTCAGTGTGGAAGAAGACACTGCAAAGGTCTCTCCCCCATGAAGCAACAGGTGCCCCCCAAGACTTGTCACCTCCTCTTCTGGCAGCCACACTGGTCATTAAATGGATTGAATCCCACTGCAGTTTATTACCCTGCTGGGGATGGCTTAGATTGATTGAAGAATAAAGAGATTACATCTCAAAGAAGCCAAAAGATTAGCAGAAGCCATTGTTGAATTTCTCAGGTACCTGGTCAAAGAAACCATTTTGTAAGACTGGGAAAACAAGAATTTATTGACTTGGGAGCACTTTCTTGGGACACAGGACACAATACTCTGATGAGGATCCTAGTGATCAATGAATGGCTCTTAGAAGTCAGGAGAAAGGAGTATTTGCCCACTTTGAGCAAAAATGAAATGTATGAGTTAGCACAGTGGCAGCACAGAAAGGAATAAGAAGGCTGAAGATGTGGGCATTCTGGAATGGATGTAGCATGTATAACCAGAAGACCCACGAGAACCAGAAGTTCGCCAGGAATGCCCAGAGGACACACCATCTTGCAAAGCCATCAGGGATGCACCAGTGAGGGACATCAGTATCACTAAGAAGTTCAGTGGTAATTCTTCTCTGCAGGTCAGGATTGAAGTGTCACAGAGCTTGGCACGTTAATAGCAGTGGGAAATATAGAGGCTCATAAGAGCTGTGAAAGAGCCGCTCCCCAAATGTGTGTGTAGGAGGTGGGTCTGAGTGCTGTCCGGATGGGCTGTTCGAGCTGTGGAGGTGAGCTGATCTGATCTCCCTCTATGAAAAAACCTGTGTTGAGGAGTATTTTCAGGGGACAGTCTTCAGCTGCTGCACCTTCAGGATCTTTCTTAGTGTTCACATTGAGGCAGAGCTGTCCTCAAGCAGCCTCTAGCCAATGACCAAGCATGATGGGCTAGGGATGGAAGAAGGAATCCCAGAGGTGACCATTTCTGCCCAGTGCAGGACTCTTCAACATGCAATCTTTGCTCCAGGGGTCCCTATTGGCCTGGTTGAGATATTTATGGAGTTGACTGCAGTCTGAAGCTCCTTCTTTGCAATCTTCCTTCCTCTCCCCCATCCGTTCCATTCACAGATGCCATACCTGATCATGGGCTAAAAACTCACCCTTATTCCTGTTTCTTCTGCCCTTTGTACTTTACAGTCATTTCTCTCAATGAATCTCTTAAATGTTTAATTCTTAGTGTTTTTCTTCCCCAGAGGACCCTAAAATGACATAAAAATCTTAGGAAAAAGGGAATCAGGGACTATCGTATGAGATAGGTGAGCTTAGAGCCATAGATATTTTTTTAAAGATTTTATTTATTTATTTTTAGGGAGGGAAGGAAGGGGGGGAGAGAGAGAGAGAGAGAGAGAGAGACAGAGAGAGAGAGACATCAATGTGCGGTTGCTGGGGGTTATGGCCTGCAACCCAGGAATGTACCCTGGCTGGGAATCGAACCTGGGACACTTTGGTTCCCAGCCCGCGCTCAATCCACTGAGCTACGCCAGCCAGGGCTGAGCCATAGATATTTTAATAAAGATCAAAAACTAATTCACTATGTTTGCACTGAGATTTCTATAACCTTTGCAACTGTTTCAATGCCTATTGTTTTTGTTTATTGCTGCTTGATGTTGTTGTTTTTACTTATAGTAGACATTCTTAAAAATCAAAAGAAGTTGCATCCCAGTTTCAAAGACAGAGGGGAAATTAAAAACTATGTTCTGTTTTTCAGTAGCTTGGGTAGAGAAGAACCCGGGAAAGCAAAGTTGCTGGTAGCAGAGGAAGTGATTAGCAGGATATCAAGCCACAGATCAGAGGGAAGGAATGAAATTTTACTAACAACAAGCTGACACAAAGGTGCATACCTTCCCATTAAGATGGATTTAAAACATTTAGTTTCCAAACAGTCTTTCATTTTCCCTATGGAAAATAATCTTGACTACCAGGCCCTTTGATTGGCATTTTGGAAATTTATGAATACAACTTCCACTCCTTCAAAAAGATTACAAAGAAAGGGAACTCTTAGCCACAGGGACAGCACGAGAACCAGAGCTGTGTTCAAAACTGGCCGAGCATACAATAAGCAGATAGGATTTTCCAAAGGAGGTAATACAAGTCCAGAAATACTGATTACTATAGTGAGAACTATGATATTATTTGCTGCATTTGAAAAAAAAATGAATGGTGCTTAAGCCAATAGACAAGAGTAAGAGGAAATGGGATAGAGAAACTGGGAAAAAATCATGAAAGGTTATAAACATGGAATGACCAACCAGAAAAGAAACATCACTATCAACAATAACTATGTCTCACTCACACCAAGAAGTGGCACTCTTTATCAAATTAGGAATTTGAATACAGTCCATATGCAGCCAGTTGTGAAGGGATTAAGGGGGGAAAATCTCATAGACACAGACAATAGTATGGTGATTAACAAAGGGAAAAGGGCATGGAGGAGATAGAACAGGTTTAAGGGAGTCAAATATATGGTGACAAAAGGAAACCTGATTTGGGGTGGTGAACACACAATACAATATATAGATGACGTGCTATAGATTATACACTTAAAACCTATATAATCTTATTAACCAATGTCATCCCAAAAATTCAGTAAAAATTATATAAAAAAATAATAAATGTATAACTTTCTGGTATGGCCCACACTCCTAAAGACAACATGTCTACTACTGAACAAATGGTAGTACAGATAATAATAGCACACATTCGATTTAAAAAGAAAAGTAATAGAATTTTTTACTGTTGCTATATGTTTTACTAAGATTTCTGTTAAGTTTCTCACATGTTGAGGATCCTAATATGAAAAATTATGTCTGCCTATGTTTTGTTATCTTAATTAGATCTGATTTCAATATCCAGGCTTTTTTCCTGAACACTAAGAGCTGGTCTTTTATCATTAGAGCCACAAAAGTTACTTGACTTGCATACAGTATAATGCAAGAAACTACAAAAATAAAAAAAACTAAATAAGTAATGGTTATAATTAGGAGTAGTAGCAGTAGAGTAAGGTTAATAGCAGTTGCTGTGGTAGGTAGGAGTGGACACCTGGTATCAGGTTTTGAAATATGACATGCTCAGGAACCCTTATAGGAGACTTGGGAAACGCACAAAACTAAGTCACTTTCCTGAGATAACTAATCTTGTTCATTTATGTGAGCCCACCTAAGATACATTAAGCACAGTCCAGTTAAACAGATCCACCAACTATATCTCCCATTCATGGTTGTTTTTAAGCCATTAAGTTTTCAGGGGTTTGCTATATATCAGTTGCCAACAGATATACAGAGCAATGTCATAAAAAGTTGATAGACTGTATTTTCTGTTGACATTTTCTCATGGATTTTATTTTGTAAAATAAATTGTTTTTAATTTTATATATTTTTATTTTTACCATTCATCTTGTTCCAACCAATCAAAACAAACAGCCTAATATGTACATTTTCCACACTTCCCTCTAAGCTCTTAGAATCACATTCACAATCCACTGATTTATCACATATACACCAATTTATTTTTTCCTGAAACTTTAGTTTAAAGAATCACAGTGTATATATTTTTCTTTTTGGTAACCTAACAGTACACTGCAGCAATAATTTCAAGTCAATAAATGTAAATATAGTGTATTCATTCTAAGAGCTCCATAGCATTTTATTATATGAATGTACCATGGTTATTTAACCGTTCCCCTAATCATGACTATTCAGGTTTCTATCAAGTTCTTGTATCTACAAACAATTCTACAATAAACACCCTTTAACTATCTTTATAAACTTCTTAGGTCTAATCTAAATCTCTCTAAATAGCCCTGATCAGCATGGCTTGGCTGTGGCTGGGCATCATCCTGCAAACTGAAAGTTTACAGGTTCCATTGCCCGTCTAGGCACATGCCCAGGGGTGAGCTTGATCCCAGACTGGGGCATGTGCAAGGGGCAACTGATCAATGTTTCTTTCCCTCTCTTTCTCCCTCCCTTTTCCTTTCTCTAAAAATAAAATAAATAAAATACTACACAGTGAATCTCTTTAAAACTTCTAATATCCTTATATTTAGGTGCTTTTTTTTCTAGGGAGGTGTTGAAGCTTCAGAGGAGATAGCTAGATCAATAGGTATATGTATTTAAAATTAATAATTCTGAATAATTTATCATAAGCATGGAAAAATTCACATTATCACCAGTAATGTAAATTATACTTTTCCCTCCATATAACACTGCTGCCACCATCTCCTCCATCTCTAGCTCTCATCAACACTTTTGAAATTTACATAACCAGGGGGTCTTGATTCTGGCTCCAATGAGCACCAGCAGGAAGACAAAAGTTCTCTACTTCCCACACCCTTATTTCTTGCTCCTGACATTAAGACGCGGCTCTGGCCACATCAGTTGGTTAAAGTGTAGTCTGCTGTGCTCCAGTCCCGCTGTGCTCTGACCTGGCTGTCGCCTCCCTTGTGTGGGGTACCACACATTCCAGTTCCTCCATCCTCTGGCATGCTCCAGCAGTTCTCTCCCTAAGGAGGAAAAAACCCTTTACCTTCACTTCTCTGGGACTCCTAGAGTTTCCAATACCGTAAAGAAGATTTGTGGAGTTCTTTGTTTCTCTTTTTATTTCCTCTGTTTTTCTTTCTATTTCCCAGAGCCTTTTCTCTTTAAAGTTCTGGAGTAAATCTGCAGGGCAAAGGGCAGGATTTGAACATAATCTGAGGACTATACATAAGCTCTGTATACATAAATTACTCCTTCATTTCACTTGCCATACATTAACTGTTTTCTTGAAAAAAGCTTCCCAGCTCATTCTTTTCTCAGAGGCTTCATGGTCTTAGCCTACCACTAGCCTTCTCAAAATGTTTGGATTTGCCCTGGCTGGCATAGCTCAGTGAATTGAGCGCGGGCTGCAAACCAAAGCATCGCAGGTTCGATTCCCAGTCAGGGCACATGCCTGGGTTGCAGGCCACGGCCCCCAGCAACCGTACATTGATGCTTCTCTCTCTCTCTCTCTCTCCCTCCCTTCCCTCTTTAAAAAAAAATAAATAAATAAAATCTTTAAAAAAAAGATGTTTGGATTTGCAGTGCTCACAGTTTGGGATCCCCTTTACTGCCACAAAGGTCATTCTTGCCTTTGGGTTCCAAAGAAAAGTGTCTTTTCTTCATTGTCTATTCTTTTCTAATGGAATTTTCAATACTGACTAATTAATGGTCCTCATGCTATCATTATTTGATTTTTTCCTATAAGTTAGTACATGACCAATTGCACAGAACATAAGAGAACTCTAGAGACACCTAAAAGAAAGAAAAAAATAGAAGCCTAGAGTATTTGAATAATCTTTGCTTCTTTCAAGCATTATTTTTTTTCTGGGAGATATGGCAGAAAGAATGAAGAAGGTAGAATTTCAAAACAGCATCTGCAATGACACGCATATGCATACAGGCCACAGTCATGTTCTCAGGCTCTATGACACCAGATGCAATGAGAACATGTATGTATAACTGGAACCAAAATAAGCCTTCTTCCTTTCAATCTGTCTGTGATCCTGAATTATTAGTTATTCTCAGGAGAACAATACAGATTCATATGATTGACATCACAAGAACCACGGATTTTACTTATATGGGAACTTTTCAAAGAGTCTCTGTGAATAAGCTAACCCAACTGGGCATGGGCACACAGGCATGATTTTCCTTCTCTGCAGCATCCTTTCTGACGAGGCAGGAAGTAGAATAGCTCTGTAAGTGAGACACCATTGTGATGTGAAACAAGGCGATGACTTGCTATGAACAGGATGGAATTGACAAGCTATTACCTTGTAGAGATGGAAGTGCCAAAAACACAGTTGGAATTTTGATGGGTAATAATTATTAAATCTGAATAATTAAGGATATCTATTCTTAGTGATTATTTGACCCAATAATTGTTACCCAGAAAAGTTAAGTACGCATTTAAAATCCACATTTTATCACCAATGATGAGTTTGTCAATTCCATTTCGTTAGTCAGTTTTTCTTACAGTCTAATGTTAAATATAAGGAAAGTCACTACAAGCCACAATTTATAACACTACATACTTACAGGGTCTGTGGATTCTAAACTGTCAAAATAATTTACTACTTATATAGAGAACATCTAACAACCTGATTTATTCAAAAACAAATATAGCCCAATCGGATAATGTTTCACACTTCTCACTCTAGCAACTTCACTGAGAGAAAGGAAAAAGACAAGGAAAAAGATTATTTATTTACTGGCTACATTTAAAGTGTTATCACATTACTTTCTTTATTCCCCTTATTTCTCAGAGCCACTTTATTATTAGCCTGTGGTTATGAAGAAACTGAAGATTTTAGAAATAAAGTCCCTTTCCCGGTTCACAGAACTAGTCAGTGGCAGAGGTGGGATTCGAACCCAGATCACTCTGAATCAGTCAGTAGCCCAGGCTCTTCCCATGTTTCTCTACGTGAGGTTTCTGTTCCACTAGGAAAACTCACCAGAGTGTCAGGGATAAAGACACCCACAGCATAATTCAATAAAACAAAATAAAACAGAACAGAACAAAAACAAAATTAAGCCAATTAATAATTTATTTCAAGCTATACATAGAGTGTAATTCAGTAGTCACATGGATGTTTTAAAAAATAAACGAGTGTTTAATATTATTTCTTCCATGAGACAGCTATTTCAAGTTGTGCTTCCCAATTCCCCAGGGATAAAAAAAATGTTGCTATTGCCTGGAGGCAACATTCAAAGGAAAGCTGAGAAGAGCACCAAGGCGGGGCAGAGCAGACAAGTCACTGGGCAGAGGCAGAGGGTTTGTAATTACCAGAAGTCGGCAGGATGTTGGGAATAGCTTCATCAGCATTCATTTTATTCAATTTATCCTAGTTCAGCCACCAAACCAGGTAGACTAGACGAAAAATTAAAGTATAAGATTATTTTTTAAATTTCACCACATTTTTTGCTCAAGAAAACATGATTCGGACTTGTTATATCAGTGTGTTATCCCAAGGTCAGGGTACACTGATGGCCCTTGGTGTGTGTCAGAAATCAAGCGCTAAGCCTGAGGTCCTAGACTGACCGCTTAGAAAACTTTCACGTAGACACCAAAAGTGTGTTCTGTTTGGAACCATGTATTTTGTTAGAATCAGTCCATGATAAAGAACATGTTGCTTTAAACCCTGAAACCCTTCAGGAATAATATTTCTATATAAACAGTCAAAATGAATCACAGCAATTTTATTTAGGATGACCAGATAGAATTATAGACAGAAGAAAAAGTTCTAGATTTTAAATTCTTTGTCTTTAATGTGTGTCTATTGACTGTAGATAGATTGCTTTTTAAAATCATTAGTCATGAAGTTAATTTAGTGGCATTAACAAACATTTTTTTCAATTAGAAGAATAGAAAATAGTACAGCATGTTGCCCATAGTAAAAGTACGTATTGTTCTGGTCAAGTTTTACTTCAGTTATGTATATACACACACACACACACACATAGGTATGTGAGTACTGGGTGACACTATATTTCTTAGCGTGTATCACAAAGAAATTTGAAAGTCACTGGTCTATATGACATCATCTAGCTGTAAAACCACACGATTCTATTTCATCTGAATTTCAATTGAGTTTCCTGGTGGCTGCTCAGGAAAAGGAGTTGCTCGGGATGGTTACAAGTGGCTTTCGAGGAGCTGATATGTCAGAGCTTCAATACACCAAATCCAAGGTAGCTCCACATTCTTCTCTGATGATATACTTTGTATTGCAACATATGCATTGAAAACAATATAGCTACTGACAACAAGAAAAAAACTTGAAACGTATTTTCTAGGCATATGCCCAAGAATCTGGAGCCAGTGGTTTCCCTTTCAAACAGGGGAAGGGATGCTGAAATGAATTGACACCCCATATGGGCCTAACACATTATATATTGTATGTATTACATGTTATACATATATATTCATTTATTTCATTTTCACAACTCTCTTAGTTGATTATTATGTCTCTCCTCCCTCCATCCATAATTGAATAAAATGAACCTTAGAAAAGTAAATAAAGAACTTGCTCAAGGTCACAGATGTGAACCAAGCTAGATTTGAACTAGATCTGTCTGATTGTAAAGCACACATACTTTTCACTGCATTGTTGTATCTCCACAAACTAGCACATAAAAGAAATCTGTATTGCCAAGAAAAACAAAAGATGAAGATGCCAAATGCTTTTTGAAAACATCATTTGAATTTTTGACGGGATTGCTGAGGGTTTAGAAGTTATAGTAAACCAAATATTAATGTCAGAATTATTTTTTAAAGAAACTGAGGAGTAGAAAAAGAAAAGGCAAGCATGTAGTGGTAATTATAGATAGATAAGGTCCTTGATTAAAAAAAAAGTGCGGTGGGGGCCGCAGAATTCAGCTTTCACAGAATAATGAACATCTGGAGCATTTCTGCATGATTTATCCTAATGTAACAATTTTGGAATTTTTAAGTTGGAGGGAGGAGAGATGAAATGAAGTCCATGCTAGTTTTGGGTTATCTTTGTAATAGTAACCCTTTGACACCTAGGAATCTTCAACTTGAAAATTTAGATAGTTGAAAATCATCCCCACAGCTTGGGGCATTAACGTTCCCACCTAAAGAACTGCTAACCCATGGAAACTGGTCTCTTTTGTGAGGAGTCCTGTTGTGGCTCTCTTTCCATACCCTGTGCCTCAGAACCGGCACTGTACTAGCATTTCAACGAGGATGAGCTCACAGGAGGACTTCTTCAAACACTGAGCTTCTGGTTCATTTCAAATTTCAATTTGGGGCTCCTGGAAAACACTGTGGAGACAGTACAGATGTGCCTGTGGACCACAAACATCTGGAGAGTTTAGCTGAGTGGGTCAGCGTACGCTCCAGAGGTACAATGATCTCCTCTTATTTGCAGTGACAAGAACCTCTAATTCAGGCCTGGCAGACCCCCCACCTCGCCCCAACCTGCCAGGCCGCATTTCTAGGCAGAGGATGAACAGTACTGTTATAGTCATGCCACATTTTAAAGGCCTTGTTTGGACAGTAAATTGGCTTGAATAAAATATGAAGAACCTGGCTCTGATTCCAAAACCCCAGTGAGAGAGTTTCGGAGCCCAGGGGAAGGGCTAAGAAGAGGGTGTCATTCTCTCCAATCAAGTAACTAAATAGCAGCTGTTCCCAAAGGCAAGAACACTAATGACTCTGCTTCTGAGATAGGCTTACAACAAATCCAAACTAATCTTTGTGAAACTGTGCTCTAAATGATGTGTTAACAAGCATTTACTAAGACAGTTGCATTATTTTTTTTCTTCCTGGGATTTCAGAGCCCAGCAAACCCCTCCTGCCCTTCTTCTTATTTTGTCATTCCATTGCAGCACGTTTTTTCACTTCCACAAAGAAAAAAATGCCAAGAATCTGCACAAAGATGTGGCTCTTAGGGAAAAAAAAAGAAAAACCTGTTAATTCCTATTCAGGACACACACTGTAGATTTTACCCAACTGTTTAGAACAAATCAGTAGGTGACTTTGATCCACAGGAGTTATGTGGGCAGACCAAATACCTGAATCTAGCATCTCTTAATATTCAGGTGAGAGAATGAATGAAGTGCAACTCAAGGTCTCATTTTCACTATAGATATTTTTCTTCTTTCTGCCAGTGGCCTTTTAATTCAAATCATGCCCATTTTCCTAAAGGTTTTATGCCACTCTCCAACTCAGTATACTTCCCGCAGCTTCCTTATTTTACTTGATCAAAATCCTGCTAAACTTGGTCACTTTTGTGAGCTGATAAAGTGTTAAGTACAGGAAGGGAAACTGATTGATAAAGAAAATAAAGAAGCACCAGTCCCAAATAACATCAGAGAGGTATTGAGGCTATTTATTTTTATCTTGCCTCTGTAACATTTTTTATTTTGTATTTTTTGGTGGCAACTGTATAGTTGGGAAAGAGGGAGAAACAGCACTTAGAGGAGCAGGTGACCAAAAGAATGAAGTCTGGGCTACTTAGATGAGGGAGAAAAGGCAATCAAAAGCCTAGAACAGAAGATTGGAGAGACTGGACATGCTGTATGAGAAACGTATCCACTCTCTTCCATTGTGCATCCCTTACATATCTGCAACTATCCCCTACTCTTAACCAACTTGTTGCTCTTATGTTCTTTTCCTCTTCTCCCCACAACAAACAAAAACAAATACAAATGACACTAAAATCAATTTCAGAGTCCTAACAAGGAATATGGAGAACATATCAGAAAGCATTACAGTGTACGAAGAGCAGAAGGTTGAGGTAAGACATCTGAGCTGGCATCCTGACTGCTGTGTGAGCTCCCAAGAAATTAGAGAGAGGGTTTGAAATGCCCTTTCTCCCAGCTAGTTTGGCACTGTTCCCATGTATAAAGTTGGCCCTGTCTAGAGAAATAGGGACAATAAAATAGTTTGAGATGATCAAACAACAAAAAGTGTGATGATTTTTTTCTTAGTTTCAAGGTAAATATAAGCACAGTGTAAACCTGGCTGCTTCTCTCATTGATTTCTCCTATTGAATGAATTTCTTTTATTTATTCCTTAGGGTTTGCTTCATCTCTTTAGATTTAATTTTGTTTAATTCTCTGCATTTCACAAATGCTTTAAGCATGTCTCCCTAGTCAACATCTTTGACTCAGGAACAACCTGATGGCTCTATTCACATATAATATGACTTTTCTGAAAGGTTCAAGTAGAAGGTTTCAATCAATTCCCTTTTACTTTGAAATTCTCCACAGATATTATGCTGGTGGGAGGTAAGACTCAGAGCAAGAGACAGATACAACACTATGTCTATATGGCAAAACCAGTGACTAATAAATTATTATTAAAAAATATTCTGGTCAGTGAAGACATCTATCAGAAAAAGTTTGTTAGCAAATTGTATGAAAAAAAAACAAATTGTATGGGTTTTTCATTTCTTTTTTTTTTAATATTTTATTTATTTATTTTTAGAGAGGGAAGGGAGGGAGGAAGAGAAAAAGAGAGAAAAACATCAATGTGCAGTTGCTGGGGGTCATGGCCTGCAACCCAGGCATGTACCCTGACTGGGAGTCGAACCTGCGACACTTTGGTTTGCAGCCCGTTGCTCAATCCACTGAGCTACACCAGCCAGGGTGGTTTTTCATTTCTTAATTTGTTGTCTTAATATAGACATAGACAGAAATATAGAAATTAGAGATATGTGAATGAAATGAGATAAAATCAATTCATTAACCATTTCACGGAATCTGGAAGAAAGCGAGTTTTCAGTGAGCATTCTATGGATTTAATGAATAGAGAATTATGTACTTTATATGTACTTATTTCTTAATTAGGATTTCAACAAATGAAACAAAATATATGGCATAAAATAATTAAGACAAATATTCTTTTAAAGTGGAAATTAGGTTTACAGATTCATTTTATTTTATTTTGTGCATAATTTTCCTATTTCAATCTTTGCCTCTTTCCTCAAAAGGTAAAGTAGCAAAATTCCAGAGTCCAGCCATTGTACTCTGACCACAAATGAAGGAGGGAACAATAAATGCTGTTCAGTGTTTTGATAGAAGGATCAACCACATTAAAAATCAAAACAAGTGTCTCAAATGAAATATGGGATTATCTGTGGTTTTGGCGTATTCATAATTGAGAGCTATGATCAGCTATACGTCACCATAACCACTAGCCATATAAAGACGTGAGAATTGACCCTCTGCACTGCAACACCTAATTTAATACTAGGGATACTCCAAAAAAAGTCACTATGTAAAGAAATAAACCAGGGTCTTCTGTATCCCCCTTTTCTCTACCCACCTCTAAGAAAGGCGTAGCTGCTCCATGTAAATTTTTAAAAGGAAATTTGAATAATCTGCCTCTACTAATAAGCACCCAGATGATCAAATACAAACATTACTCACACAATACCAGCACTGCTGAAACCACAAACACATCATTTTCTATTGCAAGCAGAGCAACAAACAGCTATTTTTATGGATCTACAGAGTGATTTGATTTTTTACAAAAGGAGAGAAGAGAATGAAAATGACATCAGAGAAAAATCATCTTACAGACATGAGGAAGACAACTCAACACTCCCTGCATAAGTTAGATATCGTTAGATATAGAATGAAAGTCATTTGAGCCCTGGACTACAGCAATATACTCTAGAGCTTTTCACTGGAAATGTATTGTTGGTGTCACGATGGTGATTTTTTTATTTTGGTTTTCTGTATTATTTTAGAGCAAGTGTTATTAGGGCTTTGTCAAGAAATATATTTGCATAACTGGTGCTTGTGCTTCTAGACATTAACACCCTTCTAAAAGCAAAAGCAGAATTTTATATATAAGTATTTTCTTGGTATGGTCCATGTTCATTATGGTTTTTGGGAAAATTTGGAGAACTCCATGGGGTTGTTATTAGGATTAAGTGAAATAGTCAATATTAAAAATATTAGAAATTATGGGCACATATCACATACTCTATAAATGTTAGCTATAAAGATAATATACTTCCAAAGTCTGATGTTTCTTCCTAAGAGGAATTTCCAACTTTTGCTTCCCATTATTCCTCATTCAGTGAGGTTAGTATGAATAATATTTTAGCCCCTTTTAATCTATTTTCTCTCTCTTTCTCTCCCCAGCTTCTCTATGCAAAATACACAGAGCAAAATAGGAAAAAAATGTTTGCTAGTTTTAAAACAATTTCATGAGATATTGTCTGAGAAAAATAGACTTAGCCCTTTTTATTTGTTTATCTGACTTACTTAGATTTTTAATCATTTTGACCAAAAAAAGGGGGAGGGACAAAAATAGAAAATTAACTCCCAAGCTATCTGCATGGTTGAACCTGTGGGTTAAAATAACCAACATTAGACACATGAAAAGATGCTCAATGCCACTAATCATTAGAGGAATGCAAATTAAAACACAAAGGTTATCACACCAATCTGTCAGATTGGCTACTATCAATGAATCAACAAACAAGTGCTGGTGAGGGTGTGGAGAAAAGGGAACCCTCATGCACTGTTGATGGGAATGCAGACTGGTGCAGCCACTGTGGAAAACAGTATGGAGTTTCCTCAAAATATTAAAAATGGAACTGTCCTATGACCCCTATGGAATATATCCAAACAAACCCAAAACACCGATTCAACAGAATATATGCACCGCTAAGTTCATTGCAGTACTGTCTATAATAGCCAAGATTTGAAAGCAGTCCAAGTGCCCATCAGTAGATAAGTGGGTAAGAAAGCAATGGGTAAATTTACACAGTGGAATACTACTCAGCCATAAAAATGAAGAAAAAATTACCCTTTGCAATAGCATGGAGGTGCCTAGAGGGTATTGCGCTAAGTGACATAAGCCAGTCAGAGAAAAACAAATACCATATGATTTCACTTATATATGTGGAATCCAATGAACAAAATAAAGAAACACAATAGAAACAGACACATAGATACTGAGAAAAGACTGACAGCTCTCAGAGGGGAGGGAGAGTTGGGGGACTGGGTGATTAAGGAAAAAAAAAACCCTCTTAGACACAGACAACAGGACACTGATTACCAGAGGGAAAGATGGGTGAGGGCAGGTAGAAGAGGGTAAAGGGAGGATAAATGGTGATGAAAGGAGACTAGACTTTGGATGGTGAACATGCAATATAATATACAGATGAAGTATTATAGAATTGCACACTTGCAATCTATATAATTTTTCACCAATATAACCCCCAAAATTCAGTAAAAATATTAAAAAGATGACAATATAATAAAAAACTTGACCACCAAAATACAACAAATTTACTTCAGACACTATAATCTCTACTATATCAGCTTTCTCAGTTTGTTTATGGCAATAAAACTGTGTTAAGTATTGTTGGGGCAAAACATATTTACATCACTTTTATTTAGGGGTACATGGATATTAATGATAAAAGCAAAATATTTGGTATCTTTCATCTATATCCCCATGTCTTTATTAACAAAATTGATCAGGCAGAAAGCAACCATTTTTATATTTCAGGAGGTTAACTTCAGCTGCAGATATGTATGTCTATGTGTATGTATACACACATATACACTTATATACATATACACTTATATGTGTGTGGACAGATGCACACAAACATATATAGATACAAACATACATCCACATGTACCCACAGAAACATATGTGTACAGAGAAAGTTATGCCAAAAATAAAGTTTAGTGTCCTTTTGAAATTTTAATATTTATCACATATCTCACACTTGATGTTTTTGACAATCACATCCAAGCAAGCATATATCATCCAAACAAAATGTAGAACACTTCATCACAGGCAAAGTATCCCAAAGTCCCTTTCCAAATTCCCATTCTCCAAAGGCATCTACTTTCTAAGCTCTATCACTATAGATTAGTTTTGCTTGTCCTTGAAATTCAAATAACTGGAATAATACAGTATGTTTTCTTTTGTGGCTGGCTTCTTTCAGTCAACATAGCATTTTTTAGATCATTTCATATTGTTGAGTTTATCATAATTAGTTCTTTCTATTAACTAGACACTTTTTTTAATAGATCATTTTTTTAAAAGATTTTATTTATTTTTTAAAGACGGAAGGGAGGGAGAGAGAGAGAGAGAAACATCAATGTGCGGTTGCTGGGGGTCATGACCTGCAACCTAGGCACGTACCCTGACTGGGAATCGAACCTGTGACACTTTGGTTCATAGCCCAAGCTCAATCCACTGAGCTACACCAGCCAGGGCATAATTAGCTCCTTTTTATTGGTATATAAAAAACCCACAATTTATTTTTCCATGTTTCTGTTGGTGAATATTGGGTTTATTTTTTTCTGTCTATTAAGAATAAAGCCATAGTCAATATCTTAGAAAGATGTTGTTTGGATATATATTTTTTTGTTTTCTTGGTTAGAAACCTAGGAGTGAATTTACTGAAAAGAATAAGTATTATTATGCAGCTAGCTTTATAAGAAACTGCCAAACTCCATCCAGATGTGATTGGACCATTCCTATCAACAAGGTATTAGAATTCCATGTGTCCTTCACCTGTGCCAATATTTGGTAGCATCAGTTTTTGTTGTTGTTCTTGTTTTTTGCCAGTGCAATGAATGTAAAATAGTATTTCATTATAGATTGACTTTGCTTTCCCCTTATAAGTAAAGCTATTAAATATATGCTAATATTAATATGCTTATTGGTCTTTTTGGAGAAGTATATGTACAAGCCTTTTAATTTATATATTGGATTCTTTATTTTTTATTGTTGCTTTGTAGTTCTTTATATATTTTGGATAAAATTCTTTTGTGATTTATATGCATCACAAGTATGTTTTTCCTCCGTACATTTTGTGTATGGAGACTTATATTTTCATGTTTAATAGAATTTATGAGAAGAATAATTTAATTTAGATGAATTCTAACTCCTCAGTTTGTATTTTTTGTATCTTATCTAACAAATCTTAACCTATCTCAAAGTCATGAAAATATTCTCCTTTGTTTTCTACTAAAAAGCTTGATGGTCAAAATTTATTTTGTAGTTTATTATAAGTTTTGAAATCATGTAATGTTATCCCTCCATTTTTTTTTCAAAAGGTGGTTTTACTATTCTAGGGACTTTGTGGTCCATGTGAGTTTTCTTTTCTTTTAAAAAGACTTTATTTGCTTATTTTTAGAGGTAAAGGGAGGGAAAAGAGAGGGAGAAAAATGACAATGTGAGAGAGAAACATGATTGGTTGCCTCTCACACACATACCCCACAGGGGACCCAACCCACAACCCAGGCATGTGCCTGACTGGGAATCAAACTGACCACCTTTTTCTTTGTGGGACAGTGCTCAACCAACTGAACTACACCGATCAGGGCTCCATGTGAATTTTCACATGAACTTGCCAATTTCAATTTATAAAAATCACCTGGGATTTTGATAGTGTTACACTTATATTATAGACCAATTTAAAGAGAATTGACAGTTTAAATATATTGAGATTTCTGATCCATGTATGTTGGGAACCACCCTGCCTGGTTTCAGGAGCTGTAACCCCTCCATGGCCAAGATTAAGTGAGTGACCTTCAGACCATAAGCCACTAAGGAGACAAAGGTTATCTCCCTGGTAGGAGCACCACTTCTGCTCCTTTTTCCATAACTGGCCCCCAGTGCTTGATCAGTTACCAATGCTGGGTAAGATTCCCCAAGGGGGGAACGACCTCAGACAGGCATGATCACGTGGAGGTCCCAGGGAAGGCCTTGGGGGGCTACAGCAAAAGGTGGTGATGGACCCTCACCCCTCGACTTTGACAAAGCCTTAGTCCTCAGTCTGTCTTCGAGAAGTCTCCTAATCTCTTGGCTGCGTTACTTCCCCTGCCTGACTTAATCCTGAAATAATGATAGAGGATGGTGCAGCCCTGTGCTGGAAAGGGCAGGTTCCCCAGGGCAATTGGGCCTAAGAAAGGATATGTAAAATCCTGTGAAACCTGCTTTGTTTAGAATGCTCTCAATTAAATGATAAGGGTCCAGTCAAGAAGTGAGTTTGTTCCTCAAAGTTTTATGGCTCTTTAACTATCTGGCCCTGACTCAAAAATAGGCCCTCAGAGTTCTTTGTATGTTTGATTCTTACTGCCTGATAATGATTAATGAACTTTACTTGTATTCTTGTATAAAATGAACCCAATAAATGCTTGATCAAGGGAAGGATTGGGCTGATCCTTGGTACTCTCCTCTTGAGAGTAGCCTTGCTGTCCCTTTTTCTCCACAGGACTCTGTAGTCCATGTGAGTGTATCTGGTCTCATCCATAATGCCATGGACACTGTCGGCTGGTATCTGCGTCACATGTACAAGGTATATCTTTGCACATATTCAGGTCTTCATTAATTTTTCTCGGGAACATTTTGTGTTTTCTATTATATAAACCTTGCAAGTCTCAAGTCAAATCTTTATTTTCATGTTTTTGTGCTATTGTAGATGGTATGTTTTTCATAATTTCCATTTATAATTGCTCATTGATATATAAAAATGTAATTGATTTTTATACATTGATCTTGTATCATGAAAGATTGCTAAACTCACTTCTAGTAGCTTTGTCTAGAATCCAGCAGATATTCTACAATCATATTATTTCTGAATAAAGAAAGTTTTACTTCTTCCTTTCTCTTTAATTTTTATTCTTGCCTAATTGCAGTGGCTTGACTACCCAGTACAGCGTTGAGTAGAAACAATGAGAATCAATGTTTGTTTCTGTTGTGTCTTCCTGATTTTATGGATACATTCAGTAACATACCTTTATCATGTTAGTTGTACATTTTTCTGAGATATTCTTTATCAGGTTGAGGGGTTTCCCTCCTATTTATAGTTTGCTGAGAAATATATTTTATATTTTATCAAATGCCTTTTGCTTGTTAGTATTATTTTTTAAAGATTTTATTTATTTATTTTTAGAGAGGGAAGGGAGGGAGATAGAGAGAGAGAGAGAGAAACATCAATGTGCGGTTTCTAGGAGTCATGGCCTGCAACCCAGGCATGTACCCTGGCTGGGAATTGAACCTGGGACACTTTGGTTCGCAGCCCACGCTCAATCCACTGAGCTACGCCAGCCAGGGTGCTTGTTAGTATTATTTTTGTAGTATTTAGTTGTTTTCTTTTAAGTCTATTTTTAAATTATTCTATTTCTAAATTAAAAGCATGCATAAAATCTATTATTTACATACTTTTTCATGGTAGGAGAATTGAACACACTTTTAATTCCTGAGCTTCCACTTTGTAGGGTTTGAATGCATTAGTTAAGATTTTAAATGTTACCATGTATTCTTTTAATAATTATTTTTGACAGATTTGTTTCACAAAGCATGTATAAAATTATTTAGACTTCACACTTAACTGACTTATCAAATTTTTATTATAATTATTTGCTCATTTTGTGTTCTCTTTTGAATCATTTTCAGGTAACCAGGTATGCTTTTAAATGATTTTATTTCTAAAAAGTTCACTAAGGTAGCATACTTTAAGTCCTTGTTCCCTTAGGGAATAAAAAGAAAACATTTATATATTTCTATTGCCTTCACAAGAGAAAATATTTTGCTTTTAACTTATTTAACCAAAACCTTTCCACTAAAAACTCTGTGGATAGCCTAGAGAAGTTCTTCATTGCCTTCTAATTACACTTATAGTAAATGTTTTAGAAAAGATATAAAATCAGCATGTTTAAATTATTTTTAGATAACCAATTTATTTTTTATAAGAGTACATGTAAAAATTTTCTTCTTGTTTTTTTACTTCAAAATTTTGCCAATGTGTGTTTTAGTTGAACATTTTTTTAATTAATTTTGCTTGAAATGTAAGGAGCCGTTCTGGTTTGAAGACATGGGTCATTTTTTTTTTCCCAAAGGGTCTTCTTTGGTTAACTCATTGATTATTGCCATCTGTTTCTTTTTTTTCTCTTTTCCTGAAATATCAGTATTTTATAGGAATGCTATAAATTCTTTTTCCAATGTCCGTTGTCTTTCTTTCTGTCATCTACCCTATTATCTATCTTAAAAGCCTTTACCAATTTGTCCTCTAAGTAACGCATTTCAATCTTCTTGAGTATTCATTTGGTTCTTGTTCTCTTTGACAAAGACATTTATTTCTGTTATTGTATTTATTGTGACTTTGCAATTCTTTTTTATCTTACTCGACTCTTTTCCCATTAGAATACCTTTTGCTCAGTTATTTGGCATTCCTCTTACATAGCTCTCACATGGGTCATCGTGCAATCTACTGAAGCCATCCAGGATTTTGCTCGAACTTTATCCTGGGTTTTCTAGGAGAGCATATTAAAAGGTATGTCATTATTTTGAATCTTCGTGACAATACTTCCTTTTTCTTTGTCATGCTTTTTATATTCCAGTGAAGGGAACCAAAGTTTTCCGCTGTGTAGGTGCTTATTTGGGATGTTGATTTTAAGATATTTATTAAGAAACAAGATTCAAAAAGAATATTTGACTCACCCTTCTTTCATGCCCAAGATATTCATACAGAATAACCTGTTTCAGGAAGGATATCTTAGGATGTTCATGTTAGCCAAATTTGAATTAAGCATGGTAAATAGGAGGAGCCTGGTAGTCTAAATACACACTGTGCCCCACTGTTTCTGGGTTGGCTAGCAAGAATTTTCCTGCCATATATGTTCTGCTCTTCCTCAACTACATGTAAATTGCCCATTCACACTTCTGAGATCTAATTTTTGATTCTTCCCCTTTTTTTCTTTGTCCAAAATGTCATATATACCCAGTGTTGCCTCAGAATCTTTGAATTTTTTAGGCATATATGAATTCCCCGCTTGTATATATTAAGTTAAATTTTCATTTTCTCTTTAATCTACCTCTGTTAATTTGATTATTAGCCCAGCTAGATGAAAGTAGAAGGTGGAAGGAAAAGTATTAATTTTTTTTGTAGTTCTCTAACGAGCCAGTCTGTAATGAGGTAATTTCTAGCTAGGAATAATATTTTTCGCAGAAATTGTTTGTAGCTTTCTCTTGACTCTGTTCAATGTCTCCTTAGGCATTGAAAGATATATTTTCTGAATTTGAACTTGGAAAACACATTCATGGTCACTATCCTAGTAAAAGTTCCAGAACGTAGTATTAGTTATTAATGAAAGAGAAGGGAGCAAACTAAACCTGATAAGTCAGGAAACAGCAATTTCATAGTCACCTCAGGGAGTAACCAGCATCATTCTGGACAATATCCTGCCTAGTTAACTAGGCAGGAAAGACGGTAAGGCATTTTTACAGCCACCATGGGGGTGGGGTGGGGGTGGTAAGAACTAGTATGTTCTGCCAGATTAACATGGGGGAGGGAGAAAATGGTGAAAAAAAATTCCTTTTCCTGAGTGCATGCACAGTAGAAGCCAAAAGATGAAGCAGAACAATGAGGCATGTGTGGCAGGAGCCAAGATGTTGACCATAAAAAGGCACTAGCCCTGGAGAATTCAGGAAAGAGATTGGATAGGGGGAGTCCACCAGCACAGGTCCAGAAAAAGACAGGAAAAAGATTGGATAGTTTGAAAGGAAGCATGCTCTTACCCCAAACCCAAAGAAAAGTATAGAAGCTTAGCAAGGACCTCAGGGCAGCCGCTGCCCTATAGCCTGCCCATCCGTTCTGCCTCTCTGAGAGTGTACTGTCATTTGTCACTTGTCATTTTTTACTCTTATAATAAATCTTCCCACTATCATTAAGTTCCTCCTTTGTGGGTGTCCCCAAAATTCTTTTCCTGTGACCCTGCTGAAGAACAGCAGTCTCCAGTTACACTAGTAAGACTTGAACTCGTTATTCTGCTAAATTCTTCGGAGTTAATTCTATCTCTGCTATTTCTTTCATACTCTAAACCTACTAAATATATGGGTGGGGAGGGCCAATTTTTCAGCCATCAATGCTCTCTTTGTCTATATCGTAATCAACCATGATCTACTTCTTAGAATCATAGCTCTCAGGACACAATATACTACAGCTAATCCTGTTCCCATTCAGCCAATTGCAACTCCCTTTCATGTTGCTCTCTGGGGGTCTGTTTCGAAGTGGATACATGAGAGGAGGTGCCAATAAGGTTGGGGAACAAATAGGAGCACTCTGATTGCCTCAAGGGCAGCATTCATGAAGCACACAACTTGCTTTTGGTTTGTACAAACCCAGAGCCTTTGAATTAGTAACCTATCTTTTTAGGCTGAAGGTTTTTCTTGGTTTCTGGAGAAAAAATTAGTTCATTGCATTGATATTAAGCACCACAGTAACTGTTATTAGTGAAATTTGCTCTCACATTTGGCAAAAGGTAGGCTGAAGGTAGGCTGAGTTTTTGTTTTTGTTTTTATTATCAGGTTTTTGTTGTTTGGTTTTTTGCTGTGTCTTCGTGAGGATTTTGGAGGAAAAATCAGAGATACTGTATTAGGGACAGCTTGTCAGGCAACATTTTAAACTGGAAGGCAATTAGAGTCCTTTGTTGCCATTTGAATTCATGCATTTCACATTAATCTGTCAGCAACCACCTACATAACATTTGACTTTGTGACCCTGCCTTACTCATATCTACAATGTTCAGTATAATTAATCACTCTTTCTGAATGAGCCAGACTCAGATACTTCACTATCCAGCTCACCACTGCAAAAGTCTTGTACAGAAAAATTCTCCCATTAAAACTATTTCTCTAAGGTTAAGAAAAAGAGATGACTCATTTCCTAGCATTTGAGTAAGCTAAAACGGTGTATTTTCTCTTTACTTTCTTCTCATTGTTTTAATAGACAGGAGATATATTTTAGGATTACCAGTAGAGAGCTCTTGTCATCTTGAGTTATTGAAGGAACTGGCATGGGAGTCTCAAAAGGACATGGAGTTAGGATTCTTGACATTTAGGTTCTAATCCTGATTCTAACAAACTTTGTGACCTAGGTCAAATCATTTTACCCCACTATATCTCAGTTTCTTCATCAGCAAAATCAGTGGCCCTTTCAACTCTCATATTCCACAATGAAAATATTACACAAACTTTCATGAAGAGAAAGTCATTGATAAGATACATCAGATTATCCAATTATGTCACATACTTCCAAACTTCATAATTTTTATAACCCCAACACTGATATCAATCCTTTACTTAATCTGGCAGAATTTTCCCGAGTTTAGAGGCCCAACATTGAATTAACCCAATTCCTTTATTATTATCCTATAATGCAGTCTGGTTACCAGATTTTTATATTGACTCTTTGGATAAATTACTACCTTGATTTATTTTTCTGTTCTCACATTCAGGTCAGCTTCATGGACATTTAACCAGTTCAATTGTCTAGTATCCCACACTTGGTTTAATTCTCTGCTGCTGGAGTCTTGAAATTCCTAACATTATCTCTGAACTTGTGTTTTCTAAGTGAAGTCCTTTGGGGCTATGGAAAAGAGGAGATATGCGCAATAAGCATCTCCACCATTCCTGGCTTCCCTATTCATATTGATGTCTCCCAAATATTACACTTTATGTTCAAACTAGAACTAGCTTTCAACACAGAAAAAAAGTCAATAGCATTCTAAGAAACACAAATGAGGCCTGGCTGGTGTAATTCAGTGGATTGAGCATTGGGCTGCAAAGCAAAGGGTCACCAGTTCAATTCCCAGTCAGGGCACCAGGGCTCATGCCTGGGTTGCAGGCCAGGTCCCCAGTAGGGGGCATGTGAGATGTAACCACACATTGATGTTTCTCTCTCTCTCTTTCTCTTCCTCTTCCCCTCTCTCTAAAAATAAATAAATGAAATCTTTTAAAAATAAACATATATGAATAAGGAAATCTATGATGTTCTTTCTTACTTATGTTACTTTCTAACATTAGTCAACACTCATGCTGAAACACCATGACATAGAAAGGAAGGGAAAGATAGAAGGTATGTCTCTAAAGAAGTCAAAACTTGTTAGCTGAGTTATTTTTGCACCATGTTTCTGCTCTTCTGGTGAGAACATAATACATATTCATGTATGCGCTATTAAATATGTCACTTTGGCAAGTCTACATACAATTAAATGCTCTTATATTTTAATTTAAAACTGGAATTGCACAATTTTTAAAATGACATAACTCTTGCCAGTAACTTAACATTTTTGTTTTTTTCACTAGAATATTAAATAACAAAAAAACCCCACCATGATAAGTTGAAAAATCCCAAGAATAAAAGAAAATATTTATATTTTAGTACTTTAATGGCACGTTTTTCCTACTTTTTGAACTTGGCTCAGCACTTTCATTTTGCACTGGGCTCACACATCATGGAGCCAGGAAGCTGGCCCTGCCCACCTCCACGCCTTTCCCTGCCTTTTATCCTGGCACATCTAGGAGGAGGCCACTTTGATCTTGCTAACTTCCTAATTTACTAACAGGATTAAGGATCATGGGTGTGGGAGAGGGGGTGGGGGTGTGGATGGGGCAGAGGAGAGCGATGGGAGAAAGACTAGAACAACTGCAATGGAACGATAATAGAAAAAGGAAAAGAAAAGAGAATTACAGTCTGTGTAGTCAGCTCCCAGTAACTGGTCACTGATGTTCCTTACAATATGGACATCTGGCTCCTCTGAGACCATTCCAACATGCCCCTCACCTTCTCAGCCATCCTATTTCAACTTCTGGGATTATGTATCATCCCCTGCATATATACAGTCTGTTTAGTCACCAGCTCCTGGCCTTTGTCATGGTCAGCCCTCAATTAATTGGCTCAGTGTTCATGGGGTCAGGGACATACAGCGAAAAAGATTCATTCATTCCTTGAAGCTGATTCTACTTATTGTGTATCTTATGAAAGACAAAGTAACCAAGACAAAGTCACATGTTATTGGTTTCAGGTACAACTGCAGATCCCACCTTTTCAATAGATAGGTCACGACATCTTGTTAAATTAATCCTGAAAGAACAGTCCATCATATTATGTGTGATTCCCTTGGGTAAAGGTGAGCAAATTGATACCTAGAGAGATTCCTGATTTGCCTGTTAACACACAACTAGTTAAAAACAAATAAAACTAGGATCAAGATCTTGTAACAGTACAGATGAGGTTACTAAATAGGACCATACTATGTATACATGGTCCAATCCCAGGCATCTAGAAGGGGTAGGCCAGAAAGACGTCATAACATATCATTGCCATTTTGGAGCTCCGGCCTATCAGACAACCACAACCCTCACTACCAGATCTGGTCATGTGGTATTTCTTCTACCATCCCCTCAGCCCTTGTTATCCAATAGTCCAGGACTGTTTAATAGTCCAGGACAGCATCAGCATCACCTGGAGCTTGTTAGAGATGAAAACCTCGGGACCTACCTCTAATCTGTAGAATCAGAATCTGTGGTTTTTAACAGGACCCCTAGGAGATTTTTAAAAAACTTTAAAGTTTGAGAAGCATTGATCTCAATTTAAAATGCTTCTGAAGTGGAGGGAGAGGCGTCAGAAAGGGAAAAGAGAGGGAGGTGAAGAGAGGGAGGGGGAGAGAGAGAAAGTGTCACTAAAAGTCTCTCATTCCATTTGCGTTTAACATAAAACCTGAGACTTAGTTCCATTGTTTCTTTTACTCACTTTTCTCCTTTTTCATCGCTTTTTCCAAGGCTTTTTGTTGCTTTTGCTGTTATTATACTGAAGAGCTGCATGAGACAGAAAGCTTGGCAGCCTTCCCACAATCCTCAGCATGTGGGAATAGCAAGTAACAAAGTGTTAGCCCCTGCCAACTGGTGGTTCCGTGTAAATGTCTCTGTTAACATCCAACACTGCTGCTAGCAGCCATCGGAGCAAAGCGGCAAATCTGTTCCTCTCTCCGGTGTGGAAAACACCACCGAAAAAGTCACCTAATTACTTGATTAAGATGTATCAATCCTGGAAATTGTTGATCTAGAACACTGAGTCTCTGACATTTAGTTCATTCTTGATTAAACAGAATAGTTTCAACCTGATTCTTACGTGTTGTCTCCAAGTACTGTGTACCATGCAGAGAATGATAACAGTGCAAGTATTTCATGGAGGAGAAGGAAAAAAAAAACAGTTTGGGGCCAAATCCTTTTGGTTGTCTTGTTTCAATATATCCCTTTAAGTCCCTGTGGCAATCATTAGAAAAAATGGATGATCCTAGAAAGATTAAGATTCTATAAATCCCTGATAATAATAGGGAAAATCATTATTTTTGTAAACATCCTATTTTGAAAAACTTGAGAATTTTCTCCAATACCTAAAATGCAAAGATCTCAGTTCACCTCTACCCTTTTTAAATGCATCATTGAAAGTATTTCTACCTGCAGAGTCTCACACCCAAATTCCTTTCCAGATGCAGTTTTTCTGGTTCAGCCATTACCCACGGGGGCAGGAGTGGGTGCCATTCAATGGCAAGCTGCTTCTTTTGGCCACGATGTCACCTCATTACTTTAAGAGAAGCTGGTAGCCCACCTTCCAGGATCACCTACACCAAGAACTGAACTGTACCAAAAAGTTCTTCCAAAGATTGAATTTTCTTTGAAAGCTAATGTGAGGGGGAAGAAGAATAGGATCCCAAAACCCATATCTTAGCTGTTATTTTAAAGAAGCACTTTCTATTTTTAGCCAAAATGAATGAGTCCTGCTTTCCTCCCAGAAACGCCTTCTTTGATTTAAGAAAAGTGGAAGTTTGCTTCAATTATCAACTTCTCATGACGAGCAGATAGGGTTATCTACCATAATTGCATGGCTTCTTCTTCTTCTAATTACCTGGCCATAGTCCCCTACACTGAAACACAGGGGTGACTGCCTAGAATGAGCTCGGGCTTCTTTTATTTTTTCAAGCATGATGAAATGAACCAGGTAGCAAGATAGTACCATCTGTGGCTACATGTGTTCCCAGGAAAGACACCCTGCCTGGACAATGCTGAATTGCTGCATCCAAACCATCCATATGATCTCAGGCTTTAAAGATAACTGAAGTTGCTTACTTGGCATTATCATCATTGAAGAACTAGAATTCAGTAGTGAAAAAGAGGCTTCACCAGCTCACTTTTAGCACCATAAGTAAACAAATTTGTTTTATTTGGCACAAGGTGGTTTGCAAGCTAAAATAATTTTCATTTTGCCAAAATAATAGGTAGAATTTCCAGAGTGAGCCTCCTCTACTCCACATGGAAGTGATATTACAGTAAAATTTACTGTATCCTAACCAACATTCAGCCAAAATCTTCTAAGACAATCTCAGTTTTAAATATTGCAGCCCATATCAGTCTCTGCTCTTAACTAGTAAATACCTCATCCTTGTCTACATAAACTTTGAAAATGTCCTAATTATCTAAAAGATGTTTCCTAGTTTCCCTCTCACAGTGTAAAATGATTCAATGTCTTCTTTAAACCATATTCTTAGTTTGCATATAGGCCACTGGAAAAATGCCTGATTATCTTTTGAGGGAGTTCCACCATAATTTAAACAAAACATAAGCCACTGTGTACATCTAACCCATCTAACCTTTATCCTCTTCTTTGGGTGTTCCAGCAGCACACAAATAATGACACTTAAAGTAACCCAAGATCTTTCCAAAAGATAATAGCTGAAAACCACTGTCAAGAGAAAACACAAAGATTCTAGAACATTTTACATTCAGTATATATAGTACATTTGTCTGAATGGTAGTAATTACTGATAACTCTGGAACAAGGAATTAGCTTCAAGATTTCCAAAGCTATTCTTTGCTGTCTCTTCAGATTAAAATCTTCAGCCAGTCCAGGTAGTTTCTCCTGTCCGACTGTGTGTCACTGAACTTCACCATGTATATGAAGTGAGAACTAACAACTTATTCAGGGCAAGTTCCTAGAGAGAACTGGAAAATTCCTAAAGAGGTGTTTTGTTTTGTTTTGTTTTGAATTTTCTGTACTGCCCTCCTAGTAGAGAATAATTTATAATGGAAGAAGAAAATTTACAAGATGGAATCCAGGGTAGCAGAAATATCCCTAAGATCTCTAAGTCTTGGTGTTACTCATTATCAATGAGGTCATTCTTACACAGAGACAAGGATAACAGAAGCTTCAAGTAAACCCAAGCACATCTGGTTACTTTTTTTTTTAACATTTTCTTACTTTCTTCTCCAGAGCTCTCCTCTTAATTCCGTTCACCACATTTTTAAGACTTTTATGTTAGACTCCCTTTCTCTGCTCATATATGATACTCTCCAGTGTCCCATCTTTTGGTCTCCTCTTTTCTATTTGCAGTCCTATAGTAATTTAATTTACTCCCTTGTCTAATATTTAAACTCATGATCATCAAATATACAGCATCAATTCTATTCTCTTTTCAAGGTCAGACCTCTCATTTATCTCCACTTTTATGGTCTTCAGAGACTTTATTCTTACCAAGCCTAGAACCAAATTCAGAATCTCACCATCCTTAAGGTTTGAACTCTTTCTATGTTTCTAATCACAGTTAACAGCATGTACATGTAGTTCATAAATGGAATTAGAAACTTGGGAGAATTATTTCTCCTCCACAAGACTCTAATCTGCATACTTGCAAGGACTCTGTGTTAGTAACCCACCTAATGTATGGCAAAGCACCCAGCATATTGCAGGTTCTTAGTAAAGATTTAATCAGTGAATCATCAAATTCTTGACTCATTCATTCCTCATGTTCTTATATTGTCCATCTGGCCAAAAAATTTTGCAGTCCTAATTCAAAACCATTGCTGAAAATCATCCTCTTTTTTCCATTTCTACCTCTCTGTCATGGACTTTTTACTTCTCTGCCTTTAATGTCTTCTAATGGCAGTCCATCCTCCACATTGCCACAAGAATTATCTTTCCAAAACAAAAGTCTGACCGTGTCATTCACCAACGGAAATATTCCTGTTCACATTCCACACAGTTTCACATGTTCCTTGGCCCAAGAGTCTAGCTTCTCACCATTTTCTATTTCTTCATTATCAATCTTATGCTCTACCTAATTGGGCTTGCTTCCATTCTTAAACACAGTGCTCATGCTCCCATTTCCCACTGATTTGCTCATGCTCCTCTCTTTGCCTGTAATGCCCTTCCACTGTCTTTGTCTCATTGCAGGGTAACTCAACATCCTCTCTTTTGTGAAGTTTCCTCTGATGCCCATGGAGTCTTCTTGTTTTGTATGCCCATTGCAATTTGCTCAGTATTTGTTAAAAGAATTTTCATAGTATTTTTCATGTCCAATTTGCCTAATGCATTGTGAGTTTCTTAAAGTTCTTCCAAAGGGGTCATGCTAAATTTACTTTTACTGTCCCCACAGTCCAGCCAGATGGTAGCACATAGTAGCTATTCAGTATATGTTTCAAAGCAAGTCTCTTTCTGTAATATTGAAAATAGAAAACATAAGTCTGAATTGAATAGGAAGTAGAAGCATGTTTTCACCAAAACTCTGGAAGACTTTAATATACCATAAAAAATTCGGTGATCAAAACATTATTGCTATTAAAACCCATGTCTGCAGTGGGATAGGACAAAAGGCTAAAAGAAGAGACAGAAATCAGTTAAGAGCTTGTTTTTATGTTTGTAGGAACTATCTGGACAATTTTTACTTTTCTGACATTGAACCCTAAGCTTCCAACAAGTCCACCTACACATGGCTCCCTGATGAGATCAGCATGCAGCACACTGGGATGCTTGCCACAGTTGTTTATCTAAGCAGGGGCAAGTAACAACGGATACAGATTCAGCCCTACAGTTAAATGAAAAATGATTTGGCATAGACTTCAAACTATGTTAACATAACTGAGCACTGAGTTAGGGGTAGGGACATCTTTATGCTACCTGCCTCTCTAGGAAGTGTTTATCATTTCTCTATTTACTATGTATCATAATCATCTGAATAGGTAGTAAGAGATACATAGGTATACACATACAGGATATGTCATTATATACATGTAGCTGCATTTCATTTATTCCATCAGCAAAGTAAACTGATTAAAGATGCTTCCATATCCAACAGAATTAAAATTAAATAGTTTTGGAAAATTGGGAGTGTTTTGCCTTGAAATAATACTACATCATCCAAATATCTCTGAATTGAACCTGTGTATACAGGCGACAAAGGGTCATAGTTGTTTTTGCAATTTTAACTCACTGATATATCTTTTATATTTCATCCTTCATGCACTAAATGTAGCAAGTGCCTTGCATTTACGTCAATATCAGCAGTTTATCTGCTTTCTTTAGAGTTCCTAATAAAGATCTCTATTGTTTGATATGAGATTGTCTTGAGAAAAGAGCATTGATCTCAGTGACACATACTCAATTTATTTTTTATCTGAAAGAATAAATAAGACAAAGAAAGCTAGGGTGTGTCATCTAGGGCCCAAAAGTCACATGGGAATTTTCTGGCCCACTGCTGAGCCATAGTGCTCGTGCCCTACTGGGGCCGGAGGGAGGCGGGAGGCAGCGTCTCTCAGATCCCTTCCGGGCCAGCCCTCTCAGCATTTGTAGATAAAGATCTCTGCCAAAGATAATCTCTCCCCACTCTTGGCTTGGTGATATTAAATTCTTCAATTTGAGACAGAAATTCTCCTCTCACAATCAGAGAAAGATGTAAAACCCAACTGAGAAGGGACCAATAAAAGCACATTGATTTAAACCTATGATAGGTAGAAATTAGTAAACAGAATCAGATCTGTCCATACTATTTATTTATTTATTTATTTGGAAAAGTACATCAGAGAAAGTGAGGATGAGAAGAAATAAACCTAGAAAGAATGAGGAAATGGGATCTTCTAACTTGAAGAGGGAGAGTATAATGAAGACAAAAAAATGAAAATAAGCTTTTATCTATTTAAACCATTTGCTCACAAGTGATAAAAATAATAAAAATAATGACAATAATAATTGAGTGTTATTATATATCAGATTCTGTGCTAATCATTTTCATAGGTTTATCTGATTTAATTCCCTAGAGGATACTGGGAGGCAGGTAGTATGATTTTAATTTCGCAAATTAATAAATATGTTAATTGACTTGCCCAAAGTCATACAGTTTAAGAAATGTTACAACTGGGATTGTAACTCAGGTCTGTCTGACTCCAAATCCCATACACTTGAATAATGCAGTGCTATGTTTACGTCATGCTTTCCACATAGAAAGTTATATATGTAGCCTCACCTACTTCAGTTCTCAGTTTAAATCATAATAACAGTTCATTATTGTTGTGACAAGACTGGGCTGAACAAAAACTGAGACAAGACAAAAACCGAGTGAGGTTTTAAAAACGCTAAAGAAAGTAACGTTTTGCGTACTTGAATTTTGATACCTGAAAATAACCTACCAGCTCAAGGGCATAATGGGGTACTTTATTCAATTCAATGAATACAGGGTTGGTCCAAAAAATGGATTTGTTTTCTGGAGGGCAGTCCCCTTGTAGTACAGACTTCCCCTGCTAAATGCCTGTTCTGGAACCCATCCGTATCAGTGTATCAGCTCACGATGTGAGAGGCTACGTTCAGCTTCAGTGAATTTTTTTTGAAGACTCTTTCAACATGTTTGCCCATTTCATGATGGGTGATTTATGAATGCACCTGCCCATACCACATCTGAGTGTTCAGTAGATTTTGTTCAAAAATGACATGACCCCCATGCCCCATCCTCTCTTTTCGCCTGATCTCACCCTGAGTGACTTTTTTTTTTGTTTCTCTGAAGGAAAAACGTCCTCAAAAGGAAATATTTTGCTGATGTGGAAGAGGTGAAACAAAAAAAAAATGGCTGAAGCACTAATAGGCATCAAAATCAACAAGTTCAGAAACTGTTTTGAGCAGTGGAAAAAAATATCTTGCTAGGTGTATTGCATCAAATGTGGAGTACTTTGAAGGTGACTGAAGTTTAAACATGTAAGAATAAATACAAGTTTTTCTGAATAAATTCTGTTTTTAGGGGGTCCCTGCTTGTATGTTGGATTGAAAATTTAATTTGTGGTTTGCTGCAACTTTACTGGCAGTTAATTTCAGCAAGGGAAATCAGTGATTCTAACTGTGAATCAAATGTGTTTCAGAGAAGCAAAATAAGCACATTCCCTCAGCTAGAGAAATTTACCAGTTAGACTTTGCTTATAAAATTATCAACCACATTGAATTACCACTAATGAAGACCAACTGCATATGAGGTCTGTTCAGAAGGTATCCAGCCATGTACTATGAAAAACAGAAACATTTATTGCAAAAGATACAAGATACAGAAAACATTGTACATGGGACAATGACAACTCAGTCCCCTTCAAAGTAGGCACCCTGGGACCTCACACGGTTCTCCTAATCTTTATGAGCTGCCCCACCATATTTTCCCGAATCTCCTTGATGGTCTGAAATCTTTTCCCTTTCAGAGGTGATTTTAGTTTTGGAAAAGCCCAAGAGTTGCAGGGCACTAAATCTGGGCTTTTAAGGGGGCCAAGTCACCTGGGTAATTTGATGTTTTGCTAAAAAACTCTGCATGAGGCATGAGCAGGTGCATTGTCATGATGAAGCTGCCAATCACCAGTTGCCCATAGCTGCAACCTTCTGAATCATCCAAATAGTTTCTGGGGAGGAATGCTCAAGCTTAACACTAACAATCTAATGCAGATTCGTTGCTCTACTCAGTTATTGTGAATGTGACAGCCACACAGTATACATGGTCAGTCAACAGCATCTACTGCCTCCACTGACTAGTACAGTGAAGTCATCATTGTCACACATGTGCATTCCAGTCCACCCTCCTTGGCTGCCAAGTTACATCAATGCTGCACAAATCATTCTCATTATATTAACAACGGCTGGGCTTTTTCTGTACAGACCTCATATACTTCATCATCATCATCATCGTGCATTATTATTATTATTAATAAAGAGTAAGCTAGACATATATTCACTCAGGAAGCAGTGACTGAGCTCTGCTGCTGGCCAGGCACTGTTGTAGGTGCTGGGGATTCAGGAGCAACCATGACAAACAAAGTTATTGCTTTGGTGAGCATGAGGTATGAGAAGAAAGAGTGACTCATTGTAAAACAGATAACAGAGAAAATATCCAAGGATTAAAATGGGTGATGTAAATGGATGTGGGCAGGTGATTAATTTCAGCTGGATGGTCAAAGATAGCCTGTCTGATAAGATGCTATTTCAGCTGAGGTCTCTATGAGAGAAATCAGCCATGACAAGATCAAAGGGAAAGGCTTTATAACATGTGTCACTATCTTTTCAGGTGCTTCTGATACATTTGGATGATTATCCAGGGCAATAAATTTGCTATTGCCCCATTACCTCCAGCCAAAACTCGTCCCAAATAAAACAAGTACCCCAGGTGATTCAGATATTCATCAAAGTTGAAGAACATTGCTTAAAGGGGTGAAAAATCTCTTCACCTTTTTGCAATTGATCTCACCTTGACTGGCAATTTGGCATGAATCTTTACTAAACGTCAAATGGGGAGATTATTAAACATTCAAGATGATTTTTTAAAATCATGAAGTATCATGAAGTATGATACTTTTTTTAAAATCATGAAGTATGAAATCCCAAGTATATTTCTAAAACTTAATAATAAGACAATCACCTAATCTGGGTAATAAACATTCAATCTTCTTTGTCTGTAATAAAGATACTGAGGTATAACAGTTACGAGGCCATTTCTTCCAATAACCCATAAACTATAGCTGCCTCCATCAAAATGATCCAGGAATTTTACAGTTGTTTCTTTTATTCTCCCAAAATCATTGATTATTAATTGCACATTCATGAGTTTTCAAGGAAGAAAAAGCTATTAACCTGGCTTTGTGGGAAACCTTATAAAATTGTGAAAGAGAGGTGCTGATAACAGGAGAAGATTAATACCCATGTAGTGCCAGTGAGGTGACTAATACAGTTACTTCCTTATGAAGCTGTACCTCTGAAACTGTTGAATTTTATTTTAAAAAAAAGGCAGACTTGAAGTTCATACATTGACTTCTTGCCCAAGAATATTTAAAAACTTCTTTTACTGGAATGAAAAACTTTATTTCAGTAGTGAAAATGTTTCCTAGGAAGGGTTAGATAGTTATCATACTTCTGAACAAGTTGGCGTTAGCCACAATGAGTAATACATATGGGCACAAGAAGCTAAAATGTTACTACACAATATTTTTATATCGTATGGAAAACGAAGCAACCGGAAGTATAAAATGTTAGGAATTCATTCATTGCCATTTCCTCATATTAATGATATTCCTATAACAAGTGTTTTATGGTTTTTATTATACTTTTAAAATTTATATTCAATGTGTCTGTGTATTTTTTTCCTTTCTGAACACAAATATCTGTCTACAACCTGATAATGAGAATGCTTTAATTAATTGTAGCACTTCTAGTATCGCCCTCATTATGGTTTCTTTTTCAATATAGTAGAAGTCACATGTTCATTCCATGAAAATAAGTGCTTCATTTGGAATTGGAGATATATCTAACAACATCTTTCAGCATTTCTCAAGAGAAGTTTACTTGTCACTTTTCACTATAGTCAGAGAATTCCAGGAGCAAAATGGAGAAAATTGAAAGTAACATTTATTTATAAGACCACGAAGGATAAAAGACCTGTCTGAATGAGTTCAATAGGCATTTTAAAAATCCCTGTTATCTATAGCTGTAACAAATCTCCCTAAAACTTAAATGTATCATTCTCCCTCACATTTCTGCGAGTTGATGGAGCACAACTGAGTGGTTCTGGTGTGGGGTCTCAGAGGCAATTGCAGCCAAACTCAGCTGGGGTGGATGGCCAACATGGCTCACTTGCATGACTTGCAGTGGATGCTGGCTGTTGCTGGGAGCACAGGAAAGGCTTCTTCTTGTGACTTGAGATTCTCCTATTGTGACAGCTGGGTTCCAAAAGGAAGCATTCCAAGAAGCCAAAAGTAGAAGTGTAAACAAATTACCACAAACCTGGTGGTATGAAACAGCACCCATTTTTTATCTCACTGTTTCTGTAGGTCAGAAGTCTAGACACAACTTACCTTAGCTTGGTCTTCTGCTCAGGATCTCTCAAGGCTGCAATCAAGGTGTCAGCCAGGACTACAGTCTCCCCTGAGGCCCAAGGTGCTTTTCCATGCTCAACGGTTGTAGGTAAAATTCATTTGCTTTCACTTGTAGAATTAGTGAAAACTTGCTTCTTCAAGGCCAACAGAGAGTATATCTTAGTTCAGGGAAGATCTGATCTTTTATATACACATAAACAATAGCTTTATTTAGATAAAATTCATATCTCATACAATTCACTCATTTAAGGTGTTTAATTTTATGGTTTTTAGTATAGAGTTGTTCCACTATCATAATAGTCTAATTTTAGAACGTTTTTGTCATCACAAAAGACCTTGGTGCCCATTAGCATTACTCTCCACTCCACCTCCACCTCTAGCCCTAGTCAACCACTAATGTGTAATATTCTTTTCCATAGATTTTCCTGTTCTGGACATACTATGGAATTACCCAATATGTGCGTTTTGTGACTGGCTTCTTTAAAGTTTTCAAGGTTCATTCATACTGTATCTTATTAGTATTTTATTCCTTTGTACAGTTGAATACTATTCCGTTTTATGGCTAAAACACATTTTATTTACCCATTCATCAACAGATGGAAATTTAGGGTGCTTCTGCTTTGGAAATATTGTGAATAATGTTGCTATAAACATTAATGTAGAAATTTTTGTATGGATATATGTTTGCATTTCTCTTGGTTTTATAACTAGGATTAAAATTACTAGGTCATATGGAGCTCTATGTTGAACAGTTTGAGAAACTTCCAAACATTTTCCATAGTTGATGTATCATTTTATATTCCCAGTAGTAATGTATAATATAGAGACCCCTATTTCTCCTTATCCTTATCAACACCTCTTATGGTCTGTCTTTTTTATTATAACCATACTAGTGGGTATATAAGTCTCTCAATGTGATTGTATGCATCATTGTAGTTTGACTTTATTTCCCTAATGACTAATGATGTTGATCATCTTTTCATGTGCTTTGTCTATACATTCATTCAGAACATTGTTTTCAAAGACTTTGTCAATTGTTTTAGTTGAATTATTGATGTATTTATTATTATGCTGTGTTAATTATGTACTATGAACACAAATCCTTTACTAGCTATACAATTTACCAATAGTTTTCCCATGCTATTTGTTGGCTTTTCACTTAATGGATTATGTTCTTTGAATTACAAAAGTTTTTGAGTTTGAAAAAGTACCATTTATCTCTTTTGTCTTTTGCCATTTGTGCTTTTGAAGTTTATCTAAGAAACTTTTTCCTGACCCAAATTCATGAAGATTTACTCTTCTGCTTTCTGAATTTTATACTTAATGCTTGCATTTAAGCTTATTATACATTTTGAGTTAATTTTCATGTGTGATGTGGAAGGGGGTCCAGCTTCATTCTTTTGTATAGATATCCAGTTGTCTCAACACCACTGATTGGAAAAACTGAGCCTTCTTTTAAAGGATTCACATGATTAAGGTTGACCTAATCATAGTAACCTTCCTTCAACTAACTCAAAACAATTTATTAGGGATCTTAATTACGTCTGCAAATCCATTCACCAAATCCAGCCACCTTAGCCACCTTAGTGATAACATAATCACTGAAGTGACATTTATCATAGTCACAGGTCTGCCCAGAGTCAAGAGAAGGATACAGAATAGAACATGCACTCCAGGGGGTGAGAATTTTGGAGTACATCTTAGAATTCTGCCTACTACAGGGTCTGAAGGCCTGGATTTGGCAATTGACAGACTATCGTTTCTATTATATTTCATTGGTTAAGAAATCATAGAGGCCACCAAAATGTAAGGGAGGAATTATAGACTACACTTTTTAATAAGAGGACACCCTTAAGAACTTGTGCCTATCTTTAATTCACCATAACCTGCGGGATTAAAAAACAGCTTTACATAAGGTTCTTAATTAAAATATTATACTTCTAATTTTCTTTCTTCTATGTTAATATTCTAAAGGACTCTTAAAAGCAAGAAGTTAACATTTTATAAAGAAAAATATGGAACAGAATACAATAACTACTTAAGTTCACATACTCAGGAGGAAATAAAAACCCAGTTTTAATGGGACTTGGGCCAAATCCTCTGTTAGTTTGTACTTAGTACACGCCCACATGAGTCACCTTGGCCATCCTGTGTAGTATATTTCCTTCTTTGTGAGCAACAGATGGCCCTTGACTGATCTTTGAAAGATGATTCAAATCACATATGCAAAACGGTTTTCTCAGAATTAAGAACTCCAAAAATACTTGATTATAGCTGCAATTGAAGGTCTCATTCTGATTCTTGAGGAGACATTTATAAATCCATTTTTAATTCTGTGGCTCCAGGTTCTAAACTACTGCCACTAATGACTCTATACCTACCAATGAAATACCACCTCACATCCATTTATTTATACACACACGTGTGTGTGTGTGCATGCATGTGTGCAAGGATGTGGAGAGACTGGAACCAAAGGTAAAATAATGGTACAGCTGCTATGAAATATAGTATTATATGAGTCCTCAAATAATCAAAAAATGAGTTACCATTTATTCAACAAATCCACTGCTGGGTATATACCCAAAATAATTAAAAGCAGGGTGTCAAAGAGATATCAATGCACCCATGTTTGTAACAGCATTATGCACAATAGACAAGAGGTAGTAACAACCTAGTGTCCAACATGGGACAGGTGGATAAAAAAGATGTTATACATAAAATAGAATATTAGACTTTAAAAAGAAGGAAAATTTGACCCATGTTATAACATTAATGAATCTTGAGGAAATTATAATAAGTTAAATAAAACTGAGAACATGATAATAAATACAAAAAACAAACACTGTATGATTCCACTTATATGAGGTAACTAGAGTAGTCAGATTAATAGGCACACACACAAATAATGATGGTTGTCATGGGCTAAGGGAGAGGAAAATGTGAAGTTATTGTTTGGCATGTATAGAGTTTGGGAAAATATTTATTTATTTATCTATTTATTTCTTTAAATCAGGTAAAACTGATTTTTTGTACTTCTTTCTTTAATTGTATTCTTCCCATTACCATTTAGTCCCCTCATACAACCCCCCACAGTCACTACAGTGTTTCTCATGTCCGTGAATTCTGAAATAAAAAGGGAAATATTTTTTAAAAGTTCTGGAGATGGATGGTGTTGATGGTTGCACAACAATGTAAATATACTTGATACTAGCAAACTGCACACTTAAAAAAATTAATATGGTAAATTTTATGTTATGTTATCAAAATTTTTTTAATCACGTACAGAAATGTTTATAATTTTGCTTTTTTACTCTTAGATTTTCTAAAATGTATTACATATATAACAAAAAAATACCAAATTAATATGAATATCTAGCATAAGTGTTATCTGGTATCTCTTTGCCCCTTAAGATATTCGAAAGATTGCTTGAATTTCTATTTCATGTATATGTGAAAGTTGGAAGTTCTCTACAAGATTTCTACTAATTCTTAGCAATGGAGTTTGTCTCTGGTTCTTAGTTCCTAAGTTCACTGAATTATTTTATATTAAAAAAAATTATGTACTCCCAAGAAAACTGTTCACTTCTACCTTATATTTACTTAGACTCTTCTCAATTTCACAAAAACAAAGTGAAATATTGAAACACCTTATAGACATTGTTTAAAAAATTAACTGGAGATTTGGAAAACTGGAAGTAGAACTTGTTTACATTTACAACTCAAAAACCTCAAGGTGAGTATTAGGCATCCTGTTCCTTTTTTTAATATATTTTATTGATTATGCTATTACAGTTGTCCCATTTCCCTCCTTCTCTCCCCTCCACCCTGTACCCCCCTCCCACCCACGTTTCCCCCCTTTAGTTCATGTCCATGTGTCATAAGTTCTTTAGCTTCTACATTTCCCATACTACTCTTGCCCTCCCCTTATCTATTTTCAACCTACATTCTATGCTACTTATTCTCTATACCTTTTCCCCCTCTCTCCTCCTCCTACCCCCCTGCTGCTAACTCTCCATGTGCCCTCCATTTCTGTGGTTCTGTTCCTGTTCTAATTGTTTACTTAGTTTCTTTTGGTTTTGCTTTAGGTGTGGTTGTTAATATTTGTGAGTTTGCTGTCCTTTTACTATACATGTCTTTTCTTTATCTTCTTTTCTTAGATAAGTCCCTTTAGCATTTCATAAAATAAGGGCTTGGTGATGATGAACTCCTTTAACTTGACCTTATCTGAGAAGCACTTGATCTGCCCTTCCATTCTAAATGAAAGCTTTGCTGGATAGAGCAATCTGGGATGTAGGTCCTTGTCTTTCATGACTTGGAATATTTCTTTCCAGCCCCTTCTTGCCTGTAAGGTCTCTTTGGAGAAATCAGCTGACAGTCTGATGGGAATTCCTTTGTAGGTGACTGTCCCCTTACCTCTTGCTTCTTCTAGGATTCTCTCCTTCGTTTTTACCTTGGCTAATGTAATTATGATGTGCCTTGGTGTGTTTCTTCTTGGGTCCAACTTCTTTGGGGCTCTCTGAGCTTCTTGGATTTCTTGGAAGACTGTTCCCTTTGCCAGATTGGGGAAGTTCTCCTTTAATATTTGTTCAAATACGTGCTCAATTTGTTGCTTTTCCCCTTCCAATTCTGGTACCCCTATGATTCAGATATTGGAACATTTAAAGGTGTCTTGGATGCTCTTAAGCTTTTCCTCCATTTTTTGAATTCTTATTTCATCATGCTTTCCTGCTTGGTTGATTCTATCTTCCTTCTGGTCCACTGTATAGTTTTGAGACTCAGATTCCTTCCTTTCACTATTGGCTCTCCTCCGCGTATCTTCCTGCATCTCTTTTATGGTAACCGGCATCCTTTCATCTAAATTGCACCTAAAATCAATCAATTCCGTGAGCTTTCTGATCACCAGTGTTTTGAACTGCGCATCTGATAGATTGGCTAATTCTTGGTCGCTCAAAAGGATGAGTCCTGGGGGACTGATCTGCTCTGTTGAAAACATATTTTTCCCTGTCTCTCTTTTTTTTTTTTTTCGGTCTGGTTGCTCTTGTTACGGTGGGGGGCGGAGCCTTAGGTGTTTGCTGGGGCTGGGCACCCCAGTCGCTAGATTGTGACGTTATATGTGGGGGCGGGGGCGGGAGCGGGGACGGGAGGGAACAATGGCGGTAGTTCCGTTCTCCTGGGCTCAGACCCTTCTCTGGGCTTCCGGGCTGCGAGTTCTGCCCTGGTCCACAATCGCTGCCCCTCTGGGTCTGCCAGCTGCAGCTTGTGTACTCGGGGATCACCGCTGCGTTCTTGCGCCCTGGATGGCTGTCGCGCCGATTTCGCGCCAAATGTTCCCCGACCTCTGCTCGCCACCGACCCGCGCCAGCCCCACGCCCGCCAGGCTCGTCTTCTCCTACCAGTCCGGATGAACGTGTCTACTTCAACTTCTTGGCTGCCCGACTTCCATTCAGATAAATCCTCTACTGGTTCTGGGTGTTATTCTGTCTGTAAATTATTGTTGTAAATTATCGTTGTTCTAATCTTGGTTGTGTGAGGAGGTACGGTGCGTCCACCTATTCCTCCATCTTGCCGGAAGTTGAGGCATCCTGTTCTTAAAAGTCATTTCAGTCGCTTCACCATAGTTACTACATACCTATGAAAGTGCAAAATTTCACCACCTCCAGCTCATACTAGTTCCCCTTTCTTCTTTTTTTTCCTTCACCTCTCTTCCACAACACTCTCCTACATCTTCTTTTTTTCTTCTCAAAGCTCACAATTCTTCTTATGTATGCAATTTAGACCTCTTTAGCACCCACCCCCAAATTGAGCTCTAAAACCTCCTAAGAGACCAGCAGAACCCAAAAACCCTTTATACACATATTCCCCTTTTTAAAGGCATCTACAGTCATGATAGGGATTTTCTTCCCTTTTCCAAACAAAAGAACAGACCCCAAATCTTCTTTTCAACATCCTTCCAGCTTTCTCCTCACTCAACCCATTATGTGCTGGATTCATCTCCTTGAAGACAATAGGTCATTCTTCTCTGTGTCTTCCCACAAAGAAGAACAGTTCATCTGATCCTAGTCTGCTTAAGTCCTGATCATACAATTTTGGAGTCCCCCACTGAGGAAAAAATATAGGATCCATTTACAGAACCTGCAGAAAGGTGCTGGGATTGGTTGTTGGCATAAACCCACTGCAATGGGTATTACTGGCAATTGCCAGATGTGTTTTCCTTTCTTTTGCATCCTCGGAAGGATTTCCATGGTGCTCTCTCAACTCTTGGAAATGGAGAGGAAATCAGAGAAAAAATGTCTCATATGCTACTAAAAAATACACTATGTAAAGCAAGATTCATTCATCTCAAGTGTGAGGGTTCTCTGAGGACTAATAAAGTAATGTTTATTATGTACTTTAAAAGGAACAATAGCTCCACATGTTGGAAATAATGTTTTAAATGAATGCATGAAACAATTTGAGTTTCTATACAAGACTAGCCTGGTTTGGCTTTCACTATCCACTTATTCTGAAGGAAGGGGGAAATGTTTTAAATAATGCATTTTAAATTAGTATAAATAAATAGATGATCATTGATATTATAATACAATATTTTAAGATCCCTAGCCATCTAACAAACAAACCCAAAACATAAATAAATTTTAAGAAACAAAACAAAGAAACACCATGTTACTCTGATAATATAAGGTACTTACTTGTAAAAGATTCTTGATCATTTATTATTTTCTGAAATCTATTTATTTCTCTGTCCATAAACTGAGTGATTGATCTGTCTCCTTTCCCTCATTGACATAATGCTCCAAAGATACACACAGCATGTTACATTGTGCTATGTAATGCAAGGCAAGAGAAACATAAAGGTAAGTGGTAAAAATTATCAGAAGGGTGAAAGAAAGAGATTCTAAGATTTATTACTGTAAGAAATCAGAGAAAAGACACACAATCCAAAAATAACCAAATGGGTCATCCTGAATGAGCTGCTGATATGAAGTTGTTAAATTATCAAGCCAGAAAAGAGAAAAGAATTTAAGAATGGAAGGAAAATTATCTAAGTGTATGTAACTTTTGTTCTGGCAACCAGATAAATAGTATTAATTTTTCTAATATTGTTAGCAGTTAATAGTCTGAAGACACCTGCATTTAGCAAAGTAGACTCTAATTTATGAAAGCTGTTAAAACAATATGATCAAGTGTAAAAACGATTGAGCCAGGTGCCAGGAAACCAGGTTCTAAGGTGAGGGCAGTCAGTAACTTATAAGGAGATTTCTGGTTATAGTCACTTAGTCAAATTCATCCATTCTTTCTTGTGTTCACTCAATAAGAATTTCTTAAAATGTTTATTACTATGTGCTAACAAAAACACTAAATTCTGAATTTCAAAAATTATTTAGAAATGGTCAGTGACTTCAAATAGCCCCCAGTCTAAAGGGAAAGACGAATTGCAGACATGTTTGTTACATGTCTTTTTTTAAGGTAGCACCATCTACCAGGCATTGTCATAGCATAAGGGGGAATCACATTCTTGCATCACATTCCTCAATGTCAAAGAAAATGTCACTGGGCCTATTCATCCCTAGCATTTTAGTCATGGTATAAATACACCGTTGAAGATGAAGTTCAGGGTAAGCTGGAAAGGCCTATCCAGTTGGCCTGAATGGAAGGAGCAGAATCTCCAGATTCATTCTAAGGTTGCTACGTCTGGTAGGGTACCACAGCTACAACATGAGAACCATGAACTTTTTAAGAGCCCACAAAATATTTACACCTTGGGAAAGGCAAAAAGCAAAAAGCAAAAACAAACCCTTACAAAATAAAAAATTATAATTGTTTAAGTTCCAAAGCTACAAAGTTAATTGAACTTATTTTATAGCACTTCAACCAATCTGGTGATTTATAAATTATATTTGAAGTGGGTTGTTTATTTTAACATACATATTTGGAAAACGTGGGCTGGGGTCCCCAAAAGTAAGAGTACTCATGGCTCATGAAAGGCTTTGAATAGTCTCTGCAGAGATGGGCCTGGGTTCAACTTCTATCCCAGTCCCATACTGGTTGGGGACTTGAGAAACTATTGTAAATGTCTTCTGTTAGTTTAGTATTCCAAAATATGGGGATAATAATATCTAACTTAAAGTATTATAATGAGTACCAAGTGATTTGTTATATGAAAACTGCCTGGAATAATACCCAGTACAAATTGGCTTTTCAATAATTGTTATTTTTTATTTTCTTCTATACATAGGGGGCACTGCTGTTGACATATTTCTGAGCATGTATTTGTGGGTAAGGATGCTTGGAAGCAGTCACTAAAGAATAACTTTAGCACACAATTGACCTGTTCATGCTAGTATCTTCTCTCTGTACACATTGGGTTATTGCTGTCCTACCAAGCATCAGGCCTTAAGGAAATTGTTAGGGAAATAGTGTTATATCTAGAGATGTCTTGACTTCCCAAGGTGGCACTATTGTGATACTGAAAAAGGGGCTTGCTCTGCTGGATGGCATTTACTTAAGAGACACTTTATGATCTCTTCAAGGAATTTCCCACCCAACTTTCCCATACTTTCCTTTTCTTTCTTTTCTCTGAACCTCGGGGCAAAAAATCAGATTTTGCTTTCAAAAAACTCATCCATCTTAATGATATGCTTAATCATATGATTTATTTCTTAGGTTGTGGAGCCCTGAGTCATTTTCAGAGGCTATTTTCACTTTATATTTGGTAGCTGCAGTCCTAAAACTAATCTCTCCAGAGAGATATGAAAATTTGCAAGAGAAACAACTGAGTGGAAGTTTCAAGACTCAGCCTGCATTTCTCTTCCTTCTCCAGAATTCACCACTTTTGTTTTGAGCAATGCTTTCTTACCTATATGTCCTAAATGTATTCTTTTCTTATTCTTTCTTAAAATTTTTATGTATGTTCTTATACAATATCTTCATTAACTAGTCATCTGGCTAGGAAATCACACTGATGTTATTGATGTTAGTCTGGTATGTAACCAATAAAAATATTAAAGGCAATTAATTCCTATGCAAACTCACCCACCTTGTCTCTCTGTTCATTAGAAGTATGATTTCCTATTTATTTTGAGCTCTGCATGATCCATACACATTTGCTCTCACTGAACCAACCAAGTCCTCTAACTTCTCCAATTAACTCTGAAACATCTCAACAAATCATCTATGAAAGAAAAAGGTTTTGGCTTTTACAGAACAAGCTCTAGTTACAAAAATTAATTATTAATAAATATATTGTCAAAAGTGTGTACATTTCTGCCACAGCTGGTGTGGCTCAGTTGGTTGGAGTGTCATCCCATACACCAAAATATTGTGGGTTCAATTTCCAGTCAGAATTTTAGTAACTGGCTTATTATGTGTGCAGTAAGATTTTTTTTTAAAAGGTCAAAATTGCAGTTCTAAAAGTTTGAATAGGCAGTTTGGCACCCAGAATACTATTTTGCCATAGAAACAATGTTGTGAATGTTTCAGAGGTTGGTGGGACAATATAAAAATGCCCGTTTGCCTTGTGGATGGAGCTGCTACTGCAGAACTAGGAGGCTGTTGAGTGCCTGAGACCTGGGTATGGAGGTAATGAAAACCCAGATGAAAGGCTGCAAATTAAAGAGAAAGAGGGAATTTAAATGAGTTATAGGAAAAGAACAAAGGCTGGATACAGTGAGAAAGGTCAACACTTGGAATAGTGAGGAAGAGAAAGAGAAGGAGAGAGAGAGAGAGAGAGAAGGAGAACCCTATCAGTCCTGATGCTGTTTCCAATCTCACTTTCACTTTAATCCTCTGGTTGTTAGTGAAGGAGGAAAGAAAGAGCAGGAGAGGAGTTGGAGGTGAAGGAGAGCTTCCTTCTCTCTTTCTCTTTCTATCTTCCCCTCCTAGAACTGTCTCCTTTCAGCTACTTGCCCCATTCTCTAAATCTGGCCACATCATGGTGAGATAAAACATTGTAAACAAGTAAGGATCTTCAAAAACAAAGGCTACCCAGTGAATTGTTTTATGTAGATAATTATTATATTGGCCACTGTCTTCCAGAACAAGTACATGCTGTGGTCACACAGCTGTAATGAAGAGATCAAGCTGTGAAGTGAAGTATCCTCACCCTCTGGGATTAGATTCCAAATTTGCCTTCTTCCAGAAACGTTTCTGAACACTGCGTGAGAAGAGAAACTAGCAACAAGAAGCAGCAGAAGGAATTGTCTTGATCTGCATTTTGCTAGCCTGGAGAAAAGGTGCCTTTGCAGGAACTCGGTTTGCAAACAATGAACATCTTTTGTGTTCCTTGTTGGCAAAGCAATTGATTCTAGTTAGAGATTGGCTGGGTGCCACTGTGCAAGCAGTTTGTCTTTTCTGTTCTGAAGCACACAGTAGAAAGAGCTGCAGAGCTCCAGGCTTTTTTTCTTTTCCTATTATAGGAAACTGATTATATCCTTTCTTTCTGCTACCTTCTCTACTATAACCAACTGCATGCATCCCATAGGCCACATTTTGTAATACTAAAAAAAGTATAAAGAACAAAACTAAACCTTTTGACATTTTTTCTTTATTTTTATCATTGACACTATTGCAGATGTCTCCATTTTTTTAAAATAAGCTGGCAGAAGACAATTTCTTATAACCAATATCCTCTCCCCTTCCCTGCCCCAAATGTGATTTATATTTACCTCTTTTTTTCCTAAGAAAGAAACCAACATTGTACTAGGAGCAAAAGATAGTGAGATTTATTCAAACTTTATAACAATGTGGCTATTGCGAAGATGGACTTCACTGTGAGAATCGTACCTGAGGAGCACTCGGGAAACCCACAGCAAACATTAAAGTTCTGTTACATTTGATTTAAAAGAAAAGTTACTTAGTATGATGTTTTATCTAAATGCTGATTGCTTTATTAAGAAAGACATGGATATCTACTACTGGTATCTTATTTATTTTCTCCTTCCTGTCTTCTGTAAAAGGAAATGGGATGCTTTATTATTACCATGGGAGGTCTTATACAAATGATTTAGTATTAAACAGTATCTAATAATAGCTTTAGTGTAATTGACACTTTGAAAGTGACAGGAGTTGAGGATCTTGCAGATGACCATGTGGAGGCTGAGGCCCTGGAAGTGTGGCTTTTTGCCTTTCATGACAGCGGGCACTAGGATGACAGGGAGGCTTTCTGACAACTGTGAGCAATGTCTGTTTCTGAGTATCCACTTGGATGTCATTGGGCTTGTCTTAGAGGAGGAATCCCATGCTTGGAAAAGAGAGAGAGGAGATGAGCCTTCTGCACTAGATTTAGGGGGAGGCCAATTGTTTGATTTCACATAGTGAAGGAAATATAAATCGTTCTTCTTTGTGACAATAAGATGCATTTTGCAGAATAAACATCCAAGCTTATTTTACAAAATCAAAACCCAGCAACAAATGTTACAAATCCAAGCAAGAGACCAGTCAGAAAAGGCTGAACGTTGTTGCACTTATTAATTGCTATCAATGTCAAGGATGAAAGAAGAGCCCTTCATGTTAGCAAATATCCTGATGGTAACAGAGGAATGAATATATGAAAGGACTATTATTTAAGTGTATTTTATTAAGATGTTATAGAATATATTGAACTATAATATTAGTGGAAATATTTTTTAACTACAGGGTTATCAGATTAAAGTCAACAACTTAATTAAAGAATTGAAAAATAAAGTGACCCCAGAACATTCCATTGAAAATTTTTAATTAACTATGCAGGAACTCACATTTGTGAAACATTCTTGACAGAAATAAGAAATAACTTTAGGGCAAAAAGTTGAAGCCACTTCTTTCAGTTAGAGTTTATTTCTCAATAGGAAGACAGAAAGCTGAAAGATTTAATAAAATTTTTAAAATTTAAGGAGCACAAAGTTGTAGCAACTTAATTAGAACTGCTCATGAGTAACTGATAGCTTAGATTATTGACTTATTCTTCCATTTATATGGGTATATAAATAGCAATTCATTTAACCTCTATTTTAAAAGTTGATTGTTTTTATTGCAAAAAGAAACATAGTCCACTGATAAGAGGAAATAAAGGAGAATAAAAATATATGATTCCTATTTTGGCACTTGAAAAACACGGTAATCAAGTGTTTCTTTTTGTTTTGTTTATGTGTTTATATTTATCCATGTTTGACATAATCATCGATATGCACACAAAATTTTGGTTTCTCCTTTTTGTTTCTCTCATATCTTTTTTCTTTAAACATTAAAATGCACTTAATAAGACATTTTTATTTTTCTCATGATAAAGGTAATAGTTTTTTATTTTTTAAAAACTACAGACAGGAATATAAAAAATTAAAATCACCATCGGTTCTATGACAACATAGATAACCACATTTTGGTGTACAATCCTTTACTTGTAGTCCATCTATGTCTATGTATCTATTCATTCATTCATTCATCCATTTATTTATTCATTCAGGTAAGTTTGTTTTCAGTTTCAGCATTTATTAATCAATGTAAACCCCAACATGATTTCCTGCATTGGGGGAAATATTTCCTGGTTAAGTGGAAAATTGTGCAGATAGCTTCTGGAAGACCTTCATTCTAAGGCAGCTTTGTACTGAAACATTTCATTTAGAACTCTGGACCTTCTTTCTTCAGTTTGCTGTTATCTACATCCACTAAGTAGAACTTGTATTGCTCATTGGGATCCAGCTTGTTTCAGGGTTCTGGGTTATTCTTTCTGTCCCAACAGACATCTGGGTTGAACAATGCCAGGTGTATGACATACAGTACAGCCCCAGTACCTCCAGCTCCAATAAATATAAAGAGGGGAATCAAGCTTGGATGCTTCTTGGCCTGACTGAGGATCTGACGGAGTATGGCTGTTCATTCAGATAAGTCTTTGGAGGCACTATTGCGTTCCAAGTTCTGCTCTTTGCTCTAGGAATACTGCAGTGAATGAAACAAAAATCTGTGCCATCATATATCTTACATTCTAAGTGAGGGAAACAGAAAATATATAATTAAAATATACAGTTCATCAGATGGTGAGAGGGAAAGAAAGTAGGAAAAGGGCATGGGATAAATGGGTGTATTTGCAATATTAAATGTGGTGATCAGAAAAAGACTCACTGAGACTAAGATATTTGAGCCAAGACAGGAAAGAAATGAAGAAGGAATAAGAATATTGAATGTCTGGCAGAAGAGCAAGTGCAAAGGTCCTGAAGTAGCAGGTTGCCTAGTGAATTCTAGGAATCGCAAGAATCTGGAGCAGAGAAACCAGAGGATACAGGTGAGATCCAAAAGGTAAGGAAGGAGTAAGAGGAGATCCAAAGGAGTAAGATTTGCTTCTTGTTTTCTCTGAGAAATATGGAAAGTCATTAGAAAAGGCTAAGCAAAGAACTTACCTGATCCAGCTTGTGGTCTAACAATCCGTCCTGAAATCTTGTGTTAAGAAAAGTTATAATGAGGTATAGAGGATAAGTAAGAGGCTGTTGCAATAATCTATTCAAGAAATGATGGTGTCTCAAACTAGAGAGCTAGTGGTGAAGGTGATATAAAAGAGTTTGCTTATCTTTGAAGGTGCAAACAATTGGATTTGCTGATGGAGGGAATGAGAGAAAGTAGGAAGTTAAGGGTGAATTCATCTTTAGTCTGAGCATCTGGCAGAAGGGCATTGCATTTGAGGGGGACTAAGGGAGGGCATCTTTGTGAGGTCAGGGGGGGAATGAGGACTTCGGTTTTAGAACACTACGTTATAAGGGATATGTGAATCTACAATCGAGGGGAATGGTTCAGCCCGGAGATAAATCTCTTGTAATTGTCAGAATATTTGTGATATTTAAAGACATATGATAGGATGAGATCAGGGACGGTGGTTCCTCTCTTGGGCAGAGAGAAAAGAGTGATCAGTTAACAACATAAGAATCAACAGAGTGGTTGAATAGAATTTTATTCAATCATAGTATAAAAGAATGACAAATATTGTGACTTTGGATTCTGAATATTTTGAGGGATGTTTTAGAAAATAACCCTAACATTTCTATATTCATTTTGCCATATATAATGTGCTCCCATGTATAATGTGCACCCACATTTTGGCCTAAACTTTCAGGAAAAAAATCTTTTGTTTAATTTTAATTCAATTTTTATTTATTTATATTTAGAAACAAAAACCGATTATTGTATTCCAGGGTATTATCTGCATATGGGTATTGACATTGCTTTCTAGAGTTATACTTCTAATGCATAAGCATAAATAAGAGAATTAAAAACATTATATAGGCACAAAATTAGTACTAGCCTTGCAACTACCCTTGTATAAATAACATCCTTATTTTTCTCTCAAAAATTTGGGGAAAATGGTATACATTATACATGGCAAAATATGGTAATATAGCACTGGTCTCCAAATATATTATGCAGATCTCTGGACATGCTTAATAACACATTGAGAATGGAAAGAAAGCCTGGCTGGCATAGCTCAGTGGATTGAGTGTGGGCTGTGAACCAGAAGTGTCGCAGGTTCGATTCCCAGCCAGGGGTACATGCCTGGGGTTGCAGGCCATGACCCCAGCAAACCGCAACATTGATGTTCTCTCTCTCTCTCTTTCTCCCTCCCTTCCCTCTCTAAAAAATAAATAAATAAAATCTTAAAAAAAGAAAAAAAAAAAGAATGGAAAGAAAGTATTAGACATCAATCTTATAAGTACCATTTAATAATCATTACATTTCTGGCTTCATATGAATTGATACTAATACACTTATATGTGTATATATGTTGAAAACAATTTTAAAGGTAAATAATCTAAAATGCTTGGAAAATACAGTACAATAGTGATAGACTCAGCAGAAAGCTGAAAAGGCCTTTATGCTATTTAATTGTGTCGTGGATCATCAGGGGACATATCACCATCCCTGTGTTTGGATGTGTGGGTGAAAGGGCAACTAAGGGACCCACCGCATGGCCCTAATGAGGGTAGGCTCCGCCATGTCAGCATGAACATACTTAACCAGCACACTCTTCCCAGAGGCCCTGAATGATCTGGGTGCTCAGAGTCCACCCTTCATTCACACACTTATTGATGGCATCCTGCAGTGCTCTGTTGGTCCTCAGCCTCCCCAGCAAGAGGACTATCAGTTGCACAGTGAAATCTGCTTCTCTTTGTTGTGTTTTTCTGCAATTATTTCATCTGAGAGAGACCCTCTAGGGTTCCTGCATTTGTCCTCTGAGGAGGGGGCCCAGCGCAGCAAAGTCTGGAGGCTGCTGAAATACCCTGCATGCAGCACTGTGATCATTTCTCGTCATTTATTTTTGCTGAAGCTATGTACCTTTGATTAAACCTGGCACAGCACTTTAGGAGCCAGTGATACACATCAAAGACGTTAGCTCTTCTAGATCAAAATAGACTGAAGGTTTGGACCTGGCCCAGCGCTGTTTGAACACTAAGAACCGTCCACAGCAGGAGGCAATTGCTTTTGGACAAGGATCAGGAGAGAACCAAATGCATTTTCTCTCTATTTCTTCCTTCGTTAGCGGCATGGCAAATGTCTTCATCCCATCAGAAGAGAAACCTTTATTGGACTTTTATTCAAAACCTGTCTAGGAGACAAAATTTGAGGTGGAAAATTTAAAACAAACTTCTAAATTATTAAACTTTGTAATAAAGATAAACATAATTTAAGTTTAACAAATAATATAAATACCTTGACAGTTTCCTTTATTTACATGTACTTATAGATAGAGCTCAAGTATATTTGAAGACTGTGCATTTACTTGCCTTTAGTGACCTAGGGACACTTAAAAAGAATACAGGTGCATCATAAATAGAATGAAGAGAAAAAATTATGCATGTATGTATGCTTTCGAGAACTTTTTCCAAAGACATTTTGAGAGAATGAAGGAGTTTCATTTTTATGTAATCTATTTTTAGAAATGAGTACCTGGTTTATTGCAGATATTCAGTAAGTACTTGTATAAATTCTTTTAAATGCCTGTTTCTAAATCATACTAATATAAATTAGTTTATTAAAGAAACTATTCATCATCTATTCCAAAATAAATTCAGTCACATTGGTAGAAGGACAAGTGCAATTATCAGAATGAAACAACTAATAACCAGTAATTCTGTTTTTACTATTCTAACAATGAGATTTTCAAATGCTGAGAGATTAATGACCTTTTTGTTTCCACACTGGATCTGTGATGTCGCCAGTATTATTGATCCCTGTCTGAAAGGAAGCCATTGAGGCTCTCAGAGTAAATTAATGTGCCTGTGATAATCAACTATTTGAATTAGGGATCAGCAACTTTTTCTAAAGGGTCAGCAAGTAAGTATTTTAGGCCATGTGGGCCATGCGGCTGCTGTGGCAGGGAAGCTGTCTTAGACAACACACAAAGGAATGAGTGTGGCCATATTTCAGGTCATTTTATTTATGGACCTGGAATTTTAATTTTATATAATTTTTATGTCATGAAATATGGTTCTTCTTTTAACTTTTCCCTCAACTATTTAAAAACATAAACTCCATTCTCCACGTGCAGTTAAGACCCAAAATGTGGTGGACTGGATGTGGCCCACAGGTGGTAGTTTACCAATTCCTCACAGAAGTGATAGGCTCGGGACAGACCTGGATCTTCTATGACGATGGGTTCTTCCCACTCACCATGTGGGATTGTTTTATAATTGAGGAGAGACCCTGCTCAGAGACTTGAAATCTGGAGGGTTTTACTGCTGTTCCTACTTTTGAAATTAAGTATAAGCCTCAAACATATTAAGCTCTGCATCCAAAGAGAGAGATAGAGTAATCACCAGCAGCAGAGCAATTAGCAAGAAAGAGCCAATAGCAAGCCCAATGAACACTTCATTGTCAGCTAGAGGGTTTGGCTAAAAGTAAATTTAATACTCATTAAAAAATGAACATTGCTTTAATGCCACTTCAGAGACTGGTAAATTGTAGTTAGCTCTAAGCAATTCAGGAAGCAGTCCCATTGCTTCAAGGTTGACATCTACTCACAAACAAATCCTTCACAAAGCAGGAAGGCTGGGAGAAGCCCATTCTGGGAAAGTTAGGCAACCCCTGGCAAAGTCCAGTCCAGGTATTCTGCCCCTTGAGAAGTGCACTAGGCATGACCGCCAGTGGAAAGAGAGTAGGCATTGATCCTACACAAATGCTGGCATGTGACCTTAATAAAGGAAAGCCCACCAAGAAAAAGTTTTGAAATTCCACCTGCTTATGAAAATAGTAATTAAAAACACACTCCTATCAAGGTACATTTCATCATTTTATATTTGTTTTCCTCCTCCCATACCATGATTTACTACAATCCCTCTGAAGCATGAAGCTGAAATCCTTTTCTCTAAACCTCTTCTTCCCTGAGTGATTTTGTTGGGGTAGAATAGTTCAAGAGAGCTGAGCAATTGCTGGTGTGCTGTGGAATAAAACTGTCAGGGTGATTTAAAAATACACATGCAGAAAATAGAAAATACATTTTTAAGACTTTGTCATTTTGTCTTTTGTGGAAAACAAGGCAGTGACATAGAGAGTTCAAAATAATAAAAGGCTGTTAACTGTGAGGCACTTACAACCTCACAGTCACATGGAGTGCCAGCAGCACTAACAGGTATTCAAGGGTCTCAGATCTAAAATAACAGCAGTGAATGGCCCAGAGATAGATGACTTCAGAGAAATGTACTTGAATAAGTAAATTAGTGAAGAAAGGAAGGAAATGGAAAGGAAGGAAATACATGTATACACATGTATTTTTTATTATAGATTTAGGAGGTTTTGGATACAGGGGGTTGATCATCTTTGTACTCCCCATTTTCCTTTGTTCTGGTTGATTTTATGACATCATGGAATTAACCTAAAAACATAGAAATTAACCTAAAATGCTGGACTTGTCTTTAAATTGCCTTTAGTTTTATGTTTGCCTACAACCTCTATTTGAAGAACTTCCACAGCTCTGGGAGTTTGCATATGCACACATGGGGGCTTAGGGGACATTCTTTATTAGACTGGCATTAATATATCTTGTATCATAATGAATATTCTATTCTGTACTACCCTTTGAAGAGAAAAATGCATATTCATGCACTATTGTGAGTGAATAAGGGAAAAGAACAAGAAGAAAGACTACGCTGAAGAGAGGTAATTTTACTCCCTATCAATCTAGATAGGTAAATAGGTAAATGGATGGATAGATAGATAGATAGCTGATAGAAAGATGGAGATAGAAAAATAGATTTAATTATGTACTTTAAGCAAAAAAACAGATATTGGAGTTTTCTAATAAGCTTGGCACAGTCTTTTTTTTTTCATGAAGTACAAAGAAATGATAACATTTAAAAATACCCTATGGTAAATGGGAAGGAGTTCAATAAAATCTATTTGGGGTTTGGTTAAAAATACTCTTTTTATTTTACTCATATTGTAAAATTGTGGTAAAAGAAATAGAATGGAAAGTATTAGGAAAGATATCAATTATTTTAATACAACTTTTAATAAGTGTCAAAATATTTAAATAGAAATTTGAACTAGTTTCTATGAATATATTATTTTTCATACCAGGTTTTGAGCTTGAAAGGGCTATGTGTAATCCTTAGCCAAGGCTTTGCAATAATGATTTCTTCAAATTCATGGTGTTTATGATCTATAAAATACTTTCATATGAGTAAATAATATATTTTTAAAAACATCTTTAAAACATTTTAGTCATTTATAATAGTTGATTTTAGTAGGATCTAATAGATTTTTTCTTAAATTATCTACTACAGAGTGTGGAACAAATAACACCTTTTTATTATGAAATCATAAGCATGTAATTCTGTAACATAACAATATCACACTCAAGCACACCATCTGACATTTTAGATGAAATGTTCAAATTAAAACTATAAATTATTACTCCCATATTATTACCTTACCAACCACGTTCAAGCAGGTCTTACTTCTGCCAGACCCTATATATTGAAATTTCTTGAAAAATGTGTTTTGATTTCAATTCCAGTGAACTTTCTCTATAGCAATCATTTCAGTAATAATAAGGTTCCAATTTGCAAACTCGCATACATTTGTTAGGGCAGTACTCTGCAGTCAGCTTTTGCACCAATAAAAGGAACATTTAGTAAATGAACATAAGTATACAAAATACATAAAGATGAGGATTCAGGGCCTCTTCAGGAATGTACCCAACAGTGGTTCTTCTCTTGCTACCCATTCCCCATTCCCCACTACAGGAATCATTTGGGGTAAATACCACGTGCTTTGGCACCTGATGCATTAATTCTAAGAGACCATGTGTGGTTCCCTGGTTAGTAATGGGGAACCATCTGCAGCTGCTCCAGATGTGTACATGGCTGGTACTTAAACATCTCCTTGACTACACTCAGCTATTGCGGTGGGTGAGGGTACCATGTCGATCATGGTCTTGTTTGCTGAGGGCTCTTCAGGTGCTCCTTTAAACAGCTCCATGGATTGCCCAAGGAAACAAGAAAGAGAGTGCAAGTGCATATCCAGACCTGGACAGGGCTTCATTGAAGTCCCTAAACTTCCCAGCCTCCCATACACAAGAAGCAAACACCAGTCTTGGAATACTTCCTCTCACCTTCAGAGAAAGTGAGTCTAAAAGCCACCTGAAAGTTCCTGTAAAACAGACATGCTACTAAAATCTCTGAGCAACCAACACTGACCATGAAGGAGGGGCTCTCTGTGCAGCCCTAGGACCAGGAACTCTTCTGTGGAAGAGGGAGTCAGCTCCTTATCGGTTGCTACATCCCAGATTTACCCCGATCACTACACTCTCACCAAGGAAGCCATGGTTGCTCATTTCTGAGCTTTTATCTACACCTGCCTCCCCTGAGGACAAGGCAGCTGTGAAAACAGAAAGACAGAGCCTGATCAACATCAGATGCGTAACTGAGAGGCCTGAAAATTAGTTTTTGGTTTATATGTTTCTAATGGTTGAAAATGCTTTTCTGTATATAAATATTTGCTGACAAAAAAGCTGCAATCTTGATTAATTTGTCGAATTATGAAGAACTGAAAAATATATCTCTTAACAAATCATACTTCTTGCCTAAATTTTATCTTACCCAGATATTGTTTGTAGAAATTTTACTCTGACTTTAGTCAACATGTTAAGTTTAGCATTTAAAAATGTATGTTTTGTGTGAGGTAAAAATTAGATCACTTAGAATTAGAATTTCAGAAATTTATTTTTTGCAATTTTCCAAATAATCATTAATACACAGAAACCACTTGTTAAAAATAGTCTCCATTCTTTATGTGCTCCAAAAATCTAAGTATTCTAAGAACAGGAAATTTAGGGTGAGTTTGAAAATGTGAGAGGTCTAACATTAGACCTAAAACTTTAGATGTATTTTCTACAAGAGCAGGATAAACCATATCAGGCATTTTGAAGCTGGTATCTTCTGACAACTGCTTGCCACGTCTTAGTAGTGGTTATAGGAGCCACAGAACTGCAAGGCTCCATTCTCATGGTTTGGTTACACAGATGCAGCCGTAGTCCAGTAATTTAAGCAGTAGGATTTAATAACAGACAAAGCTAATTAAAAATGAGTTGCATTGATAAATGTAATTAACCCACTTTAAATTTCAAGGCTTTAATATTTTAGTAGGTTTTCTCTTTTGTTCTTCATCACTTTCGTAATTACTTTTCCTCATTCTTTTGATTTAATAACAGAAAAACTGAATAACCTTTGTAGAAAAAATACACAGTGGGAAAAACTGACCTGAGAGAGTATAAACGCTATCCAAGTCCTGCGGTTACATTGTATGTGACCAAATGTGAAAAGAAACCTTAACAATCATAATGATCATGTTAGAATAAATAAATACACTGTTTTCTCCAAGTACGGTTATGATGGAGAAAGAGAATGTTTATCTAGTTGTTGACGGTTTGTGTCAAAATTGAAACAGAAAAAATAAAACAGAGCTCTTCAGCATATAACTCCAGGATGCAAGCTGACTCCTACACAACTCTATTTCCGCCCCCCATTTTCTTAGGTACAGCATATGCTCAAACTCCAGAGAACAGGCAAAATTCAATCACTTAGTGAGTAGCTTTGAAAGCATATGGTTTACTGTTGTCAAATTCAGAGTTTCTCAGTGAAAGCACTTACCAGAGGAGTAGCTTCAAATACACATTTTACTGCAGATAAATTAAGCAAATAAATGAATAATAAACTCACCCCCTAATCTACCCTAGTTTGGTGACCTCTTAAACTCAGAGACCAGTAAAGAAAACTATTTATCCAGGTGTCTTCTTAGATTGTGTGCATGTGTGCACACATCTGTATACAGTGAAATCAGCTTCTTACCCTACACCTCAGTGCAAAAACTGTTACATTTGCCTTCAGAAGCACTCAGTGCCCATAGAGATCCTGTCCGTGCCTGCATGCTGTGAGGCACAGTGAGGACGACGACTCACCAAGCATCCAAGCTTCAGTTTCCCGCCTGAGGATTATCACTCTGACCATACTTTCCTCTTTCTGCCACGGAGCTTGCCAAGGCCCTGATTGGCAAGGGCAGAGCCAGCATTTGCCCACAATAATTCAGGGAATTCTGTGGCCTCATGCAGAAACCGTAAAGCATTCATGGCCTCTGAGAGGCCATGGAGGGGCCAAGAGTTCTCAGAGCTGCTTTTCCTGGACACACAGATGTCTAAACGTTAGAAATGGTCATTTGGTCTTAAGAATACCTCCTGATGGTGAACAGATTCTGCACATTTTTATGTCAAGATAAAAACAGTCTGTGGATACTTAATTATAACACAGTTATTCTTTCCTGTTATTCTCCCCTTCCCTTTTTCTTTTAATCTAACACCTTTCTCTAGAAAAAACCGGTCGGACTAAACACTTACTAACATGATCTTCAAGTACATTGGAATCACTTTACCTAGAGAGCTGTTCAAAATATCCTTCCCTGGGCCCCTTGCCTGAAGGTTTTGCTCTAATTGGTCCAGAATGGGTCTGGGCTCTACGTTTGTAAAAGCTCTCCCCCAGATTCTTATATGCAGCCAAGATTGAAAATCACTGCTTTTTGGAGAAAATACCCCTAGGTGGGGAGTGGGAGGTGTTAAAAAAATCTGTGAGTAAAACACAGTGACCCAATACTCTATTTCCAAAAGTGAAAGACACCCATTGCTGTAGGAGTAAGTGATAGCCCAGTTACCTTAATTCAGAATCGGCAGCTTTGTTCACTGTTTTACAGTCTCCATGTTATTAATTTTCTGTTTCATAAATCTGACAAACATAATTGTTAATTACATACCGTACACTCCACCCTCACAGTAATGGTTTCTCTCAGAACCCGCATCTGATATAAAGCTATAGTACAATGCCTCACTATATTAAATTTCAATTTAATTATCTTTATTACAGCACCGTCTCCTTGGAGGAAATTATTAACTCTGAGATGGACTTATAATAGAAGAGAAAGGTACTGAGGGAGGCTTGCCCTAAAGCCCTATGCTCCTATATAGGCTTCAGTCGCAGGCACAAAAGCAACGATAAAAGGGTTGAAAAACGAGCTTCTCTTCCACTTCCTCAGCTCCCTGTGATGTGATCCCTCAAAAGTCCCTACGGGCACACACCAAGTGAGTGGCATGAGAAATGGGACTTTAATGCACTACTCGTGTGTGTGCACTTTAGTTAAAAGCAATAATTTTCAAACAATTAGCACAGGAGAGAATAAGTATCAGCCTGTGGACAGTACATGTTAATTACTTAATAATTAATCTTTTCATAGTTAAACTTTATTTCGTACTTTGTGACTTTAAAAAAGCTTAGGGTGTTTTAGTTTTAAACATTACCCATGTGACTTTCAGTAAGATTCTCTGTAACCTTGGTTTTCAAATTAAAAGAGTTAGTGGCTTACAAGCTTACCACAAGTACTTGTATCCCTAAATGAACACTGAGGAGCTTGTATTCCCTGCAACTGGGGCATTAGCTGATGGAGGAGAAACAAACTAGAAAATGGGTCCACGGGATTTTGGACCCATTTTAAGCAAAATAGTGAAAGAAAATTTATTATCATTAATGAACATTTATACAGCAAATATTTACAAAAAGTACTTTGATATCGCCTGCTGTCAGGATGGACTGACACCATTCCAATATTCCTCACTCCTATTTTTGTTCTGCTTAAACATGTGAGGAAACTAAGGTACAGAGAAGTCAACTTGTCTCAATCTCAGACCATGGGGTCCAACACATACACAGATAATACTATGGAAACTTGAACTATCCCATGAATTGGAGATATTAGTATGTAGCCAGGCCTCCAGTTTGAGCCTAAGTTTGAGCCTATAGGATACTGACAATTTGGTAATTGGCGATGTGGGAGGGAGAGGTGGAGACTTAAGATGCCTCTTTGGTAAGAATTCATCTTCAGGGAGAACAAGCAAATAGCTGTTCTAAGAGGAGAGAGCATTTTGAGTACACACTGTGTGCCTGTTACTCATATAACCCTTATTCTCCGCCTCAGGGAAATGTTGCAATAAAGAGTGAAACTTGACTGTCCAGAAATTGGACTTCCAGTCAAAATGTAGATGTAGGTAAACACAGCTTGCCTCCTGGCACAACCACAGAGAAAATGACAACTAAACTAAAGAACAACTATTACCCAGAATCACCAGAAAATCAAGCTGTATAGAAGTCTGACAACCAAGGGATTAGAGAAGCCACAATCATCCAGACAGATAGGAGGGTGGAGACACGGAGATGTGCAGAGACACAGAGAGGTAGAATGGGCACCTCCACACCCATATGTGGTAGGTAAAAACCAGGAGGGATATCTCAGGAGTGAGGTATCCCAGGCTCACACCAGACCGTCCAGCCCAGTGTCCAGTGCCAGGAAGGTAAGCCACCATAACTTCTGGCTGTAAAAACCAGTGGGGGTTGAAGCAGCTGAAGAGACCATGGGATTCTCAGGAGTCTCCTCTTAAAGGGTCCACAACTGACTTAGGATTTACACAGACTCACTCCCTCTGGGCTCCAGCACAGGGGCAGCAGCTGAAAGGGCACCAATGGCATGCAGGGAGAAACTGAAGTGCCTGGCATCAGGACAAGTTTGGAGGGACAGCTCCTCCCAGACAAAACTCCAGAGACCAGGCAGTAGTATTGTCCCATTTCTAAGCCCTCCCCAACACAGAGCCACAGAGTGGCGATACCATATTTGAGACTCCATCAACCTGATTCACATGGGTTGCCCCACCCTAGAAACTGAGACTCCACACCATACAACTTATGGGTGCACTTTTCTACAATAGGCCATGCTACTAAGACAGGGAGTCAAAGCAGCCCTACCTAATACAGAGAAACAAACATAGGGAGGCTGACAAAATAAAGAGACAAAGAAATATGGCCCAAATGAAAGAACAGAACAAAACTCCAGAAAAAGAACTAAACACAATGGAGATAAGCAATCTATTATATGCACAGTTAAAAATATTGGTTATGCCCTGGCTGATGTAGCTCAGTGGATTGAGCATGGGCTATGAACCAAAGGGTTGCTGGTTCCATTCCCAGTCAGGGCCCATGACTGGGTTATAGGCCAGGTCCCCAGTGGGGACATGTGAGAGGCAACCACACATTAATATTGCTCTCTCTGTCTCTTTCTCCCTCTCTTCCCCTCTCTCTAAAAATATATAAATAAAATCTTCAAAAAATATATTGGTTATTAGGATGCTCAAGGAACTCACTGGGTACTTCAACAATATAAAAAAGACCCAGGCAGAAATGAAGTTTACAATTAAGTGAAATAAAGAAAAATTTACAGGTAATCAACAGTGGAATGGATGAAGCTGAGAATCAAATCAATGATTTGGAACATAAGGAAAAAAATCAATAAGAACAGCAAGAGGAAAAAAGAATTTTTAAAAAAGGATAGGCCAAGGAGTCTCTGGGATAACTTACCAACATTCGAAATGTAGGGCTGCCAGAAGGAGAAGAAAAAGAGCAAGAAATTGGAAACTTATTTGAAAAAATAATGAAAGAACACTTCCCTAATTTGGTGAAGAAAATAGACACACAAACCCAGAAAGCACAGAGAATCCCAAACAAGATGGACCAGTAGAGAACCACAATGATTAAAATGCCAAAGGTTAAAGATAAATAATCTTAAAAGCAGCAAGAGAAAAGGAGACAGTTACAAAGGTGTTCCCATAAGACTGTCACTTGATTTCTCAAAGGAAACTTTACAGGCAAGAAGGGACTAGCAAGAAGTATTCAAAGTAATAAAAAGCAAGAGCGTACACCCTAGATTACTCTGTCCAGCAAAAGTATCATTTAGAATGGAAGGGAAGATAAAGTGCTTCCCAGACAAAGGAAAGCTAAAGGAGTTTATCATCACCAAGCCATTATTTTATGAAATGTTAAAGATGCTTATTTAAAAAAAAAGATCAGAATTATGAACATTAAAGTGGCAATAAATTCACAGCTATCAATTGAATCTAAAAAACAAGCTAAGCAAAAAGCAGAACAGATACAGAATCACATTTAGAGGGTTATTAGTTGAAACGTGGAAGGAGGAGGAGGAGGACAAAGGTGCAAGGATTAAGAAGTACAGAGTGGTAGGTACAAAATAGGCAGGGGGATGTTAAGAATAGTATAGGAAATGTAGAAATCAAAGAACTTATGTGCATGACCTATGGACATGAATTAAGGGGGGATTGCCAGAGGGAATGAGGGGTACTGGATGGAGGGGGGAAAGGGGGAAAAATTGTGACAACTGTAACAGCATAATCAACAAAACATATTTTAAGAAGAGTGAAACTTGAAATAGATGATACTAAAATTCCTTCAATAGATTGGGGTGATGGGTACTTTACCTTTTGGGGGTTCTAACAAAGCAAAGATGAATAGGTGAGAAGGAGTTCCAGATTTGGCAGATATTGGAAGCTAGAGGAGGCTTCATGTCCTCACTGAAATCCTGTTCGTGAGTATTGATGTATTTGATGGAATAAGACAGCGGGAATGGTCAGCATCAGGCAGTAACTCAGAGTACCATACTAATGGGAGAGAAATATGAGAATGCTAGAGGTGCTTGTTTTTTTACCATCAAATTAGTGTGAACTAAGTAAAGATAAATGATTAAAGTCCAAACAAAATTCTTCTTGAATTATAAACCGGAGCCTACATAGCCATAATATGTGATCTTTATGTACTTTGTCTGGCATTAGAACTTGGTGCAATGTGCTGCCTATGGAAGTTTAATATTTGCTCATTAAATGAGACTTGTGCGAACCATCAAGGTTACATGATTCCTCATGTAGGTTTTCCCTTCTGTGTTTGAAGAATCTATTTGATGTTACAAAATGAATCAGTTGGGCAACAGTCACGAAAACAAAAACAGCTGTAAGAATTTCTCATGGAGGTAACTCAGAAAAAACTGATCACTAAATATTGAGAGAAATAAAAAAGTGAAAGGGGAGGGCTTGATTAGTAACTACAGGATGTCACTTCCACCTCATTAGCAAAAGGACTAAAATGGAAAATGTTATCCAGGAACCCATGATCTCTGCTGTTAACTGTACAGGTTGAATAATCCCTCCTGTTGCTGGAGAAGGACGCTACTTTGCAAGATCGTAGTAATAACCTGATTCTTCTGCTACTGCTGCCAGCAGTGCTACCCGAAGCCAAAGGAAAGAAAACATACTTTCTCTTATTCTCCCCTGGAAATTCCCTGGGAGGGCCTCCTTCTAGAAATATACAAGGAAGCCACTTATCAAGGGAGCTGTTAAAGTTTGCAAGTTTCCAACCTGCTTAAAAGAGAAGAACACAGTTGAATGGAACAGTCCTGAGAGCCAAAAGACAAGTAAGCAACATAAATGACTAACCTCACTCAAAGGTTAGAAGAAGCTGAGAATACTGTGGTAGCTTCGATAGATCAAATGTAATCATCAAAGGGATTTTTTTACAGAAATTATATAGTGATTGTCTGCCACACAGTATAACAAGAAAACCATCTATTCTTTTTGTTTCATGATTCACAGACGTAGCTTTGAATACTTGCTTCTATTTACTAAAATTTTGGTTGCAAAACATTTATGAAAACAATTATATGCACAATATATTGTAAACTAATATATAGTCAATATAAATATTGCACATTTTATTAGACTCTTAGTGGGCACACAAATTACCTGTAAACACTTAGAAAAAAGAAGGCAGTGCAACAAAGGAAATCTAATGCCTGACACAGGGCCAAATGGAATGTCTGAGGATGAGTTTGATGGAAATAGCTTATGAAAATTTACTCCCATTAGAGAACATCTTTTTATGTCAGCTCAGTAACATCCAGGAAATAAATGAAGATATTTTAAAAATCAAAGTGATATAATCATATAAGTGGAGACATAAAAATTGATAATGGCATAGTATACCAGCTCCAGAGAAAGAATATTTACCCCATCAGGAGAAAGTAATGAATTGTAATAAGCCTGGAAACAAGCTAAGATGTAATTAATATCTCTGAATCAGTTTTGTAAAGCTATTACCTTAATTTGCAGTATTTTGAATAAAATAGAAAATATTTAGTAGCAAAAGCAAAATAGTAACTAACTAAATGATGGTGATTTCTGGGACTTTTTTGATATACATACTGAGTCTTTCTTTTTCATTGGAGACTAAAGTGTTACATTCCATCTTTGGAGAGAATAATCCTGTATATAGGGAAAATAACTCTCAAAGTAAGTTAGCAGTCAAAGAAAATCCAGGTGGCAAATACGAGATCTCCCCAAAGGCTGGACCCTACAGACAACTCATGTTCTATTAAGAAAGTATCAAGTGCAAATTATTACAATGTTCTTATTTCACAGTGATAGACTTCACCACACATTAGTAGACATTTCAAAACAAAAGCCATATAATTGGTTTTGAAGTTCTTATCCTCCTTTATGTCCAATAACTAGCTGTTGTTCTTAGACCAAGGCCTCAGCCTTTCCCTGTGAAGGTACTACCACTCCCCCAAGGCCCAGAAATGGCTCTGGTTCAAGAGAGACAATGAAGTAAATCCCCAAGCAGGCAGGAGAGGCAGCCTCCAGATACACCTATCCCAGGTGCATGAGGGCAGGAGGAAGCTGGGGAGGGGCTAGGAGCAGTGCTGCCCTGAGGTCCTATTGAATGTTAGGAACTTTGGACAATCACTGTCATTCAGATGGTGCCCTGCAAAAAAGAACCACAAGCTGCAAAGAAGGAAGGAACAGAAAGAATAGGACACTGGAAATGTGTGCCTGTTTGTAACCCTAGGATGGCCTCCAGCCAAAGAACATCTTCAGGTGTGGTGCGCTCTCATCTTCTGCATGCCCTCCATGGACGCCTGCCTCCAAGCAGCTATCCTGATTTCCTCCGGGAAGTTATGTGCCTGGTTTTTTTTTACAATATTTGCTACATGTATGAAACACAACGGTACATTAGATATTTCGTGAATGATCATGTTTTTATTAAGGGGGTAGTCTTACAATCTCCGAAATTGGGATGTGTCTTACTGATGAAGTGCTTTCATAACTTGAATTGGTAATGTTTCTTTTTCTGTTACTCAGTGCAGAAATCAGATAAAATCTAATGTGTGATACTAGACAAATTTTAGATTCTTTGTAAGTGGAAGCCACCCCCTCACTAAAATGATTTATTTAAGTTTCTTCCACCATCAAAACCCCTTATACCATATACTGGAGACTCAGCAAAGATTTTTGGTAAGGGTACAAGAGATCATTGATGAATGATCTTGCAAGGAAACTAAGCTATTGGTCAAAGTTAATAGGTAGGAAACAGACTAGGTAAGGACAAGATTAGGCTTCAAAAAAGGGAGAAAACTGATAAGTCCAGAATAAAACTGCATATACAATATCTGACATGTTTTCATATTTCTTCAAATGCAAATACTTTCTCACCTGCTCCCCTGGAGCGCAGAGTGGCAAACACCACCCCTCTCCATCTCTTGTGTTCCAAAGGATCCAAATGTTCGATCACAATATAAACCAAGTTAGGAATTTTCTGACTGGAAGAGAATGAATTATTCCATGACAAAAAAAAATATCCTGACAGTTTCTAATACAAAAATAGCCCTAGAGAAAGCTACTAAGCCATTTATCTGTTGAAGGTATAATTTCTTTTGATTCTATAAACTGTACCAAAATTTGAATGTATTATGTATTGTGATAAAACACCCTTTTCCCTTAGCCTTTTGAGAGTGAGTGCACTCAGATGGCCCACGAAATGCATTACAGGGACACATCAGGTATTCTGTGAGCCAAGGATGCCCCACTTTGATCTGCCAACAAGGAGTTTGTGACACAGTGTCCCCACAGAGTGAATGCACAGCACAGGAGGGTCTTTTAACTAAAGTGCACAGAGGGAAAAATTTATGAGGTTCATATGAAGTGGTTTGTGTTAGCTCTGAATGAAAGAAGAAAGGGAGAGGGGAAAAGGAAGCACCATTTTTTGGCATAAAGATCCAGTTGGGCCTGGTGTGATTTTAATCATCCTAACGCATATTTGAGAAGACTGGCCACAGAGCCCAAGACTGTCTCCATACAGCATGCAAGAAATGTAAAGCAAAAAGTAGCTGGTCTCTAAACAACCCACAAAGCAGATTGCTAGTTGATACTTCCTGAACTAAAATTCTTTAAGTTACAATGAGAACAACTTCTCAGTAAATAAAGAGCATAAGTCCTCTCTTTGGTTCCAATGGGACTTTGTCATGACTTGTAATGAGCTGAACATTGTAATGCATGTTCTAAAAAAAATTGACTATTACTGTGTGTGCAAAAAGTACAATGCACATGCACCAGGACATTAACAAAACAGCACCTGCACAAACTAAGATTGCAACTCTATTCTCAGCTTATCTTTGCTTTTCACTCACTGGGATCATTTCTGCTTCAATAGGAAAGGAAGCCCGCACATGCAAGCATAATTCATACCTTAAACAGGAGCTACCACTTTTGTATGAATCAGCGCTCTGTAAACAAAACAAAAATCTGAAAAATTTTTAAGTCCAAATATTCTCTGTCAGATAAGTATAACAGGATTCCGTGATGACAATGGTAGCAGTAGAAGACAACCAGTATTACAGGCTTTTAAAGCTGGGGTTGGAATTGAGGGGAAAGAGTCTAATTATGGCCTTTTTAAAGAATTATAATTGACTACACTCTTAAACAATATAATTCAAACTTTATTGAAAGCCATTCTTAAAAATAACTTCATCAACAGGATTATAGAATTAAAGATACGGAGGTGCAAGGATGTAAATAGCAATAATGATCATGCTTACTCATCCTTTTAAAAATGCCAACAATTAGCAAAGCTCTCAAGATTAAACCCATCATCCATCTGTGGGAGGCAAGTAACAGACTTGCTAATGAACTGAGAAGAGACAAGCCAGGTAAATAATAAAAATCACTTCAATGAATAAGTATTGTGTATTTGTCACTATGTTCACTACAAATGCGATGTCTTGCACTAAATATTTGATAGTTATCTTCTTATTTAGTTCTTTCAACAGCCCTATGAGGTAGGTACCTGTTATGTTTTGAGTGTGGGAGATGAGAATCCTGAAGTTGTGCATTTATGAGCCCCGCTCATGTCTCGCTGCCAGCCAGCTGCCGAGCTGTGCAGTGCGGCTCTGGATTCGAGCCTCAGCACTGCACTGCTGCTTGCCCCAGGTCTAGTCCTCACATGTTCCTTGGTTACTCTTGCTATAAACGGAAAGGGGAAAGCAGCACCAAGAATGTTGTTATTAGGGCAAATACACATTTTAAAATAGTGGAAAGTGAGAAAGCTTAGGATAATGAGAGAAGTAACTAGTGAGCATCCATGATACAAACTACAATCTTACAAAGACCATTAGGACTTGCTACAGCCATAGAAGCTCACAGAGAAGAGACTTTAGAGAGTATTCTATTTGATCCAACTTAGGGACCCTGTCCAATGCATTCCTGGCAAATGGCCATGTATTATAGGCTTAAATACTTCCAGTAATGGGGTTCTCACCTCCTTACCAAACAGCCAATCTCAATTTTGAATCACTTGACTTTTTAGAAATGGCATCCTTATATGGAGTCAAAAATCAAGGTTGTTGTCATTTCAAGTAATTACTTTTACAACAATGAGTTGTCCTAAATTCTGTATCACTCGACCATTGAAGGGAACTACTATTTCACTGTAAAACATAGGAGGTGACTTGTAATTCAAATGGCAGAGCAATTAGTTTCATGAGTGGTGTGTCAGGGTTTGAATCTGTTTCTATCAACTGTGTTAAGGATAGTAAAATCCAGTGGCAAACCTGGATTATAGTGTATAACCTAAATAAAATTTACCAGTAAGTCAAGGGTATTACAGGTCACAAAGTCACTGCACTTTATTGCACAGCTTAATCAGAGTTGTGTTGATAAATATATACCTAATACTTGATGGAACCAAGATTCAGAATCGGGCAAGGCGGCAGAATGCATGCAGTGGGTCTGTAAAGTACGTAATTACCACTAAAAACCCTCTCAGTGAGGAGCACGGGAGGATTGGAGCAATGAGTCAGATGTGGGGTAGGACACAGGACGGGCCGAGGAGTGGCTCTCCACACTTCCAGGTGTCCTTAGAGGGTAGGGCTTCGATGCACAAAACCAGGCATGGCACCTGACTTCACATGCCCACCCCTCACATCCAGCCAAACAGACTTAACTTCAGGGACAATATTTGTTCTCAGAGCAAACAGAACAGGAATACACTTTAATCTGCTCTATAGATACACAGTGCCGCCTCTTAGCCAAATGCCTGACTCCTGAGCAGTTCACTGTACTCTGGAAACCAAATGTCAGACAGGACAGGAGAATGTAACTCCTTCATTTCTAGAGGAAAGTGTTAAGACTTCTTTCATATCACCTAATATTTTACATCCATTTTGTCTCAGATGAAAACTTAGCATTCTAAGTACAAGCTACAACAAAAGACTTACATATTTGCCTTGGTAGGTGTGTTTCACGGAGCAGCAGGGCACTGCTGATTCCCTGCCCCCATCTCCAAGAGGGGCTACAGCTGACCTCCATAACGGGAAAGTTTCTGCAGTCTCACTGTGAATTTGAAAATATATTACTGCTTGAAATGACTTCTCAGTTGTGCCATCTATGTGAATTAGTCAACTGGTTTCTACAAACTGGCATAGTAGTCTTTGATACCAAGTTTATTTAGTTTTTATGTTGATATTACATGTTCATTTATTTATTTATTTTTGATCTTTTAAAAAAATGGTGAGCATGTAAGTTCCAAAATAAATAACCACCTTCTTCAGAGTATCCCAAAAATCTTAGTGCAGTTTAAAGCTTGAACAAATTCAAAAGCAACAGAGTTACACACTTACAAAGAATGCCATTGTTCATAGCTACATTTCTTTTATGATAACACAGTTTTACAAATTTTTAAATTTTTTATTTTAATTTTTTCCAGTTCTTCTTACTGAAGACAGTACACATTGATCAAAGAAATATTAAAGATTTTTCAAGATTCACAAAATTACATACATATAAAAAGAACTTAATATTTCAAAAGATTATTACAAAATAGTACATTTATACTTGTAAAGTAACTAGGGCTTTCGAGACACCCAGCAGAATGGCTGCCGAGTTAGGCCACGTCATGTGGGAATGGAGCAACTGAAATGCCATCTCCGTGTGTGCGCTTCTTTCCTCACAATGAGCGGGTATAATATCAAAAGAGTATCACTGCCTTTGAGATGTAATTTCTACTTTATGAATGTATAAATTAATGGTGGAAGAATTTGGAGAAGAGCATCTGCTCTCCCGGGTTGAGTCAGGCCTCGGCTCCATGGCACGTGATTGGAATTAGAAAGCATCCTTTCACCCACCATGCAGCTACAGAATCTAACCATAATGAAGATGGGGAGGGTAAGAAGAGATTTTCTTCATTCAATTTTCAAAGTCAAAGCTTGGAAAAAGCCTACTTGGAGAAACTGTGCATACATGTAGATTTGGTTCATTCTTTCCACTCCCTAGAGTGGGAAAATACAGGAACGCGGACATCTGTGCTCACATGTTTCTTTAGGCTTCATTTCCCCCTGCCCCTCGCCTCCCCTATTGCTCTAATGGCCACTGAATGCCACTGCCACAGGAAATCCATGCAGATGGTGAGGAAGCCAAAATTAGGCTTTATCACTCAACAAATATAGAACAACCAAGCAGAAAATTGTCTTCCAGATTAATTTCATGGACTTATTTTATGAACAAGGGAAACAAAGAGATCAGTTTTATCAGACTGTGTTTTATCAATTTTGGGGTGAAAGTGTGAATTGGAACTAAGCTTCCTACATCCTCAAAGATGCTTTGTCTAAGCCACTGCTCAGATAGCTTATGTTTAATTTCATTTCTCCCAGATAGACTGTAACCTAGCTGAAAGTAGAAATCATATCTTTTCATTGTTCTGTTGCTAGCACAGAGCTGGCACATGGCACATAATCAACAGATGCTTGTTTAGCTAAAGGGAAATATTAAGATAGTACAAATTCTTAGGTGAAAGCAAGCTATTCAAGTACGCTCATGTTTTGTTTCCTCTCTATTCTGGGTTACATAAGAAAACAAGGGTGCTTTTATAGTAAAAGGATGATACTGTGTTCACATTTTTGATAGAAAGAACAAATTCAAGGAAAGGGCTGAGCTCACTCTGGTTTTAATTTCTAAAGGGAAAGACAACAACAACAACAAAAAGAAAGAAAGAAAGAAAGAAAGAAAGAAAGAAAGAAAGAAAGAAAGAAAGAAAGAAAGAAAGAAAGAAAGAAAGAAAGAAAGAAAGAAAGGAAGAAAGGAAGGAAGGAAAGGAAAGACACAGTAAGTTAGAAAATGAAAGAGTATACAAAACATCCCAGAACAATGAGAGACTCAGAAGAGATTGCAATGGGACTAGGACTTGGAACCACTTCTTGTAAACGTTGCTTTAGGTATTAATTTTTGTGCAAATGGCATAACAGATCCTCATCCACCATGCACATAAAAGATTGCGGTGTCAGACAGGGCTACCCCATGTAGATTTTGTTTCCAAGTCAGCTTTCTCACAAACGTCTCTATATTTTCTGACAAATGAACGTAACATGTTCATTTGAACAAGGAGGGCCTATTGTCTCCATCTGCCTTTGGCTTGTTTGCTTCCTTAGGGGGGCCTGATAAAGGAGCAACATCTGGGCAGGAGGGAAAGGCTTTGGAGTTGTCAAAAACCACTAGTTAAAAAGCTTCAAGCCGAGCTCTGCCGGTGTGTTACTGCTGTGGAAGAAAATGCTTGAAAACAAGACATACATTTTTAATAAATGGAGACTTGAAAAGTTATTTTTATTTGATCTGAGCCTGACATTATTCTGTGCTTCTAAATTCCTTTGGAAACACAAAAATTTTCAATTCCCATGTGGTCTTCAAAGTGCTCTGAGGAATGTGAATATTGTGCAATTATCTTTTGAAAGAATGGAAAGTAAAGGTTATTTTTTTGTAAAGAATAACCTCTACTCAACCTTAAATATACAAGAAATACCTCATTCGTCTTCTTTATCTGATGCATTGAAACAACACTAAGAATTTTCTAAACCTCTTACAGAGATTCTCTGTTCCTCCTGTTTATCTAGAAGTTTCCTAAGTTTTCCTCACATGAAGTTTAAATCACTCTCAGTTAACTAGGTAAATGGGATACTTCTTTTTTTGCCTTCTCTCTCAGTCTTATGCCTATAAATCATGGAAATAAATGTACTTAGAGATCCCCATCATTTTACAAATGATGAAACTGAAACCTCGAATGTCTGAGATTTGTCCAAGACCCAAAACCACCCACCAGATTCAAAAAACACTTGCTCTTCATACCATCCCCCTTTTCATCTGGACTATAATAAAATAAAGACCATAGAAGCAGGCTGCTATTTTGAAGGCACTTTGCCAGATATTTTAAGTGTATTAAATTAATTTTCCTTGTTGTCTTCCTATAACACAGATATTATTCTGCGCATTTAGATGAGAATGCTAAGGCCCAAAAAGGTCATGCTATTCATCCAACACTACAGAGCTGGCAAAATTTGGATAAGAACACAGCTCAGACTGGTCCCAAAACCATAATGGCTAAGTTAACATATCCATATACCTCAAAAATGAATGAAAAGCTGAATGTGGAAATGGAAATAAAGAACTGGTCTCCCTGAGGACTGTGACAAGAAAAAAATTGTGACAATCAGGCTGTTTCCTGACATAATGGGCAGAACTCTAAGACGTGAAAGCCCCAGCCCTGCTCCATCAGTAACTAACAGAGGAAACATTGGCAAAACCCAGCCCCACTGAGCCTCCTGTCCAGCTTGCTAAAACCAGGACTGGCAGTTCTGCTGCACCTCCTTCCCTGGGCTGCTGAGGTGAACAAACGGCACCCATATCTCTCTTTTGAATCCCTTTGTACAGAAAGTGTTACTATTGTTACTATAAGGACCAACCGCATCAGCATCAACTGGCAGCTTATTAGAACATGCTCACTCTGAAGCCTTCATCCCAGACCTTCAGAACCAGAATTCATATTATAATGGGGCAAGATCCACAGGTGAACATTTATGCCCAAGGAAGTTTAATAAAACCCTTCTTCTAAGCCATCATATTTACAAATTTTTTTCTTATTGTCTATGCTGTTATAATTGTTCCTGCTTTTTCCCCTTATCCCCACCTCCACCCAGATTTTTAAGAAATTAAAAAAAATGTTTGCTAAAAAAAAGAAAAGAAAACATAAACAGGAAACTACTTCCAAATATTTTTCAGAGATTTATCACTTAAATTCTAAGCCCCAGTGGGAAATGTTTCAAAACTCAGCATTCTTCTTCATTAAGTGGAAAAAATAAATAAATAGATGGGTGAATCAATACAAAAATAAAAAATGAACACTTCTCCACCTCACCACTCAGAGAGGAAATCACTAAAAAGATTTTTACCTGCCATTCGAGGATCTCCTGCCAATTACACCATTCTAAGAAACAGTGAAAGTGAGCGAGGTTGCCTTAGAAAGAGGAAGGCACAGGGATATACAAGAAGAAGGCCATAGGATTGTGGAGACAGAATGGAGTGTTGCTGCCATAGCCAGGGAATGACGGAAGCCATCAGAATCTGGAAGAGGCGAGAACAATTCTTCTCTATAGGCTTCATAGTGACCGTGGCCCTGCTGACATCTTGTTTGGACTTCTCAACCCCAGCACTGTGAGAAAACAAATTTCTATTGTTTTAAGCCACCCAGTTTGTGGTTATTTGTTATGGCAGCCCCAGGAAGCTAATACAGAAGGCAATGACTTCATCATTTATGGTCTTATGTCACCAGGGAGATGACCTGTCTTCCACTCTCACCATCAGATCCTCACCTGCATGGATAGGTATCAGCAGGTGCCATTGGTCAGGCTGTACCGGTTGTTTATACCCAAACCCCCACTGCCACTGATCAGTGCTCAGCTGCTAAGTAGGACAGGTATCGTAAATATCACCCCTGCTCCCAGGTATAACGGGGACGCAATATTCAGTTGCAAATGTATTACGCAGTTTAGCTACTTATCTATGAATCTGTTCGATATGAATAGACTGGTGCTGGATGGAGCCAGCATCCCATCTGGGTCAAAAATAAAAATGTTAGATGATAAAGATTACATACTAAAGACTTGAAGTTTGTGGTCTCAGGAACAAAGGTCCCAGTACATGATGATTACTTTTACTTTTCATTTTTTCTACAAAACAAATGGGAAGAACAGGAAGTGAGAAAGAGATATTCCAGTTTATGGAAGGAGAGAGGATGCAAGGGCTTTTTTTAAAATTTCTGTTTACGTGTTAGATCAGGATCAGGATCATGGTTCAAAGGGTCTGCCTAGGACTCTATACATGGGAGGAATTAATTAATATTTGAAGGAAGAACAAACAATAAATAATTTTTAAATACCTCTTATCTTATTAAAATTATTATAGGCTATACTGGAGTGGGTTATCCTGGAAACTGAAATGGTAAGTTATAAAACATTGATTACATATAGGGGAGTTGAAGGTGCCAATGTGTTGCAGGGTCCAGGCATATCCTTCCCTTCTTCCTTTTTCTTCCTAATTCCTCCCATGTCACCAGTATAAACAGCATCTAACCAGAGATATAAAAGGGATAAAGAACCTTGAGGGGCTGTTGAGAAGAACAATAAAGCTTAACTATTATAAAACCCTAATATTTAACACTCTTCACCTCGCTGATCTTGCAAATATAACCTAAGGCCCCATCTCACATATGTCATTCCCTGCAATAATGCAAGCAAGAGAAATGGAAACAGGTGTTCCCCATAAAGACCTGGATCCTTAGGGCACCACCTGTGTCCACATAAATCCAAGGCAAACAATATCTAGCCAAGTTGTGAGCAAGGTTATAGGATTCATCACGTTGCCCTGCAGGAAATGAGGACATGTAAGGTGGCCCTTTTAAGCACAAAAGACACACTGGCAAATACACAGAAGGGGACAAAATTCTCTTCCCTCCTGAAATTCTTCAGGCAAGAAGTGGGCCTCCTGGCTAATACAAAATGAAACTTTAGAAGGTGCATTAAAAATATCAAACTGTTCTCAGAGTTCCAGCGACTCTACTTCATCGCTTAGTTCATTTAAGAATATGATAAATTAGCCCTGGCTGGCGTAGCTCAGTGGATTGAGCGCGGGCTGGGAACCAAAGTGTCCCAGGTTCGATTCCCAGCCAGGGTACATTCCTGGGTTGCAGGCCAGAACCCCCAGCAACCGCACATTGATGTGTTTCTCTTTCTCTCTCTCTCCCTCCCTTCCCTCTCTAAAAAAATAAATAAATAAAATCTTTAAAAAAAAGAATATGATAAATTATACACACCAGAAACCAAGACACAGCTCCAAGAATGGGCATAGTAAGTTGCTGGTTGGTAGTTTCTATCTCACAGGACCCCTTAATCATCAGGGTTCATGGAAACATCTTCCTTTCCTTGGCAACAAACCTATAGGAAAAGTAGAAGGTCAAGTGTAGCTTGTATTTCTAGCTTCAGTAAGAGGACCCCATATGGAGACATGGCAAAACCTCCTCTTTCCTGAACACGGCTTTGCAGCCTGAAGCAGGAATGCACATAAATATCTTAGAGTAAGGGGTGGGTGGATATGCAGGAAAAACTTGTTAATGGAGCTACAGGGTGGAGTGTGTCTGATCTGCTCCAACATCTTTCGCAGCATCAACTGGAACTATTTTTCTCTCCCAAAGCAGACACCCTCTATTAAAAGACAATATTCCTCACAGTGTTCTAGAAAGTTACATTTATGTACCTAACTTTCTTAGAGATTTTGCCTTCACCGAGTGAAAGCGAGACCTATTGTATCTCAGGCTGCCTGCTGAGTGGTTGCTTGGGTGCTGCAAATCTAAAAGCTTAAAAAAGGGATAATTATTTTGGTCTATAGAGAGTGCATGACAAATCTAGACATGCCAAAAAAAGGCATTTGGAAATCACACAAAGAACCAGAGCTTCATCGAGAACATCCTGTCTTGGTGTTGTTGGATTCTGGCTACTACGAGTTAGAGTTATAATTTCCCAGGAGCAATGTTTCTTATGAAATATGTCATTTCACTGATATTTTTGCATGCTAGATTATTGACATAATGCTGGACCTAACACCTGGGCCTCATCAACTCCATTGTGGTGAGGGTTAGTGTGTGCTTTACCGTCTTTGTCCACATAAGGTGCCCTTTCAAGCACACTCGTACAGACCACACTGTCAGGGTCAGGTGGTCTGTATGTGGGGCGTTTCTGAGGACTGTCAGCGAATGAGAATGCTGTGTGACATAGTCAGACCTGGTGGTGTAAAACAAGAGTAGTGTGTCCAAATTTTAGATGCCTTTTAAAGCTTTTTTAATGGTTCAAATCTGTGTTTGTATATGAAATATTTAATGCATTTTGTTCTTTACATTTGTTTAACTCGGCAATATTTCATTTATTTAGATCATTTCTTGGCTTGAAAAATCCCCTTAAAATATAAATAGCCACAGTTTTATTTTTACAGAATTAACTTAGTTACAATGTCTATTGTTGGTTTTTATGGATTTTCAGGCAGCTCTTTCCCGTAACAAAATGTCATCACATAAAACAAGCAGGTCAATGGTTTTCAAAGGTTTTGTCTTCAAGACTATAAATGATTTCTCATGGCACTTTTAATGAAAAAACAACACTTGGATGATGATTTCCATGGCATATACAATTTACTTTGTGAAATGCAATTAAAAAACTAAGAGGAAAATGTGCTTGCCAAAACGATCACTGAATATTGCAAAATTTAAATGTACAAGAAATTCAAGGCACTTAATATAATCAAGTAGGAGTGTAGTTTGCCGACCCCACTCCCACAGACTAAATGGCTAAAATCCCTGTTTTGCAAATCTGATTTCTTGCCCAGAATGCTGCTAATAATCGGCTCCTGGGCTGGCATGCCCATTGAGATGTATGAAATGGCTGTTGGTGATATTTTGATGTCGAAAAGGGTCTGTCAGGTTTTTCTTCCCTGTAACCACTCACTTTCTCTTTGCCTTTTGTCACTCCCCCTCCCTTTCTCCTGCTCATTTTACCCACATTAAAGCTGTAAGTAAATAAATGACAGGCTGTGGCCTATCATCAGGTGACAGATCATCCTGCATTGGCTCTGAAGAATGGAGACGTTGTCATCTGTCTGTTCCCCTCACATTCCCTGTCAGCCTCACCGCATCCGGGTGGCATGTCACAGTCATCAGAGCAAGATGAATACAGCCGTGTAAACATCAGCCTGGGAGCCCAGTCAATCAAACATGTGACTCCAACTGCACAGAAGCCCTCATGCTGCCGGAGAAGGAAAGCATTCAGAAGGAAACAAATGCCTTTTCGTGGCCTGCTTCGGCTTAATTGGAATTATTATTTAATTAAATGTAATAGTGTTTGTTGTTTTCAAGATCAGGGGCAAAAGCCATATTTCCCCATATTGAGAATGAGGGGCACGACACAAATCTCTTCATTCTAAAGAAAATCAATAATTATTGAATTTGCTTAGCCATCCACAGAAGGAGCCAATCAATGTCATGGTCCTGAAGATCTCTCAGAGCTTATGCCCTCACCCAAAATCCAAGTTTAGCCAAGTTGCAAGGAGTGACACCAGAGGAGACGATGAAACATCTCATTGGCTGAGTTAACGTGGCACTTGGAAGAATTTTTTTGAGCACTGTTCCTAAACAAATAATGAGCTAGGTACTAAAATAAACAAAGTTATACAAATATCAGAAGGAATGTCACATAATAATGATTTCCCAGTAGGGGGAGAAATTCAAAGAAGGATAATGAAACCTCTTCCCAACGGCTGGCTCTGACTCTCCCCGTGGATTTTGCATCTCCACCCTACTTCCACGTAAGAAGCTTTTTGGTGCTGCCACTTTAGAAGACCTTGTTCATGGCACACAAGGGAGAAAACAGAGTGGAATGTTCCTCTGTTCCACCAAAAAACTCACTGTCAGCCACCATGTGGTTCCCCAGTGTGTTTGTAGTAGTTGGGGTGGATACAGCACGACTACCACAATGACAGCTACCTTCTGTTGTGGTCTCCTGGATGCAGAACACCCTGACCCGCACGCTGAGAGCATCACTTGAGGCCATTTAATCAAGTGATAATTTCTGAAAACTAGGTAGTTTTGTTGTTTATCAAAAGCACTTATGTAACTATTCAATAGTATAAAGCACCAAAGCAACAGCACCAACAACTACCAGTGATTCTGAAGGAAGAAATCTTGCAGAGTCTATCCACTGCATCAAATTAAAAACTGTTAAACACTGAATGCTAATATTCTTACATTCTTTGATCCACCATTAAAGAGTCTGAAAATTCTAGTCCTACCTTAACTTTTCAGCCATATCTATAAGACTTTTATTACTTTGCCACTATGGCCTGAATGTTAGTGTTCCCTTAAGATTCATATGTTGAAATCCTAGTCGATACTGTGATGATATTAGCAAGTGGGACCTTTGGGCTATGATTAGCTCATGAGGTTGGAGCCCCCATGAATGAAATTAGTGCCCTTATTAAAGAGACCCCACAGAGTTCCTTAGCCCCTTCCACTATGTGAGGACACAGTGAGAAGGGGCCAGCCATGAACCAGGAAGACAGCACAGAATCTGATGGTATCTTGATCTTAAACTTCTCAGACCCCAGAACTGTGGGAAATAAAGCTCTGTTGTTTACAAGTCACCCAGTTTGTGGCTTTTTTGTTGTAGCAGCCCAGATAAACATCTCTCTTACCTTATTCTTCAGGCAAAGCATAACAGCCATTAGTATCCCCAGTGACCAGCTCTTCCTGTGTCTAGGCTATTTCTTAGATACATATAAGTGTTGACCTAGAAATCTCACTTCCAGAATTCATCATTAAGAAAAGGAATTTGTTCCAAGGATTTTCTTGTCAGCATGTTTATAATAGAAAAAAAACCAACAACCCAAATTCCCAACATTATCAGATTAGTAAATCATAATACACCTATATGCAATGTATATGGTATTTGGGCAATAAAGAACGATGCTATTGATTAACACTGATTTCCATGAATGATATTCATAGTAATGTTTGGTAGAGAAAATGAAGTCACAAAATCAACCTATACAAAATGGTTCTGATTTTGCAAAAAAAAAGCAGCTAATGCATATATTAATTTACAAATATATTTATACTTATATTCATATTGAAAGTCTAGGAACACACACATACATATACACATGGGTTATCTATGAGTTAGAGAATTATTTTGTGTGTCTCGGTGTGTCTCTTTCAAAAGTAAACAGATTGCTTTGGTATTAAAAATGATTTTAGTGTCCTGGCTGGCATAGCTCAGTGGATTGAGCGTGGGCTGTGAACCAAAGCGTCGCAGGTTCGATTCCTAGTCAGGGTACATGCCTGGGTTGCAGGCCATGACCCCCAGCAACCACACATTGATGTTTCTCTCTCTCTCTCTTTCTCCCTCCCTTCCCTCTCTAAAAATAAATAAATAAAATCTTTTTTTAAAAGTTAAAAAAATGATTTTAGTGTAAAGCATACTTCAAACTGCAGTGCAAATGCTTTTTACCACACAAAGCATTTCTTGAAACTTCATCAAGTTCTTCTTCTCAATTCTATCTGTCAATTTTATGTTGTTTAAATTTCAGCTTGAGTTACAGACATTTGTATATTATTAGAATATAAACTACATGAGAATAGGAGTTCCTTTCTAATTTAGTTTTGCATACATGTTTGTAGCAAGTGTTTAGCAAATATCTTTGTACAAATCAATATTTTTGGCCTATTGAATAATTCTATATTTAGTGACAAATCAGAATTACTTGGAAGGTGCTTTTTAAGGGTACAGAGAGTGCCAGGTTCATCCATACTGTGTCAAGGCCGCCAGTCATGCTTTGGGTCAGAAGCGGTCAATTTCAGTCCTCAGGCCACTCCTAAATTAATCAAAGCATCTCTCCTTCAGCCAGGCATGCTGATTCTACCTGTCCACGTATTGGGACATTGGGTTGTTAATGCCCTGAATTAATTCCCGACCTTGTGAAAACTGTATAAACATCTATTAACTGATTAGACTTCATAATCAAGGTGCCTGGAACATGGTAAATGTTTAATAAATGTTTGCTGGAGAATGGTTATGTTCTCCTGTCATGTTCCTAACCTTCAGAACCTGTAGATTCCCTGACTCCTGACTTCTGCAGGGAGCTCTCTATCTAATTGCCTTGACATGCCCCTGTTCTGTCTCCCAGATATTCATCTCATTGTCTCCCTGAGCGCGGGCTGATTCACCTCTTAGCCTGATCATAATATTTTTGTAACTACAGGTTTTTCTGCCAGCACGGCATAAGAACATTAGAAAAGTGTGCACAACAGGGATGCATCAAGATCAGAACCAGAGGTGCTTGGGTGGAGAATAAGATTTGTGGTTATGAATATTTGGTCATGGACACAAACTCTGATCTCAGAGGTGAGTTTAGGGCAGATAGGAGCAGATAATGAAAATCATAATGTGGCAGTAGGCAGATGGGAGGGGAAGTGAATTCACACTTGCATATTCCAACAGCATTAATTTAAGGAGGAAGCGGCACAGTAGGCAAGTGGGGATTCCATTAAGGAGATTACAGTAGGGAGATAGTTTAATGAATTCTGCCAGACACCTTCTGCACCCAATACAAGGCAGAGCTAAGTGTTTGTCACTGTCACCTGTTGTCACTGTTGCTTATCTGCTTTGTTCTTTATTCACCATTGCTCCTAACCTTTCATTTGTTGGTCTTATATCCCAGCCATCCATCTGTCCTCTGTCATTGCAAATCAAGGGCCAGTCCTGAGAGTGACTGTGTGTGTCTGGCCAAAGAGACAACTGTTGAGGAAGAAGGTAGGTACAGGAAGAGACAAATACAGAATAGAACAAGAATTGGTCACTTAGACTATTGCATTGCTATAAACCACCCTGTGTGGCCATTATATGTAAACAATATAGCTCATAGAATATTATTGATTGTAATGTTATCAGACTGCAAATTCTTCTCCATAGAGGTCAAATTTACCTATTCTGGATACTCATGAACTATAGGTTTAAAAAGCCCATTAGCACCTATTCAGCTTTACTGTCTAAATTTTTCTATTTGAAGCCAATATCTATGGTAAAAAAAAAAAAGTGTCAATCTTTATTCAGTGGCAACAAAGAATATAATTTGGTAGTTAGAATGTGTGTACTAATATCATTAGCACAATTTTTACTTTCCAAAAATCCTGGTTTTAATCGAAAAGAAACAACTAACACACACTTAGGAAATCACTTTTGAATGCTTTTGAAGACACTTTTTCATTTAAAAAGCTGAGTGTTATTATCATGATTTAATTATTTAAAAACAAATTCTAGTAACTGTTAGATGAACTAAATGAACTATTTTGATGTTTCCAGAGCCTCTCTCTTCAGCAGGTTATATGGGAAATAATGTGTATATACCATCATTCTTAAGATTTTTTCTTTAGCATGATTATTTGTAATTGATAGAAGGACATGAGTTTCTCCTTTAAAAATCTATATATCTACCCTAAATTATCCTTTGGTGCTTTCTCACTGTAGACCCCTTCTTTTGTATCAAGCCCCTGACATTGATGAAGTGTGTGTTTGTGTGTATGTAGGTGACAGAGAGACAGAAAGACACACATGAGAAAGGGAGAAAGACACATAGAAAGAGAAAGAGACAGAGAATGAGAAAAGTGGAGAAAGAGAATATAGCATATGTGTGAACATTAAATCCAGAGGACCTGACTAAAACTCAGGTCAAACTAAAAAATGTGCTAGTTAACACAGTGTGCTCTGAGGTCTGGAGTCCAAAAAGAGGAAGCCCAAGAGACATTGTTGGTCAGTGAAATACACTCTGCACAATTATAGAGACACTGGCTTAACCTTTTCACTATGTTTTTCTTTCTCCTGCCCACCCTTACCTGGCCTCCATACACACAGACACAGTTAATACCTCCGAATAACAGAGTGCACCTCCTGCATTTGGCCCACTTCTTATAAAATGAAGGACAATTGGGCATGAGGAAACTTTCAGATTCAAGAATTTCCTGCTTTAAAAAAAAGTCTGTTATATAAAAATACAACTACAAAGTGCATATATTTGGGAGTATCTGATGACTGTACCCAAGAATTCTTCATGTTTTAGAAGGATCTGTTACAAAATTTCCTCTAGAGACAAATATTATGAAATTGTTTAAAATAGCTTTAATTTTTAAAAAATAAGGTTATACTTTATTTTTACTTATTTTTTTCATTTTTTGTTTTTCTTTATTACAGTCGACATACAATATTATATTAGTTTCAGGTGTATACCCCAGTATTAGACATTCTGTAACCTACTAAATACTTGTCCTTACAAATCTCGCACCCATCTGGCACCATACATGGTTTTTAGAATAGTATTGACTATACTCTCTATGTTGTAATTTACATCCACAACCACCCAAAATAAAGTAAAATAAAATAACATTTCATTTAAAAACAACTGTAATGAAAACAGTTCATAAATCCGGGCATGGCTTTCCACCTTTTTGGAGCACCTTCACTTTTAAATCATATTTCTTCCTAATTTTATAGAAAACTATGAAAAAGTTAACTCCAGTGGAAATGACACATATTTTTATAAAAAGTCTCAAATGCCTGTTTCAAATAAGTATTTTGACTCTAATCTGTCCTAGTGTAAGATGTGAAAAGCTTACTCTGAGAATTAAAATACTTAAAAGCAAAAAAAAATTAAGAAACTTTCCTAAAGAGTAGTATATGTATGACTTCCTATTACATCCTGAATGAGTTTTCCACATTGTCAGAGTTATTTAGGCTATAATTAATTAACCAAAATTTCAAATTGAATCCTAAGAAGTGTGGATGCTGCTCTTCTGGGTTCGCATGCAAAATTGAGCCTGCATCTGTTTCCATTAAAAAAATGCCTCAATGGGCACTTAAAGTTGGCTCACTTCATAAGTAATTCAGAAGGCAGAACAGCAAAAGTATAAGAGGGTTCATTAAATTATTGGAGTCACTGGAATTGAGCATTTTTCATAGCAGAAGATTTCAAGGAGAAAATGAGACTTATGGGTCATTTGGATATATAGTTTTTGATGTTAGGGGGAAGGAAGAGGTTGCAGTTAAATTAAGGAGGATTCTCAAGTATCAGTTTGAGCAGCCAAGATTCATTTTCACATGAAACTCTCCAAAGTCTCCTGGGAGTAGTAACGAAGACTTTGGAGCTAAACATTTGATCTGAGAGTCCTGGAATTGGCAGGAATAAAGAGAAACTAAAGATTCCGCAGCTTCTGTTCGCATAGAAAACTTGCATCATGAACGATGCATAACCTGAAAAGGTACTTCTTCTGAGCTTGACAAGAGGCATCTTCAAGCAAGTGTGTCTGTCTTTCCACCCTGGCAATTTATGCTCGCTTCTATGCTCTTATAATTACCAGTGGGAGAGAATTCCTTCTCCACTGGGGCAGCAAGGGCAAGGGACAACCTCTGCCAAGATGCAAGATGTATTCAGTGACTTCTGTAACAAGAGTGAAAGGACTGGATATGTACTTGTGTATCTCAATCTTCACCATCCCATGAGTAAATTTATATACAAATCTCAGTGCTCTTGAGCTTTCCTTTCCTTAAGGAAGTTTATTACTTTAACAGATATTTCCTAATTTGTTCCTAGGCACCACCCAGAGGCCTGTGAATCATGTGTCAGTCCCATCTTTTGTGTATAGCTGTGGTTGGCCACGTCAGGGCTCTGCTGCCTCAGGATTCAAGTCTTTGCCAAGGAGGCTGGGCTGCACTTGGGATTCTTTCCTCACTGCCTAAGAGGCTGTCATCACTTTTGAGTAGGTGAGGAGAAGCTAGATAGTTATCATGGCTCTAGCTGATGAACCTGACTTCAAATGCTTCAAGGCCATTGTGAGTCAGAACATCACTGCAACTTGATGCTAGCAATCTTAATGATAGAGATTTGTACCATTGCTTCTGTGGGAAAAGATAAAAGAGTGCATTTTCTCTGTTACAGTTAGTAAGAGACCCAGAAAAAGCTGCTCAAGCCCCAGAACATGACAGAAAGCTTGTTACACAATAAATTTGACCCTAGGGTGAAAAACGTTCTTAGAAGAGCTGAGTCAGAAAAATTTTATATTTTAATCATACCTCTGTACCTAATATCACCACTCTCCTCTAACTGGGGATAGGGAAAATAACTGTATGATACTAGGTACAGCAGTATGGGGTGTGTGTGTGTGTGTGTGTGTGTGTATTCATTCCCGGGAATCAACTCAGTAGACTGGAATTCAGAAATAGTGCTCAATACTTACACTAATAAACTTTTTTAAAGAATATCTACCACACAGAAAAATCTGGAAGGAGTCCAGGCAGAGAAATGAGACAAAAGGTACAATTTGACTTAAGCTTTGTTCTCTGTCTAGCCCCACAGTTCCCAAACTATGTGCTGAGGCACCCCAGTGCTTCAGTGAACTCACATAGACACTGCAGGATATTTTCCATTTTGAGGGAAACGTGGTGTCATTTACCAAACACCATATGAGCTATTACTATAAAGCTACTTGCACCTTAGTCAATTTAGTAAAGGAATTAATTTAGACATAAACTAAATGGGACTATTAGATATTTCTTTTGACGTAGGAACACTTTTAAGAAACTACTACAAAACTAGGGTGCTGTGAACAGAGTAAGTTTGGAAACCTCTGGTCTGGCCAGTTGATGATGGCTAGTACTCATATGGAAGAAAGACAAAAACAGCAAGCTCTAGTCTTTAGAATGGTTTGGAAATAAGGCAATGCTTTTGGAAAAAGCTGCTTTTCCTTAAAATGGAACATTTTTATTTACTAAGTTGCATATATGCATTGAAAAATATTTACTTTCTAGTTCAGTGTGTATAGGAAATACCTTCCATGAGTGCTTCTTCTTTTTTTCTTATTCAGTGAGTTAGAACGCAGAAAAAGTTCAGAGTTTAAAGACTGCCTAAATACTATCTTTACTCATCTGCCAAAAAACTGGTGATTCTATACAATGGTGGTATGAAAGAAACATGTATACCCATGAGAAATTGTGTTCCTTTGTATAGTAGGCCATGTAGAAAGAGATGTCTTCAAGCATACAATACAAAATATTCAGAATCACCCACATGGAAAACTTGACCTCAAAGTATTACTCCACTACAGTTTTTGATACTTGGTGTACCACCTGCCAATAATGAAAATGCTGTATAAAAGTTGAAAGATAGAGGGTGTCAGTGAGGCTATTGAAAATATCCTAAAATATTACCATTATTTCTAAATTAAATCTTTCCAAGACATTTTTTTATTGTAGAGGATGATAATATAGGGTAGAAATATAATTTTCCTATAGGATGTCTCTGTCCTCTCTGTTAAAAACCATGGGGGTTTGCAATGGGTCAAGTTGGATAAGCACCAACTTCATTTTCTAGACCGCCCTTCCCTGTGTGGTTCTGCATAAAGCTAGCAAAGGAGGAATTCACATGAGATTTGGAAGCAGAAGTGAAGCAGCAGCCACTGCTCTCTGAATGAAAATCATCATGATCAGATTGATGAGGGAAGTTGCAGATACCAGCAGATTCCAGTTTATCCTCATTCTCTTCCATTCTGAGTCTGGTGAGTCTGTCCAAACTGACTCTGCTGACCAATAGGAGCCTGAGGCACACCAACGAATGCTGGGCAGCAAACCCATAGAGGCCTCAGCTACACACAGGCACAGCTCCCCAGCATTCCATGGCCTTCCCCTTCACCATCCACCTGGGTGTCTTGTGACACCTGGCTTTTCCCCCTGCTCCTCCAACTCCCCCGGGACTGGCACCAGCCCCCACACTGTGGAAGCTCTAACTCCTGTACTAAATCCCTTATCCCACATCTCACAGTACTTCAGCTTTCCTAACTAATACAAGCATACTATAGGCATGCCAAGTGACAAAGAAAACATGAAAAAATAATTCTCCAGTAAATATGATTTTTCTAGTAAGTAATTTTCCTATGGGGACACTGAACTAGAACAGTTAATCAATTCTGTTTTTAAAACATCCTAAACTGTTGCTCTTTAATTCTTTTTCTTAATACTAAATAAGCCTTAGGAGTGAAACATACAGGTATGGACGGCTTGTCTAAAATGCATTAAAGTTACTCAAGTTTCTCATGGACCATTCCCTACGAGGCAAAAGAAAACGTTTCCACTGTTAGGGAAATAGGCATATTAGGTATAGCTTTCTCTTTCAGTTAGCCAGTTTCTCTCCAGATTTAATAAACAGCTTTCAAAAGGGGTATAAAAGTGTCTGCTGAAAAGCCTGCAGTCTGTTTTTTGTGGAAGTGCCTGTGGATTCACAGACCTGCTTCCAGAGGAGTGGATTATCATCTTGTGATAACTCGTTGCTCAGTGCTGAGTAATACAGTTCTGTGGGCAAACAAAAAAGCCACTCTTCTTTGGTGACAAAAGATGAAGCTAGTTATTAGCAATTTGATACAAAAGAAGTGAAAAGCACTGGAAATGAGGAGTCAAGCCAAGTTTGGCATCTATTATTCACACAAAACCTGCTAGTAATGACAACTACCCAAATCATAAAAAAAAATCCTATTCATAGAACACTTTTCTTGCTTCACTGTCAAAAGTATAGATGATAGATAACTTCCAATGACTGTCAAAATTAAAATCAAATCATTTTTAATGAAAGAAAATAGACTACTTCTGTTTGTTGGTTCCAAAGAAAATGTACGATGATGAATTTCTAAAGTCTTTAATTTATCATTTCACCCTGAAAAGAATCTATTTTTGCAAACAATACCTTTCAATGCTGTTGACATCCTTTAAAAAAAAGTATCTCTGCTTAAATGTTGAGCTCTAGCCTGAACTCTAGTCTACTGGGCTTATTTCCAGAGATTTTTTCTATATTATCTCATAGTTCCAGGCTTCATCAAAGGTCATCAGAACTGCTGATTTTTGTCAAATAACCCCATGTTACTTCATCTGACAGATTATAATGTGTGATTGGCTTTTTGAAATTTCAAAGGATGACAAACAATACATATATTTTCCAAAATAAAGAACTGCAAATAAAAAATAAACTCAAAACTCAAACTAAAAGCAAAAGGAAAACATTAGAGTTCATGATTCAGAAGGTTTTATCTTATTTAGTAATTTTTCTATATGTCTTTTATTTCATTTTCAAATGAACATGAGACCCAATTCTCACCTCTAAAATGTTAACACAGGGAGTCCCAAAGAGTACATGGGATCATTTTCATCTGAGTTTTTAAAACACGAATTTCTCTCATACCACAGGATCACACACTGTTCACAAACTTTGGAAGGCTAGAGCCATCATGACAAAACTAGATGTGTTTTAGTGTTCTTTTCAGTATTTATGTTTAATTGTATGACACTGCTATGGTCCTGAAGAACTCTAAAGGCCATGAATGTATAAAGTGTTTTTCTGTTCCTTGAAAACAAAACAGGATGACTTTGTATTGAATAGCTGGATCATCTCTTTGTTAGATATGCCTTATCACAGCTCATCTGAAGCCTAAGAAGCATTTTATTTACTAGGGATCATTATATCATTTAGGCTAGTGCAACCCCAGGGCTAGGAGTCCGGTGCCGTCACACTTCCACAGTGTATAAGTGATTACCATGGTTCTCACCACATCACAGGCAGTCATACGTACACATAGTGGCTTACAGAATGGATCAGAGAGATGAAGCAACAAAAATAAACTAATTTGACTAACACCCCACATTGCCCTGAACCATCTCAGTGTTTTAAGTTTTTAAAAGGATTTGTAGCATGTTCTTTGATAACTGCATCATTCTATTTCTAAATACCCTCTTTCCCTGAAGCTTCAAACGACCTTAGAAGCTGCTATATACTGTGCACACATTGCTTACATTAAAGAGGTAGCAAAATGCTTGACTAGAAGCTATTTTAGAAATAATTTATGAGTAAATGTATACTCTAATGTATGTGTGATAAATTTTTTTTATTTGTTAGGAGTCTACCAAGGGCATCAATGCTAGTGATTTAAAGACCTTGAGCTTCAGAAAGCTCCTATAAATCTCTAAGGATGACACTAGCACTTTGGTAGGAAATTGGAAAGGTTATTTGTTAATGGATCAGTTTCTCAGGAGTAAAAAATACAATATAGTTTCCATATTATTTTTCTATGTGGAAGTTATATAGAAAATTAAGGTCATTTTTATCATTAATCAAGATTGCAAATAGAATCATGACATAATTATTGAATCAGAAAGCAAAATTTTTTATTTTCTTCTTTGTTTCTCCTTCGTTCCTTTATTTTTTTAATTGCTAAAGGGAACCTAAGTTGGTTCCAATTTTCTGAATCATTATTTAACAACATATACCCAAAGCTTTCAAATGTCTATAATTCATGTGAAAATAAGTGTTCTAATATACTATTAGTGGAGTATAACTTATAAAAGGACAATTTAGAAATAAATTTTAGTACTTAAATGTTTATGGCTATTGACTAAGTATTTCCACTTACAGAAGATTATCTAAAAGAAGTAGTCTCACAAATGTGCATAAATACACATGGGGAAATAAAACAACAACCTCAACATTCATTATTAAAGGAAGTATTAAACTATAGTTGATCTATAGAATGGAATAGCAATATCTCATTACAAAAATGAAATACATATAAGGATTGGAAAATCGACCAATATATAAGTGGAAAATTTATATAACAGTATGCTAAATATAGTCCATTTCTTAAATTTAATACTAATAATATGTAATAGCATGTCTTCTCTGTAACATTTAAACTTTTAGCAAATTATATTTTATTTATAATCAAGAGAAAATACATATACACGTATATATGTAAATTTTTCACTCAGAAATTACATTTCTATAAATTTTTTTCTGATAATAAATGATATTCCCCTATTCAAAACAATGATTTAAGTAGGAAATGAGCTCAATATTGCATGCATATACACAATTAAATTTTATTCAGTATATTAAAATGTTTAAAGGTATATATTTTATTTATTTTTTAATTATTTTATCACTGTTCATGCACAGTTGTCTGCATTTACCCCTTACCAATTCCCCTCCACTCCAGCCATCCCCACCACCCTCCCCTGCTTCCACCCACCCTTGGTTTCATTCATGTGTCTTTTATACTTGTTCCTGCAAACCCTTCCCCTTTCTCCCTCCCCCCTATTATCTCCTTCCACTTCTCTGGTTACTGTCAGTTTGTTCTTAATTTCAGTGTCTCTGGTTATATTTTGCTTGCTTATTTGTTTTGTTGATTAGGTTCCACTTCAAGGTGAGATCATATGGTATTTATCTTTCACTGCCTGGCTCACTTCACTTAGCATAATGCTCTCCAGTTGCATCCATTCTGTCTCAGGGTTAGAGCTTCTTCTTTCTGCTGTGTAGTATTCTGTTGTGTAAATATACCAGTTTTTTTTATCAAATTCATTTACTGATGGGCACTTAGGTTGTTTCTAGCATTTGGCTATTGTAAATTGTGCCACTATGAACATCAGGGTTCATAGGTTCTTTTGAATTGGTGTTTCAGATCACTTAGGATATAATACCAGCAGTGGAATTGCCAGGTTAAAAGGCAGTTCCATTTTCAGTTTTCTGAGGAAATTCCATACTGTTTTCCACAGTGGCTGTACCAGTGTGCATTCCTACCAACAGTGCACTAGTGTTCCCTTTTCTCCACATCCTCTCCAACACTTGTTGTTTGTTGCTTTGTTTATGATGGTCATTCTGACCGATGTGAAGTGGTGTCTCATTGTGGTTTTAATTTGCATCCTTTTGATGGCTAGTGCTGCTGAGCATCTTTTCATATGTCTCTGGACCCTCTGTATGTCCTCCTTGGAGAAGTGTCTGTCCAAGTCTTTTGCTCATTTTTTAATTGGGTTGTTTGTCTTCCTGGAGTGGAGATGTGTGAGTTCTTTTAAAGGTATATTTTTGAATTAAAATTTTCATGTCTTTAAATTTAGGTGAATTATAAACTTTATATGCAATGCAACCTCACTTTGGCAAACAACTTCTAAAATACGTTCCTTATGTTTATAAGCAAAATATAGAAATGAACACAGACTAATGTATGCACATATGCAAATAAAAATTTCTGGTAATATTTTTTTATTGTTGTTCTGTTACAGTTGTCCCAATTTGCCTTCATTGCTCTCTCCTGCCCCACACCCTACATTCTCCCAGTCAGTCCCCACACTGTTGTCCATGTCCATGGGCTATATACATCTGTTCCTTGAATAGACCCTTCCCCTTCTTTCTACCCTTATCCCCCTCCCTGTGCCCTTCTAGTCACTGTCAGTCTGTTTCCTGTTTCCATGTATCTGATTCTATTTGCTCATTTGTTCGTTTTGTTCATTAGGTTTCTCTTATAAGTGAGATCATATGGTATTTGTCTTTTACCAACTGACTATTTCACTTAGCATAATCTCTCCAGTTCCATCTATGTTGTTGTAATAGGTAGGAGTTCCTTCTTTCTTTCTGCTGTGTAGTATTCCATTGTTTTAAATGTACCATAGTTTTTTGATCTGTTCATCTATTGATGGGCACTTAGGTTGCTTCCAGCACTTGGCTATTATAAATAATGCTGCTATGAACATAGGGGTGCATAGGTTATTTTGGATTGGTGTTTAAGGGTACTTAGGATATAATCCCAGCAGTGGAATTTTCAGGTCAAAAGGCAGTTCCATTTTCAGTTTTTTGAGGAAATTCCATAATGTTTTTTATAGTGACTCCACCTGTCTGCATTCCTACTAATAATACACTAAAGTTCCCTTTTCTCCACATCCTCACCAGCACTTATTTTTTACTCATTTGTTAATGGTGGCCATTCTGACCAGTGTAAGATATTATCTCATTGTGGTTTTCATTTGTATCTTTCTGATGGCTAGTAATGTTGAGCATCCTTCAATATGTCTATGGGCCCTCTGTATGTCCTCCTTGGAGAAGTGTCTGTTCAAGTCCTTTGCCCATTTTTAAATTGGATTGTTTGTCTTCCTGGTTTTGAGTCATAAGAGGTTTTTATATATTTTGGAGATCAAACCCATGCCCAAGTTATCATTAGCAAATATGTTTTTTTCATATAGGTTGGTACCTTTTTCATTTTGATGATCTCTTCTTTAGCCATTCAGAAGCTTTTTAATTTGATGTAGTCCCATTTTTTATTTTTTTATTTATTCCCTTGCCCTAGAGGATATATCAGCAAAAAATGTGATCTGCTTTGACTCCCTGTCTTTGTGGTATGAACTTCTGTGGTAGGAGACCTTTGGGACTCAGTGGTGAGTTTCCTTGACTTCCTGATCTAGGTGCTCCTGGATGACCTTTATGCCATTTATGTGGGCTTTCTGGTTGTCATTGGGTTTTGGTTCTTGTTGGGTCATTCTTTGGTAGGTCCTTCCCTCTGGCTCACTGACTGAGAGTAACTTCACCCACCATGTTTTGTGTGCTGCCAGAACAAAACCAAACAGCTCAGGAAACAAACCCACACCCACAAAAATAATCTCCAGCCAAAACCACAGTATTAAAAGCAAATGAGACAAAATGAGACAATATTAATAAAAGTGTAAAGAAATTAAGAATATTATAAGAAATGAAAAATAAATATGAAATGACTAACTAAAAGAAAAATGGTTTTGAGAGGGTACCGAGAGGAGCAATAATAAGAGTAGGGAATAGAGACAAGGAGAAGAGAGAAAGTAAGTAAAATTTACATCATAAATAAAAAAGGGAGGGAAGAAGGTGGACAGGAGTAAGAGATGGTAAGCATTAGCATTAGGTTTAAACAAAAATTAAAAATATATAGTAAGAGAGAAAAAAGAAAGAACCAAATTGGAGAAAAACATCCCCCATGGCACTATCAACAACAAATTAGCAAAGATTAACATAGTTGAGATTGGAATAAAGGAGAAAAAGAAAGAAAGAAAGCTTAAGAGATGTCTGGAGGGAAGAGAAATGATTTTGAAAGGATAGAAGGGCAGGAATACTAATAGTGAGGAATGAAAACCAGGCTAAGACAGGGAAAAATTAATATTTAAAATGAAAAAAGGAAAGGGCAGGAGGAAGGCAAAATGGGGTAGAAGAGGAGAATGATGAAATTTGAGAATTGAAATACAAAAATGGTAAAGATCTAGAAACAAAATTGAAGAAATGCAACGACCACCATATCCACAACCAACAAGCAAAGATAAATGAAGGTAGAGAGAATAAGGATATTTTAAGAATGGGAAAAAGAATGTGAGATGACTATTGATAAGAAAAATGGTTTTGAGAGGCTGGAAGGGGTATAAATAGTGATAGTGTGGATTGGAAATAAGTTGTAGCAAGAGAGAAAATAAAATTTAAAATGAAAATAAGAAGGGAAAAGAAGAAGGTAAAATGGAGTAAGAGAGGGTGGAGCAAAACATGAGATTTGAAATAAACTATAATATATAAACTAGTGACCCAATAGGCACAAACTAAGGATAAGAAATGAATGTTGAAAAGCTACAAAGGAGAGAAAATAACACAAATTATGAAGAAGACCATGGTGGAATTCATCTCAGTAGAATCTAGTGTTTACCACTGTCTTCTCTTTCTGTATCTACCCCTGGTGATGTCAGATGGTGTCTCAGTCTGGACCAAGGAACTCTGCTGGAGACAAACATCAATCTACAGTCTGTGACTGTCTCCTTCAATTGTTAACCTAGTTCATCTATAATCCACAGTCAGGTTTAAGCATCACAGGGTGGGGCAGAGTAATTCCTGCAGGTGAGTTTATTGCTTCCCCTTAGGCTGATGCCACTTAGAGGGGACTGTTCTGCCTAAGAAGATGGTTCCTACAGTATGGGGACTCAGCGAAAAGATCCTGGTGACTATTTCCTCAGTTCTCTCCTCAAAGTCACCAACCCCAGATTCTCTTCAAGTGTCTCTAAACCACTCTGCCCCCACTTTGCCTGAGCCCAGGGAAAGTGGGTGTGAATGAAATTTTATGCATTGGCCCTTTAAAAGGTTTTTGGTGTCTCAGCCATCTCTCCCAAGCAGATAGAGACCCCACCACTTTTCACAGCTGGATGTTATCTGGTTTCCTTTCTGCCTCAGGTGCTGTAGGCTGGGGAGTCCAGCTTGGGGTTTAGACCCCACACTTCTCAGGGAGAACCTCCTAGTCACTGAAATTTCCCTTGAGCACCTCAGCTATGACCCATGGGAGCCCAGCCAGCCCTCTCATGTCTCCTCCACACTCCATACCAGTCACACTGTGGTGATGTGGTTTCTTCTGTCTGTCTGTGGTTATAAGATTTCTCGCCAGTTAGTGTTCAGTTGGCTATTCAGGATGATTTCTCTACAATTTATTTGTAATTCCAGATTGGTCCTGAGAAGAGGTTAGTGTAGCTTCCACTTACTCCTCTACCATCTTGGATCCTGCCTGACAATGTTAACACTGGTTAATTCGATATTATTGAACTATAAGTATTTTCTTTCTTTTTTTAATGATAATTCTATTTTTCTTCAGAAGGCATATGCAGCTTGAAAAGATAAAACACGTATATTTTAAACTATGTATAGAAACATACACAAAAATTAAAACTAGACCTGCCTTATGACCCAGTGATTCTACTTCTAGAGATTTATCCAAGGAAACCCAAAACACGAATTAAAAAAATAAATGCACCCCTATATTCATTGCAGTTATTTACAATAGCCAAGATATAGAAGCAACCCAAGTTTCTATTAATGTTCAAGTGGATAAAAGAGCTTTGTTACATTTATACCATAGAATATTACTTGACCATAAAAAAGAATGAAACGTTATCATTCGCAATAGCCTGCATAGACCTAGAGGGTATTATGCTCAATGAAATAAGTAAGTCAGAGGAAGACCATTGCCATATGATTTCATTTATATGTGGAATCTAAAGAAGAAAATAAATAAACAAACAAAATTGTACCAGACTCATAGATGCACAGAGTTAACTAGTGGTTGTCAGAGGGGCAGGTGTTTGGGCAACTGGATAAAAAAGATGAAGAGATTAAGAAGCACAAATTAGCAATTACAAAATAGCCATGGTGATGTAAGTAAAGCAATGGGAATACAGTCTATAATGCTGCAATAACTATGCATGGTGTCAGTTGGGGAACTGAAAAGATCGAGATGCAGAATACTATGCAAAGTATATAACTGTCTAACCACTAAGCTGTACACCTGAAACCAATACAAAATAAAATTGAAAGAAAAAAATGAAACCTATGTATAGAAACTGACAATCATTGTAATCCAATAAACAAGTAAAAAGGTTTAGACTCATTAGGATAATCAAAGATATATAAATTTAAAACATTAATGGCATGCACATTTTCACTCTTAAACTAGAGAAGATTTTAGAAGAGTCCCTGGGGCCAAGAGGTAAGAGATGGCTCCTTTATTGTTCATGAAGTATATGTTGGTGTGACCTTTTGGAAGGTAATTCAGCAATAGTTAAGGACCTTAAAAAGGCTCATAATTTGGTCTGGTAACTGGTTCTAAGAATATATTTCAAGAAAGATGTCAGAGTTGTAGGTAAGGATGTCTGTCATTTATCCATTTAAAATTATGAAAAATCAAAGTATTTAATCATGGAGAAATAATTAAACCACATTAATAATCATGTCTACAGTATTATGAGGCCATTTAATATTATGATTTTAATGAACTAGAAAGTGCTCATGCTATAGTGTGAGGTGGAAAGAAAAAAGAATCAGGATGCTGAATTATATACATGGCCTAATTCCAAAGGAATTAGGAAGAAAATCCCTAGAGAAAATATGTAAATATGTAATATTTTTTTAACTGTGAGAAAATTGCAAGTAATTTGCTTGCTTCTCTTTATATTGTTTTCAGTTTTTAAAAATTATATATTTAAACATTATTTGAAAATATATGGAATAAGGGGCATAGACAAATGCAATATTTATCGCATGATACAAGCCCAAGAGACGGACAGCTGGGGGGCTTCCAAAACACACACTGACCCCTCATAGAGCACCTCACAGATTTGTAGCAGAGTTGTGAGGGGCAGAATTAGTCAACAAGTAAGAATAGCCTAAACCATTAAGTTTACAGCTTTGCTCTGTTGCTCTCGAAGTGTGGTCCCTGAACCAGGAGCATCAGCATTACCCATAAGAACTTCAAAATGCAAATTCTCAGGTCCTACCCCAGATTTATTGAACCATATATTTTAAGCATGGGGCCCAGTAATCTGTGTTTTAACAAAAGCTTCACAGAAATTCTGATGCATAATGAAGTTTAGAACAGATCTTGCTGATGCAAGAAATCTCCTGGCCTCAGGTGCCAGTCGCTGGGAATTCTCCACTGCTTGCGCTGCAGGCATGGAAGCCAGAGGACTTGATGGAGAGTCTGGGATCAGTCAATGGCAAACTGCTGGTGTGCCACAAACATCATAGTCTCAGATGATTGTAAACCACAAGCAGAATGGTGCTTATTGTAGAGTTTTGTAGAGTTTTGGTTCTGAAGGGAAATTTGCAAATTGTCTGATCTTCACATTTTTAAAGATGAGAAAAAGACCAAGGCAGGTGAAGTGATTTAATGGAGCTTCATTATCAGCTAGAATCTGGACTGAAGTTGATGATCAACCCACAAGTTTTACACCATATTCTACTGTCCACAAAGCAAAAAATCATAAGAGGAGTCTTTTAAATTTATTCTGGAGTTCTTTTCTATTCAGAATAAACCAATAGGAACCTTTATTTCATTTAATAATACCCCCAATATATCTTCCAACCTTGCTATCAAACATCTGTCTGTTTTGAATAGCCTTGGGAAATTATCTACTAGAAAAATAGCTAAACAAATTTTGTGAGTTAGAAGGAAACTGGGAGGCCAAATAAATCATGGTTTAGGAGGCTAAAATACATGGAAATTATTAAATGATATTAATATTTTAAATTTGTGAGTCCTCTAGGATCTTGTTATTCCTAGTGTGGTCAATGACAGGCAGCATGGACATCACCTGGGAGCCTGTTTGAAATGTTCTCTCTCAGGTCCCCCCAGATCTACCGTACTGGCATCTGCACTTTTGACAAGATCTCTATATGATTCTTATGCACATTGGAATGTGAGAAACATTGCTCCAAGAGGTTACCATTTATCTTTAATGATAAGAAACTGTTGTTTCTTTGAGGGGGGAATATGATGCTTTCAATAGAGTTGGCAAAGTTTTCACAAGGACATTAATTTCTCAGAAGAAAAAGTATCAGCGTGTCTGACAAGCATGTATTACACATAGATTTGGGAGACATTACAGAAGGAGAGTGGAGTTACTCATTGGGATATATATTAGTTAGGGTCATCTGGTTGGTAAATAACAGTAACAGATCAATCCGTTACACACAAGAATAAAATCTGTTGATTACAGAAGTAGAATTAGGGTGAGGTAGGGTAGGATTTAGGCATTATGCAATCAACAACTCAATTATGTCATCAAGACTTGAGATTCTTTGTCCTGGCTGGGTGGCTCAGTTGGTTGGAGGATTGTCCTGTATACCAAAAGTATGCAGGTTTGATTCCCAGTTCCGACACATACCTAGGTTGCAGGACCAGGTGCATATGGGAGGCAACCAATTGATGTTTCTCACATGAATATTCTCTCTCTCTCCCCCCCCCCCACCCTCTTCCTCTCTCTCTGTCTGAAGTCAATGAACATATCCTCAGGTAAGGTTTAAAAACAAGAAGAAGAATTGAGGTTCTTTTAATCTCTTCATTTCCCAGACCTAAGAGTCAGGGTTATCCTAAGACGGGTGTTCCTCATATTTTCAAGATGACTATAAACAAAGCTATAGGAATTTTTGTTTACATTCAGTGGGAGGGAGAAAGAAAAATATCTCCCCCAAGAATGGCTTATAATAAGGATAAACATGTAAGTTATTTTCCAAACCATGAAGCTTTTAAGAATGAAAGAAGACACTATTAATAATCACACCAAGACAAAAGGTACAAACCTTGACTGTCTCAGACAAAATTAAACATGTGGTCACTGGTCACCCTGTATATTAGATCTGTAAGTTTTTCCCTTCCATCAAATAGGTCACATGCCTATCTCTTATAAAAAAAAGGCTAGCAGAGGAATACCACAGGACAATTGACTTAGACTAAATTTGAATCCCATTCTACAACTGGAAACAGGATGGATGAATAAATATTAAAAGCCAGAAAAGATTCCTATTAGTAAGAAAAAAATGAGATATACAGGTGTTGGTTATTCAACTGACAGTGCTGATAGCAGGAGACCTTAGTAGAACCTACCAGCCCTCCAAGTATAGACGGAGTGCTGGTGTTTAGCAGCCACAGCACCATTAGCCAGGTGCTCACGAACACCCTGGTTGCCTCTGATACTTCATTATTATAATTGCTTGGGATTAAAATGGCCTATATCTTTGGCAATTATCATGATAGTAGATGGTGGATGCATTTCTTTTCTTACCTGCAAACACCAAAGTTAGTCATCCAGTGTCAGCTGCCCCTATTTTTGTTTATAATTTCTACTGACTGCTGATATCAGTCAGGGCACAACCATTTAGGGTGTGATGGTATATTTTTGATCTTCTCTAAAGCAAGATATTCCTTATCAACATTCTTGTTGTGAGCAAGGGAGTATCTCCAAAAGGAGTCACTCACATGCATTTGTGTATTTTCACAATGCCAGGTATATTAGCTGAGACCTCCCCAGTAGGCCAATAGGGTCACACAGAGGTTACACACAGAGAGGGGGAGCTTATTTAATGCATGACAGCAGAAAGGGCATCTGGTATGAAGGCCCAGTCATTGGTAGGATCCACAGGTGGAGAGGTGGGCATCAGTCTCCAGCCAGGCAGCTACAATGACAGCATGCATTTGGTGAGTGGAAGTCCCGCAGGACACAGTGTGTGTGATCCACGGTACAGATGAGCTCAAGTGCTGGGCGGTCGGAGCTCTGAGATCTTATAGTCCAAGAAGGGGTAGAGTTACCACTCATATTGGTGTCCAGATGGAGTCCTTATCCAAGTGTCCAGCCCTGTGGTTTTGGACATTCCAGTCCTCCTCTAAGGGTGTTCCCATTACTCCTCATTATTTCAGTCTTGACATAGCACTTGGCATATCTGTCATGGCTGACAGTGACTCTATGTTGGATTGTCAAAACTGTCCCAAAAGTTTGCTCTGCTCTTATTGTATGCAATTATTATTGTGAACCTTTTTTCAAAGTGATAAAATAGATCTTGATAGCAATATTTAAGGTTTAGAAGTGAAAAATATATCGTGTCAATTTCCTGCTTCTGACATAATAAACAATTTCACCTTTGGGATATTCCCTTCTAGTCTTTGCTTACATGCATACATATTTTAACACAGAGGTAATCATGGCATAACTGTAATTTTGAGTTCCGTTTTTATAATTTTAGCACCATATTGCAAAAATTCTAAGTAGGGTGCCATTCCTACAAGCAGGGCTCAGGGGAAAGGCATTATAGAAGTGAACCCCCTGAAAGAGCTGACAGTGACATGAAAATCTTCTGTTTAAGTCCATATATTCTCAATCACTATGGGATTGGAGAGATTGTTACTTTGGCTTTAAATCTAGCTTTTATTGACAGCCCAAAACAAGTAATCATGGATTAAAACCCCTATAAACTATGGCACCGATTTTCAAACTGAAGATGTGAGTAACAAGAGGCAAATGGGCCTTTTGGGTAAAGACAAAATTGTCCTCATCCTTTGCTCTTTATTAGGGATATTGTGATTACACTCATTCTGCTATTTGGTGACATTTCATGGATTTGTCAAAATATTTGGCATTTTAGTTTAAATTGAATTATGTGTTGATACATACAATTTTTAAATGGAAAAAATGCTAAATAATTGACTGTATTTAGTCAGCCCAATAGGTGGTCATAGGGCAGAGATAAGCAGCAATAAGGGACTTGATATTCCCTTTCTTTCTGTGCTCACAAGTGAACAGAGCACCACCAGGATCTATGTGGAGGAAAGCGCCTCATGTATGGAAGGAGGATTTTGCTTCCAGGTTCCTGAGCCTCATCAACTGACTGCCCTTCCCATGTCTGTTCCCCTTTTAGACTTTGAGTTCCTAAATCAGATGTAAGTTTTTAACTCTTTCCTATAATCCAAGCTCCTAGTATAGTTCCTGGCAATGTGGTGTTCAGTGGATATTGCCTGATGTCTAAATTAATCATAAAATAAATTCCGTGGTATTTTTTGAAAGCAACAGTGTTCATTGATTTTTTGTTAAAGCTGTGCTTTCTATCCACTCAGCCTCCTCATGACGCTTTCTTCATAAAAGGGCATATATCATAAATTCCCCCTGTGATTCAGTGGGACAATTTGTTAGAGCAGAAGAACACTGAAGCCGCTGGAGCATCATTTCATAAATTGCCCCTCTGCTTCTGCTATGGAAGCTTCAGTGCATCTGCTTACGGGCATCATAGAGCAGCAATTGCGTGACTTCATTGTTTCAAATTAATTAGTCTGGATTAATTGTGTGATAGGAATGGAGGGAATATTTTCTGGGAAGTAGCCACTCCCGTACATTGATGCAACTTTTCTGGGGAAGCTGGAAGTACACACAACGACAACAACAAAAGCCTGTGCCTTTTTCATCCTAGAGAATGAAGCCTGTGCCTTTCTATGGAAAGGAAGAATCTGACAGATGGTGGAACCCTGTCCCTGGACCAGGCTGTATCAAGCACTGCATTTGGGGGAAATGAGTGAAAACTAGGGTTCAGTATTACCAAAGCAATAACTATTTTTCCTCTGCAGGTATGGTCTGCAAAGTTGAAAATATTTACTATCTGGACCCTTTCACAAAAAGTTTTTCAGCCCCTGCCTATAGCAGCATATGTTGTTTTAAAAATAATAGATCACTTTTTACAGAGAACAAGCACATTAAGGATTTTGCATCTTTTGTTTCCACAGAGAAGCCCTATAGGAAGAAATGCATAAATCACAGCAGAAAAGAAGGAAAAGAAGCCTGCTGGCCTGTGCTAACCTCTGATCATCCCACAGGGCTGACACAGTTGCTGACTCAAGGGGTATACATCTCTCCTGGTCAATAGGCCTATTTTACTCTACATCTGCCATCTCTGGGAAACCATCAGGCAATTTCAGATGAGTCAAGCCATGCCACTTAAATCAGATATGGAGCCACAGTCCAGAAAATCCTTGATTACTTTCTAGTTCCATGACAAAAGCTCTTCAAAGAAATCAAACCAGTTAAAACTTCCCATACGAAAAATGATCTTAAGACCTGAAGGGAATTCATTGACTTCAGAATGGTGTATGAATCACATTGTCTACTTTTCTTTTTTAATTTAATTTATTTTTTTAATTTTTCAGTTACAGTTGATATACAATATTATATTCATTTCAGGTGAACAATATAGTGATTAGACACATATGTAGCTTACAGTATGGTCAGCCCAATAAGTCTAGTACCTGTCTGATACAGTATATAGTTATTACAATGTTATTGACTATATTCCCTATGTTGAACTTTACATTTCCATGACTGTTTTTATAACTTGCAATTTGTACTTCTTAATCCCTTCACCTTTTTTACCCATCCCTGCAACTCCCCTTCCTTCAATAGACCGACAATTCTTTTCTATGTATCTGTAAGTTTGTTTCTGTTGGTTTGTTCCTTTACTTTGTTTCTTAGATTCCATATATAAGTAAAATCATATAGTATTCTCCAATGATATATCTGATAATGGGTTCATATCCAAAATATATAAGGAATGCATACTACTTATCTGGTTAAAAAAATAAACTATCTGGTTAAAAAAAAAAGCAGAGAGCATGAACAGATATTTAAAAGAGGACATACAGATGAGCAATAGACATATGAAAATATGCTCAATGTCTTTAGTCATCAGAAAAAAGCAAATTAAAACCAAAATGAAATATCACCTCACACCCGTCAGAATGGCTATCATTAATAAATCAACAGACAAGTGTTGGAGAGGATGTGGTCAAAGGGGAACCCTTGTACACTTTCAGTGGGAATGTAGACTGGTGCAGCCACAATGAAAAACAGTATAAATTTTCTTCAAAAAATTAAAATTACAAGTGCCATGTGATCCAGAAATTCCATTGTCTGTTTTCCTATATTGGATACTTCTGTGTTGTCATACTCACTTCTTCTATTTCCCATCCCATTGTCCCTTTGCCTGAATGTGATGTTTTTCCCTTAATTATTCCCACCACTGTCTCTCCCCAACCAAAATCAATCCCTACATTTCAGTTCTCCCATATGTTTCATTATTTTATGTTTCTCACTTACACCCACATCTCCAGATACAATTATAAAAACCATTGAATTAGAAAGTGGAAGACCCAGGTTCTATTCCTAGGCTTTGCCATGATCTTATTCCTTACAGAGTAACCTGTAACAGAGTAGATTGATTAAGGATCTCTAAGACTACTCAAAAAAAAAAAAAAAGGTGGGTAAGATAAAATTTAAACTATTTGTTTCTCAGCAAGGAAAGTAACAAGTAACAGGTGTTTTAGATGCTCTGAGTGCAACATTTCACAGCAATACACCAGATGTATATGGGCAGATTATCTGCAAAGCTGCCAAGAAGATGCACAAAGACATCTCCATCTAGGATCACAAACCATGTGCTAATCTCTTCTAGCCATATTGCCAGACATGCCTCTAGGGCCAAGAAAACTGGGTCTGATTTAACATAACCCATCATCCCAATTTTCCAAGTGAATATATTTTTCAATCCTTCATAGTTAATATTATCTAATTATATATAATAATTATATACAATTCATATATAATTATTCCATATGTTATATTAATTATATACTATAAATATATAATTATATAATACATAATACTATGAATGTATTTTACTTCAAATACTTTTAATTAGTTTGCTGTTTTTTAAGCATGCAGAAGAAGGCACAAATTGGACAAATCAGTCTTCCATTCCTGACCCTCCTCCTACTTTAAATAAAATGTGCCTGTCCTGAGCTCCCAGCTCATAGAAGCAACTATCCCTTTGTGCAGGCATGAACATTGATTGTACCAAAATTTCATTGCTGAACCAAGAATGGCCCATCCATGGTTCACCAAACAACTCATGAGGTGGCCTGATTAAAAGTAATTAATCACCTCGTCAATTGGTTTTCTTTGGAATTTTGAGAAGAGAATATGGGTGTTCTCAAAGAAGAGAGAAACAAAGAAGAAAGCAGCAAGGAGCAGAATTGCTGTCAGAGTACCCGCATGAGCCATAAAGGGAGGTAAGAGAATTAGAATGTCACTTTTCTCCTTACAACCCACTAATGGTTTCCCACTGATGGTTTTCCACTGAAAATTCAATGCACACATCACTGTCCTGCCAAAAAGCTCCAGGACGTCTCTCATATCTCATCTCTGCCTATTGACATTTTCTGACTTCATTTTTTTTATTGTTGTCCTTCCTCTTGTCCTGGACTGTTGTGCTTCCTATTACTTCCACCTAGAATAAACTTCTTGCATGGTTGGCTCATTCTTCTCATTATTCAGGACTCAGTTTAAATGGTACTTTTTCCCTAACCGTCCACTCTATATTAAAATCCTTTCAGTCATTCTCTGGCCCACTGGCCAGCTGTATTCCTTTATTGTGCTCCCCTTCTCTGACATTAGGTTATTTCCTATTTTATAATCTACTTTCTCCTACTAGAATATCAATTCCACGAGAGAAAAGGCCTTGACTATCTTATTTATTGTTTAATTTTTATTGACTAAACAGTGAATGGCTTAAGTGCTTATAAATTATTAATATAATAAACAGTGAGTGAAATAACAAGATGAGACCCTAAAACTGACATATATCTGGGGAATTTCTGATTTCAGGTCCAGATCAGATGTGTAAAAACATTTTTAAGTGACTTGCTAAAACAAAGAAACAAAAAACATTTTCAAAGTGACCTGTATAACAAACAAAAAACAAACACAAATAAAGGGACTTGCATCTCTGTTCCTTGCTACCAAAGCATATCATGCACATGGGCCTGTGTGTGACTTTAGGCAGCAGGCCACCTGCTGCCACGTGCTCCTGCTGGACCTTCTCCCACACCAGACAGGTTTCATAGCTTGTGTTCACCCAAAGCCCTGCATTGTTTTTTTGATTGTTCTATGTCTGGCAGCCGAGTCATCCCTGTCCACTTTTACATTAGGGTTGTGAGAAGTCCAGCCAGCACACAACTAGGCTAGCCAATTAGCTGAGAGAGAAGTTCAGATAAATTCTGCTTTATCCCATTAAAAACACTTATTAGATTTAATTGTATTGAATTTAATAGAATACTTATGTAATATTATAATTTTGCAGTAAAAAATACTATGCTCACTGAGTTTTAAGAATTTATTCACTAGTGGAGGAATAAAAAAAATTTTGTGTGTCTCCATGGGTAACTGGAGAATTTGAAAGTAATTTAGGACCAGACTAGTGTGTTGACAATGAATATGCAAGAGAAAAGACAGAAGTGAGAGGTGCTGGGAATGAAAATGTCATAAAGACCTAGTTGTCATCTAAATCTCAGGTTCAATAGAGACAAATGTTAAAATGATGATGCAATATTTCCAGCTTGAGAGACTGAATGTTTTATACCACTGGCAAAGAGGCAAGCAAAGAGGAGATAAATCATGAAAGGGGTTACTAGAGCCTATTATTTTAAAGTAAAGCAAATAGCCAAATATACAGGCATACTTGTTTTATTGTGCTTCACTTTAATGCTTTACAGATATTGGATTTTCATCAACATTGAGGCAAGACCTTCCACTGGCCAAAAGATTATGATTTGTTGAATGCTCAGATAATAGTTAGCAGTGTTTAGCAATAAAGTATTTTTAATTAAGGTATGTACAGTGTTTCTTTTAAAAATCATAATGCTATTGCACACAAGTTCTACAGCACAGTGTAAACATAACTTTTATATGCATCAGGAAATCAAAAAAAATTTTGACTCATTTTACTGCAATATTCACTTTATTGCAGTAGTGGAATGGAGCCCACAATATCTCCGAGGTATGCCTATACACTTAGTTGCATATTTTCAATAAGTGTGGGAATGGCCAGAAATGAATGGATAAATGTCATCATTTTGCCTGTTGGCTTCTGGAACCCCCTCTGATGGTTACTGTGAACTTCTCTGACACCTCCAGATCACAGCTGGTGTTTTAACCTACAATTCTTGGGCTTTGTTACTATAAAAAAGAACCAAGGAATGAAATAGAAAAGAAATGTTCAATGAGTTAAAATAACCAAGCAAGCAGAATGTTATGGAAGCCAAAGTATGAAAGAACTTCAAGAAGGAGAAAGTAGAAACGGCTCAATGTACAATGTACTAAAGATTTCAAGAAGCACAACTGAAAAAATTGATTGCATTTGTAATTAGGAGATTACTGGATAATCAATAATTAAATACAGCAGAAGAAAAATTGTTATAATTATAATACAAGAACCAACTGCATCTGGTTCTTCAGTCTAGAGTTATAGTATTATTTATATTTGAGAGAAGATTCTATGCCTAAGAAATTACTTTGATGATCTTTTTATGTATAAGTGTGAATGTTAAAGCCCCTCTCCACTTTTAGGAGAGGCTTTAGAAACATTTTTTTCTGTACAGAATAGTGAAAAATATTATATAAATACAGGATAAAGGACACAGGGTTCAAATAAATAATGGGGCATGTGAGAATGAGCTGAGAAAGAACGTGGGAAGAGAAAGCCCTAGCAGCAAGGTAAGGGCCCTAAGCAGAGAGGGAGCTAATGTCCTATTTTCAGACATGACTCACAAATTTTTGAGACTGTAATAACTAATATTAAATTTAAACCGATGTCTACATCATGCTATATATATAATTTCCTAACATTACTTCAAACCTTTGGAACATATGCTGTACACAAGACCATCACTATTGTTATTCATGAGGGAATAAGAAAACTGGGGTGATGTCCACGTGGGGAAGAGTGGGCCAGCAAGAGAGGATAAATCTCTATGTACTGCAAGTGATGCCTAAGAAGGAAATGATTGTGCAATTTCCTGCCAAGAGATCTCTATCCCCTTGTAATCCATAAGAAAAACAGGGCTATTTTCATACTGATATGGTGTAGAGTCTCATCACCATATCTGAGTACTAAAATGAAGGGTGACCTTCAAAAATCTTGAGAATACTCTCAGAATACATTAGTTTCACAATTTTTGTTTTGTTCCTGATTAGAAAGTTGAGTAGACTATGGCTTCCTTGGTGTCATTTAAGGGATATCATGGAATTTCTCTCTGCTTAAAAGTAACACCCTATACTTCCAGAATGTTGTAAATTACAGATTAATTTGGGGCTATCAATTATTCCCCCATCAGTATAAAAATTGTCCTTCCTCTTAGAAGCTATCTAAAATTATCTGAAAAGTTTGATGCGAGAAAAGAGGAGAAAGAGAAGCCTGGAGATGTAAACCCCATCGAAGGCAGGGTGAAGGTTTGCGGCCCATTAAGTGGCACTGATGCCCGGGGTCCTGGAAGCAGTGGGGCAGAGTGAGAGGAGGCAAGAGTGACAGGGCCAAAGATAGCTCCACTTATCAACATTTAAAATATTTTAGAGCCAGATTTCTCTCAAATTGTCTATTTACTTCTTTGTATCCTTCCTGCCACTTCACTCTATTCTTCCAAGGCCTCTGCTTGTTTTAGCTCCACCCAACCCCTATTTTTCTTTTCTGGATGTGGAAACAAATAGGAAAATTGTTCAATTTAAGCCATAGGAAAAGGAGGTGAGACAAACAGTGTGAGTCAGCAGCTACTTGGCACTGTGATGCCTCAGTTCTAGAATCTGGCTGCTTTTTCCTGGACTTAAACTCTAGTCTCTGTTTGGGTCATACATAATCTACCCACATATAGTCAACTCTTCAGTAACTACATTCAGAGGACGAGGTCTGAGACTCACCCAAGAAAGAGAGAGTTCAATTTCTCACCTCAGCTGTTTATTTGCTCTGAATAAAGCCTATAGGATTTGAAAGAAAATCATTTCTCTCTCCCAAAGTAGAGAGAGATATATGTCTGCTACAGCAATATGTCTGAGCCCTTCTTATCTTGAGTTTTAATGGTTATTAATGTCTCAATAATTTTTCTGTGTTAATCCGAATCATTCCTCTCCATGGAAACAATAGGTTAAAGCATTTTATGTAATAACGAAGCTACTGCTTAGAACAGGTGTGAGAAAACTATAATCCATAGTCCAAATCCGCCCTATTGCCTCTTTTCATAAAGTTTTATTGGAACACAGATGTGCTTATTTGTTTACGTGCTGCCTGAGCCTGCTCTCACGGTGCAACAGCCAAATGGAGCACTTGCAGCAGAGGTCATGTGGTCTTTACAGTCAAATTTATTTCTTATCTAGCCCTTTATAGAAAAAGTTTCCTAGCTCCTGACAGCACATTACATCTTCCAGTATAGACTTCCTCATTTGTATAGTTCTTTTTCATCAATCATGCTTAACTGGTTTATGGCTAAAAGGATATGAATAGCATGGGAACTAGCTGAAGCACAGTTTAAAAATAAGTATTTGAAATATCCTCAAAATTGTAGGCACCACAGTCAGCTTGATGAGTCTCCAGCTCCCTTTGACCATTTTGAACGGAGCACAGGGTTTCCAGAAACCCAGATATCTCCAGTGGAGCGTGTTCCAAACATTACACAAGCTCTTCAAAAGTTTTCATCTGTGACTTAGCCAGCCCGAAGCAATGCACTGTGATAATGAGGAAGGGTTTTGATTTATGAAGTAGTGCAGCAGAGCAAAAGGTATTATTCACATCTGTACCTCATGAAGCATTTATAATACAACCACTGTCACCCCCAAATTTCAAAACCTTGAGACCACCACTTTAGTTTAGAATGCATTTCAAATGCATATTTTAAAGATCAACATCCAAAAGAACTTTGAAACATAAAAATTAGAGATAAATGCAAACTCTTTAAATTAGTATAAATACAGCATCTTGAGATCTCCAGTTATGCTTGGTAAGGTCAGACATTTTCATTTACTTAACATTTTCTATACGCAACTCCCTTGACCACATCTGATGTCCTCCCACAAAGTAACAAAGAATAATATTCTTTAAAGTAATATTCTTCTTTTATAGAGAATATAATGATGCCAGGTCTCTATTTTACAAAACAGAAATAAGATTGGATTATTTTGAGTATAAAATAAATAAATTTAGAAAATATTTTCATATTCCATTTGACAGAATCTTTAAGATTTTTAGGCCTGTTCATCTGAAATTTTAATATGAAGACTTTATTGAAGACAGGCACGGGTGTGTCTGACTTTTCCTTAGGTTCCCATCCATGTCTATTTTTTAACTTGTTTCTAAAGGTTATTTAAGACAACATTAATGTGTGAGACAGCCTAGAGTTTGTAATTTTTGTACTCATTATATCTTGTAACAAATATATTGTCAGGTTTAAACATTCAGAATTGCTTCAAATCTTGAAAAACTGATTTTAAAATAATTTCCAAACACTAAGTCTGAAGAACATTCAACCTTTAATTCAATGTGTCTCACATTTCTAAATTTAGCAAACTATAAAACAGCAGTTCCCACTGGTTCCAAAGATGATCTAGTCCAGAACTGGCTCTCTTCCCAAGGTGATATGCCAAGTCTTAACACTCTCTCTCCCTGCCTTGTTGTTATTATGGTTTGAGGAGGATTTTCTGTGTTTAAGACCTTCCTTCTGACTGGTGAAAAGCAGTGATAGCCCCAAAATTTTGGATGTGGCAGAAGCAACTTAATGTTGATTTGCAAAGTTCTTCTACATATATTACCTTATCCATTCTTGTTATTAATTATTTTTTACAGATGTGGAATATGAGCTCAGAAAGGCTAAGTTACCAGTCATGTAGCTAGGAAGATATGGAGTTAGGGTTTAACTCTTTCTTCTAATTCCAAGATCAGATCCTACAAACAGAAAAAAAAATGATTAAAGTTTGAGCAGATATCAGAAATCAAAGCTAGCCAAACAAGCAAGCTATGTTTATTTCAAGTAAATTGTAGTTACAACTGCTGCAAAGTCAGGTTACACTGTCGATTCAATGTAGGAAAAAAATGCAAACACCATAACAATATAAATACTAGGAAATGCAGTAAAACAAAAGTCTGAATATATAGTAGGGAATCAGGGAACACTCAGAAGTTGGGAGGAAAAAACAAAATTGATGACCGAAAGTTCTAGAAAAGAGCCAGCAATCAGAGAGTTACAGGAATTGAGAAAGCAAGGGAAAGCATCAGAAAAACATGGACTTCTCTATTTGTCAAGTCTTCATTGATTATCTTATTCCAGGTGCAATGCTAGGTACTGACAATGTATTAACAAAGTACTGTCCTGGCTCTTCACAATTTCATAATATTGCAAGAAAGACAGACATATAAGCAAGAATAACTATACAATGATACAAACCATAGAGGGAAAGCCATATACAAAGTTCTGTGGAAGCACAGAGAAGAAATTATGTGATGACACGATGACAAGACAGCATGTGAGTAATTGCTTCCTACCAGAAGCTTTCCTGTTGTTTGCAAAGGTGGAGGCAGTGGCTGCACTGAGAGGTGCAGAGCAAACTGGTTGGGAGCCCTTGGCTGGTTTGTGGATGGAGAAGGCCAATAGGACGATAGGTGCACCAACATTTAACAGCAACCAGTTAACAACCAGCTGAGGCAGAATAAGTGAGAATAGCACACAGGTTAAAAGACCCAGGGGATGGAAAAGTATGTTGCCAGGAGGGAGGAATGGAAATGTTCTGATAGATGATGCAAAAAATAAGACCCAAAGGCAAACTCCTCCCACTTCACAATTTTGCTTCGTATCAATTCAGATGCTAATTGATTGGGGTGATGATATAGTGTATTGAGCAAGCCTGGTATGGAGATTAATATGAAGATCTATTAATAATTATTCAGGGCCACTGGATTAACGGTTATCTTCTATCTGATATAACTCTATCTGGGGTAATATGGCCAAGCCATCTTTCTGAGCCTTCGTTTAAGTGGGAGCAATAATATGTGTTCCAGAGTTGTGAGCTTTTAATAAAGAAGAAAGAGAAGGGAGGAAAGAGGGAGGGAGGGAGGGAGGGAGGGAGGGAAGGAAGGAAGGAAGGAAGGAAAGGAAGGAAGGAAGGAAGGAAGGAAGGAAGGAAGGAAGGAAGGAAGGAAGGAGGGAAACCATGTGAAATGGTTGGTTTATTGTAGACAACTCAATAAATATTATTGATAAATAACTAATGAAATTAACTAGGGTCTGTCACAGTTCCCACTTTGGCCTTACATCATCAGTACACATTAAATGAAAGCAGAGACAACAAGAGTAAACATGACTTTTAGAAGCTTGAAAAATTTGTCTCTGCCTTCCAGGGGATGCTAAAATATACCACTGGCTTCTGCCACCTCCGACACAACACTGTGGGGCTTCACACTGAAAACAAAGGTCATCCTGAGGAAATTATTTCAGACACACAGCCAGACAGAGCAGACACATCATGACAATAGCTTTGTGTTCGAGAGAAGCACCAAGCAATTTGTAAGTTCTTAGTTCCCAACATCACAAGTGATCCTTTTTTCATGTAATCTTTTCCTTTGTTCATGCTTAGCGTTTATAATGGTTGTCTGGACAAGGGAGAGCAACTGTTCCAAAAGAGCAGACCTTGTGTCTGCTTCTCTCTTGTTTTATCAGAGCTGCCAAGTAAAAGCTATAAAATTATAGCAATAAGCAAGCAGACAGTTCAGAAAAGAAAAGAAAAGATATTATCTTCCCTATTGTAGGTAATGATCAGTTCTTGGAGGCCTTCTAGAGACAAGCGGAAATTGCACACTCGCCTCTTTTCCATTTGATGTAGTGTTCACACACCTCAGTTTACAATATGGCCTTAGGGTCAAAGGCACAGTGTACAGAAGGAATACAACCATTAGTAATCTGTGGCAGTCCTAAAAACCCACACTTGCAGCCCAAATGTATTAAAGATGATTCTCATGCAGGCTTCTCTCATTGTATTACATATACATTATTATTACAGTTTCTGCTACTGGGTATCTGTTGACCTTAACCTTGAGTCCACTGACCTCATAGTGTCTCGGCTTTGGTTCTGCCTAATGGCAAAAGTATTTTTCCTACTCTCTAGAACTGGTGGTATAAAGAGAACATGCTTTTTTAAAAATTGCACAACTGAAAAATGGTTAAAAATACAACCAGAAACAGGTTTCAAGTCTTGTTTCTTCCTTTAAAGGGCTAGATGGCCTTGGAAAAGTCACCTTATTTCTCTGGGCCTATAATTTTTTAACCTGTAAAATGAAGCGATTAGGCCACATGAGTCCTATAATCCTGTTGGTTCTAATTGTTTTGGGATTCCATCATTTCTAAAGCCAAGACCCTCAGATAATCAGAGTGTGGGAGGGTGGGGTACAGGTATGTATTGTTTATACTCTGCAGAGATTAAAAGAAAACAAAGCATGACTCTTTATTCCTGAAATGGCTAATAGGTGTCTGAGGAAGCATGACTGAGCAGATGTCCTCTCTTATGAAACAGTGTTTACCCTTCTTGAGGTGCCTTCTTAAGTGAGCACTTAATTTCCAAAGTTAGGATTGACCTCCATTAAATAAAACATTATCACAAATGATAAAACACCAATGTATCTGATACAGGTTTAATAATATACAGTGTGACTTAGTGCCATTCTGAATTACTATAGAAAGTTTCCAAAGCAACATACAACACTGTATAATCCAGAGGCAAATTTAATGTAATAATAATAATAATTATAAAAAGGAGGGAAAACAAAGATAACCACACATCACTAGGTATTTTTTTTTAAATCTCAAGGGGAAAAATGTAAACAATTTATGTCACACATATTTTGAAGAAATACAAAAGTAATTTCCATTTTGATATAATAAATATGATTTCATGTTTTTGCTACTTTTTTAGTTTCAACTATCCAGAGTAGGATGAAATCTCCATAATTCTCTAGCTTTATCTCTTGCTTCTGAGAACCACCCAGAGTTTGCTGAACAGAAAACACTTTTAGCGCTAGTGCTTAGAAACTGGGATTCTTGTTGTGGTACTAGCCAAGTGACGTCAAGGGAAATTATACTTACTTTCTGATCTGAAAAGTAACATGTTTGAATGCCTCAAGGCCTATATTCTTTAAGTCATTCTAGGTAGGTGAATATCTCTGTTCTTTGCCCAACCAACTACAACCTCAAGAGTGCTGGCAACGAGAGCAACAGGCATCCAGAAAAACATGTTCTATAAAACTCAGCCACCATCGCAGACTGACTCAGATATAAAGGACTTGCTTAAACCTAATTCTAATTCCTCACTTTAGATGAAGTCTACTTCTTTCCTCAGAAAAGACATAATAGCTAGTCCTTCTTAGCTTATGCCAGGATTTTCCATATACATAAAGATAGTTATTAGTTTGTCTTAGCTAACATTGTCTAGCTTCATTTCATTTGAATCTACTCTCAAGTGAATAATTTTTTAAGTCACATTTTTCCACACTGGAGGTGGAAGGCAGAGGAATTACAGTTTCTAGAAATACTTTCAATATTTGCAACATGTTGAACATTTATAGAAATTCAAAAGTGACTCTAAAAACGCTAATACACATCCTAATTTTTTTGTTTATGATGATATTATGCTCAGAGACTGAGATTGTCTTTACCAATAATTTCTTTATCATAGGTTAACTTCAGAATTATAATTTAGAATAATAACATTCCATAAGCCAACAGCATGCAGGATAGTATTTTTTAATAAGCCAGTGAAGAAATAATATACTCCAAACCAGTGATAGATTAATTACACAATTGTTCCAGGCAAAAGGAGATAAAAAAAGTAAAGTCTAAAATGAGTTGAGCTGTACCTTTCTACAAGTTGGTTCTCAGAACAGGTGGCTTAGCCAACTAAGATCTGACATCAGCTGCCAGTGCTATGGAAAATCCCTTGTTGCGGGGGCACAATGCTTACAGAATGAATCGCTGGTGTTGGCAAGGCAAGGTGATCTCCTCAAGGGGCTGATGCATGGTTTTTAACCCAACTGTTGAAGAGCAGCCACAGAAGGAGCCAAGGTCCCAAGGTGAACATTCTGGAGGGCTATTTAGATCAGCAAAGAGTAGCCTTGCCCAAGCTGAACATTCTCTGTAAGTCCTCACAGACCCTTGGTACTTAAAGTTTAAATGTCCATTACATCATAGTCACTCTTCCACCTATTCAAATTGATACACACTCAGTAGCACAACAATGTTGATAATGTCATCCTAATACAGCCTCTCCATTATAAACAAATTCACCCTTCAATCAAAACAACTTCGCTTAAGTCATGAGCAAGTGGATTTGAAATCTTAACAAACCAATACACAACACCAACAAAATAACAGCATGCAGCCAAATTGGTAAGATCATTTCAAGAAAAGGGAAAATTCTGCATTTGGTTCATCTCCTTCTCTGGACTTTCTGTGTACTTTCTGCTAGACACTTTGTGTAGTGATACCCTACAGCCTCTGGAACCATTTGTCTATAGATCACTTTCCTTCTCTAAGATTGGTCTTTGGCCAACAGTCTATGGGTAAGCACGTTTCCTCTGGTAGAAATTAATAGCAGGAAAAAGAAGAAGCTAATAGCTACCCTGATCCTGCTCTCTTATTTCCAAAAGTTGCACTGTCAGTGTGCCCTAAAATGCTGAGTAGGTGACATCAGCTTCACAAAAGAAAAAGTGGATTGGTGAAATAACAGAATGGAAAACAACTCTGACATTCCTGCCTCAGCCAGTTCACACAATCCATGGCATTGCACAGTCCATCTGACACAGAGATGAGGTAGGACAAATACAAAAAGAAAGAAAGAAGAAAATTGTCCCCAACCTTGTTGACAAGAAGTGAGCCACACCTTTTAGTTGAAACCAAGCAAGAAGACTAATAAAATTAGCTATTTCTACAAAGCTGCAAAGTGAAGATTTCCAGACAAGGAAATTCTAAAGGCTCTATCAACCAGTAAGGCAACATTTTCCTAAGCACAGAGTTGTTGATCTTTTTGGATGCTGGTAACATGATTTCCTGCAAGCATGCAATAATGCAACGCAAAGGCCCTAGGCCCACTGAAAGAGAAGACTGCAAAATCTTCAACTATGATAGTTTATGATACTTTTTTGTAGAACGTACCTAATTATGTTATCATAAGCCTGCATGAACATACATCAGAGCCAACATCTTTATATCATGCACACATATTTACTATCTCACTAATGCTCGTGAGCAAAAGAATAAAGCCTTTGTTTAACAACAAAAGAATCATACTGCTTCCATCATACAACACCCACTTTTGCATATCATACCCTCTAATACCTAAGCTTTTAATAAGCTACTTGCCCATAAATTATTAATAGAGATTCTGCAATTTCATCACTAGAAAAGAATGTGGTTTCAGAACTGCAAGAGTAAATAAAATAGTAATCCTAATGTTATAAATTATGCATCTTTCATCTCAAAGGACAATAAATAAAGCATCTTTCATCTCTATGAATCCCAAAGCAGTTAACAATTTATAAACTAGCACATGGGGATCACTTGATTCATCACTGAAAGACATCCTGCCCTGGGATCCTGTGGTGCTTTTTTTTCCCCCCCCAGCACTCACAAAACAGTATTGAAAGATGAGAAGCAAGGAAAGACTACACAGTGGCCTAGATTTGGGACATTTGAGCAGAGGAGATAGGAAGCTGACTGAAATCTTCTCTCATTTGAACTCAGAAAGATGTTACTTTCAAGACTTCCCAGATACAGAGGTGTATCCCTTCAAAGATCTTGTCAGTGTTCCCAGTTGTTTTCACCTGGATTATTACAATATACTTTTTTGAAACAAATATTTGTCACATTATTTACATATTGACAGACCTGTCACTCTCCTTTGCCTAGCATAAAGATCAAACTTCTTAGAATGGCATAAAGGATATTCCATCAAGCTATTGATTATAAAAGATCGTTTAACATCTAGCTCCTGCACCTCATTCTGAGGAAAATAGTGGCTCCCCAAATGGCTATCGCAGTAATATGATTGATGTGACTAACACTTGATGTGTCAGTACTAGGGAGGGAGTAGATATCTGTTTGTATAACCCCATTATTTCAATGAGCATGCTAAACCACAGGAAAACTTGATAATTTATCCAAATTCATATAGCTATACAGAGACAAAGTTGGAATGATGCTGGAGGAGTTAGCCTGACTGGTGGGAGATTCAAATCCAAGTTAAAGATAAGGTGACCATATGCTTTGTCATTCAAACTAGGACACATAAAGAGTAAAAGGGCACACACTAGTAATAGTTACACCAGGACAACAAGAGTGAAGTGGGACTGTCCAGAGAAGACTAGACCACAGCTCCTGCAGCTAGGAAAAGCACATTAAAATTTCTAGAATTCTGACAGAGGGACCTATAAGGAGTTTGATAAAACATATACATAGTGGTTTCATAACAAAGTGTCTATAGCTGATCAACATAGACTTGGCTGGCCAGGCTTCTCTAGAAGATAGAATGAAGAAGCTTCACAGGAGCATTTGATTTTGACAAGTTGAATAACACTGCTCTGGAGTCAGCTTGGCAAGTTTCTTTCTGAGAAACCACCAAACTCTGTCAGTTGCACTTGAAACCATGTGCTCTCACTTGAATGAGATAATGCATGCTTGTGAAGAGAGCTGAAAAAGAAACAGTTCTCCCAAGCCCTCATCTTTGACATTATATGAACCTCTGGATAGGGGCCAAAGGCTTTACAAAGGTTGTATTTTTCTTCTTCACACATTTGAGATATAATATCATGGGTTATGACTGTAACCAAGGGTTACATTTTCACCTGGCAGATATGGAATCTCTAATGAACTAGGTGTCTCTATCCATATTTTAGACCTTGAAAACAGTTGTGACCAAATGGGACAAATTTCATCTACTGAACTATTAATATTATGATGCCAATATTTACAATTACTTTAAAAAGACATCCTTCAAATGCACATGTGATGCTGAGACCCTGTGGTATATGAATCCAGGGCAGTAGGTTAGATTGCTTCTGAGATTCCTAGTTATCATCTTTTCTCCAGTCTTGAGTGATGTTTGTATATTAATGTGTTCTGCTTTTTTTTAAACATAAACTTAACCTGGGCTGCACTGTAATATAAAATACAGGAAAGTACACACCCCTACAGAGAATAAGCTTCCTCCAAGTTTCCAAGTCTTAGATTTTGCAAATATTGACAATGTCAGCCCTGTAAGAGCCTTTACACATGTAAGCATTCAATCAATACATGGATTGATACTTGGGATGTGGTCTAGAGGCAGTTAAAAAGAACAGTCTTTGAGAAGAGTGAGAAAGAATGACTTATTTGCAGCCCCGATTTCTGAATACACTGCAGAGCTCACAATTGGGTAGGTGTTCAATAAATATTTGCTGAGTAAGTGTTGAAATAATGCCTATAAATCTTTCTCTTCTCACAATGACTCAAACATATGAAGCAGAATGATAGCCCTTGGGTTAGGAAGACTGGCCTGCATGATCTCTCCATTTGCCTACCCGATTCCAGGTGGTGACAAAGCAGCGGGGCTGCTTCTTCTTCACCCTTGAGCTCTTCGTTTTCCTGTGGCCTTATTGGATAATTCATCTTTTTTTCACCCTAAAGAGATCCATTAACAGACGAATATGTCAAGGGGAAAAAGTAAGACTCTATGCATGGGAAAGACATAGCTGGTGAGGGGCATGGATCAGGAGAAGCCAGCTGATTCTCAATATTCACGATTCTCTGAACCTAGCTGACCCACCAATGCAGACTCTGAAAGACACTGGCTCTTCAACACTGCAGCTGTCTTTGTAAATGAATTCCACGCCAAGACTACCACCTATTTTGCACCTCTGCATCCATGTAAAGCTTTCTTGCTCACGTGGAATGAAACACAGACCCCTAAGAGTACACAAATTGAGCAGTAACTACTATTACCCACTAAAAGACAAATCAACATCAGCTTAGGCCAAAGCAGGTTTTTATACATCTGGATTTATTTGGGAACAAGGTGTTCCTGATTTATGAATTTGCCAGATAAACGGTTTAGGAAATGGCAGACTCTATATGTAAACCATATGCAAGGGACCGTGTGACTCATGATCTGAATTAAATCTATAGAAAGAGGAAGCAGGGGTTATCAAAGGTAAGGAGAACTAAATCCTCAAGAATTCACAAAGAAATTGAGAGGAATGCTGGGCTTCCCACATAGGAATTTGAACAAATTTCATGTGAATCTCAAATGACGGGGTGACTCCAGGCTAACACTGGAGATAAAGAAAGTTGCAAATTTGTAACTAGAATCAGGTGTTTTCAACCAATCAGTGGCTCTTTCCGAAATCATTTTGCCCTTCACACATGTGAAAATGTGCTCAATAAATTTGCCCAAGATTGAGAGGAATTTTTGGAATACAACTTCATAAAGGGCAGGAGTTGTGTTTTAAATATATAAAGAAAAATGGTGTGCTTTATATAATGCACAGCATTGCCTTTATTTCCTCCCTTCTGCACGATCACTGCTAATCAGAGCCCTTTCACAGCACCTACAGTTGAGAAAGATGGGCCTTTCACAGCTGAACCAGGCTTGTTTCCACTTGCCACATAGGTGAGGAGCAGTTACCCTGCCAGCTGCCCTAAGATTGACTTCCTTTGCCCTGCTCCCCACAATTGCCCCAGGCTCTGCCCACACACCTCTCCAAGCCCAACTGCAGGGCTTCTTAAAGGGCCCTGAGGCCCCAGCGTTACCTGGCAACCACACACCTGTGAGTTAGGTCAGCCAGGCAGTGTTAACCTGTGTGTTCAGGCTTGCGGTTCCCAGTATGTTCTTGTGCTTCCTTATTACAGCTTACTCCACCAGCCCAGAGGGGAGAGTGGGAGCTGATTGTTTTCCTTCTCGGTTTCCTAGATACAAGCAGATCCACTGATTAGCTGTCAATTGAGTGTCCAAAAAGGCTAAGGCATACACCACAGCATTAACCTTGAAAATGTAGTTTTTAAGAAAGTGTCCAGTTTCATTTTTGGAACTATCTTTTTACCAATAAACCAGATCCTTAACTTTGGAGAATTAAGAAAAGAATTCTGAATGGCTCATAGTACATTATACTAAATTGGGTTTAAAAGAGAAAAAGATTATGTAAAAATTATGTGTTTTTTTTACCTTTAATCTTTGTTTCTCTCCAGCTTCTTACCACCAGAAGGGGTTAATGGTGTCAAAATTCCAAGAGAGTGATTGAGAGCTATTACTCTGGACTGGCCTTTTTGACCAGTTCAATGAGCAGCTTCAGGGTGGACCAGCAGGTACCCTCCAATGCTCCTACAGTTTCTGTTCCTGACATGAGAAAGCTGACATTGACCTCATTTCCTGCCTGCTGACCTTGCTCCTCTAGGACACCATTTCTGGGAGCAAATGAACACCTTTAAGGACAGAGAGCTAGGCTGCTACAGTGCCTCCTCCTTCATTGCCCCACAGGAAGTAAATCATGGCAAGGAAGAACCCAGCCAGAAGTGGATGTCTGTATGCTGCTGGAGCAACCTCAATAAATATTTTGTAAATGTGTCTCCAGTCCTTCTTAGGACATTAAGAAAAAAAAATCTGTTCTCATTTTTCTACATATTATACCCCTAGATTTGTAGTTCTAGGCATGGATGACATGTTAGTAAAATCTGACTTCCTCTGCTAGTTTTATTTTCTTTCTGTTTTTTCTCAGTTGTTTCTCTCCTCTCTCAATCTCTTCACATGTGACTTCTCATTTTACCCAGTTTCTCTTTGTTCTATTCTCTCCTCCATTATGTCCCTCTTTGTCCCATTCTTTATCCATAGACCCCACAGCCTGAAGATGGCCACGTTAGCTGTTTAAGCCTCCATGCAAGATGTTTTCTGAATCATCTTGCTTGTTCAACAAGCTGGAATGTAAAGGTACCCAAATTCTAAAATAAGCTCAGAGTCCAATGGCTTCCAAAGATTTCATTTTAGGGCTAGGTAACCCTCATTTGTGAAGATGCAAATGCTGTTTGCTATTTTTTTATATTTGGGGTGTCCATTTCTGGATCACCCTGCCCCCTAAAATTTTTTGTTGTTAAACTTTGCCCCAAGAGTACTTATTTCTCAGTTACATTACCCATACGTCCTCCAGGTTAAATCCACAGAGCCTTTGAGAAGCTGTAACTCAAGATGAGTTCCTCCTCAAGTCTCTTTCACAAGTATCTGAGTGCCGTGATGAGGGGCTCAAGGTGACATGGAGACGCCTTCCTTCCTGCCTTCTCACAAAGCCTTCTTTTCTCCTAATCAAAACAAACAAACAAACAAACAAACAACAACAAAAACCCTTTATGTTGCTATTGTTGATTTTTCAACTGGGTTATTTTTTGTTAAATTTTAAGTGTAGCACTAGAATATAAAACAAGCTGTTTTTTAAGAAAACTAAATCTCTCCCTTAAGGAGTCTTTTATAATCTACTTTGTTTTCCAACACTGGGATTTTACAAACCTGTTTCTCTTACAATCTTTCTTGAAAAAAAAAAAAACTTCAGCTCTTTCTTTGTGCTCTTAGGGTTGATTGTGTTTTGAGTTTTCTTATTTTAACAAGGAACATTTACATGTTTTATGTGCTGTGTATATATATAAAAGAAATCATTAACAGCGCCTAAAGTTAATAGCCTAAGAATGTATGGCATAATATACTGCAGTGTCACTGATTGGGTGAAAAAGATTTAAAATAGTACTGAGGGAGAGAAAGTATAAACAGTATGAAACTATTACTACTCCAACTAGTTCTGAAAGAGCTCAATGTGAAACCAACCAGAAAATGATCATTCCACAACTATAAATATAAAGCACTAAAAAAGACAAAAGCTCTCTGGCATTGTGAAAAGTCCATAAATAAAAAGCACCCCCCAAAGCATTTATTGGCAAAAGTATTTAATGTGGCAATAAAAAAAGAATATTTGTTTTCTTTATATTAAGTGATTTTTTATGGAATCTGTACGATTAAACACAACATAAGAAAATAAGAATTGGAGTGAGTTTGCCACCTAATTGAGTATAGAATCAGGAAGACATAGAACCTGAAGAGGTTCTCTGTACATGTACAGTCAAGGTTACTTGTAATGTAAAGAAAAAGTGTTCTATAACAAGAAAATCACTCTTTGAAGGTACACACACATACACACATACAAGAGCATACAATGTGAAAAACAAGGGTTTTTTTATGGCTTTATATGTTGCACACAAATGTTTAAGTATAAACAGAATAGCATTTTTAGGTAAAAAGCTCTACTCTATGAAGCCAATCTGGCCAATTTTCAGGCCAATCAAATATATTTCAGTTAAGGAATATATTATGAATTCATTTTATTTTTGATATTCACTAGGCTCCATAAGAAAAAGTGACTCTTTTAAAAGATGGGGTTATCTGATGTCAGCTAAAAGAAATCAACATAGTGTTAGGCACTAAGGACTAAGCACTTAGCACTCAGAACCAAGAAACAGCCAATTAAAGAATTAATGCAACAAATTACATATAATTATCATTTTGATTCATGAAGCCAAAGACTTCCAAGTCTCAGCCAAATATTAGGGATTATGGTGTTAATAATGTACCTAGTAGAGATAACAATAAAAGTGGTTTTGATAAGCCCAAGTTATTAAAATATATGGGCCAGCTACTTTGCTCCTCACACTCACTCTATGGGAGACAGAAGTAATGAGAGTATTCTCATGTGCAGAAATCCTGGTAATGAAGACACACCAGGAGAGGTTGGCATTAACCTTTGCTTCCACTCGAATATTATTAGCAAAAGACTTTCGAGTGCAATGTCAAGGGGAACTATATGCCCTTCGAATGTTTGAACTCTCCTGGAGCAATCTGAAAGGGAAGCTTTACCACTTTTACTCTGGACTATATGCAGTTTTCAACAGTTGCCTGAAAAAAAATCCACAAGCATAACAATTTTGTATGGATTTAAACTAATAGCTTATCTACTTAGTGCAGAACTTGAGTCATTCAGGATAGTTTGCTTTTTGCAAAAGAGAGTTCCTAGTTGGTTCAACTCTACTTGTTTCTATAAGTCTCTTCTCTCTGAGAGTGAGAAGATCCTTGGGGGTACAATATACCTGGTTATCTCAAAGATTAAATCAAAGTATGTCACTTAAGAATTTGTAAAGAATTTTTGTGCATATTAGCCTCTGCAATTCTCACAACTGTCTTTTGAAAAGTCATTGCTATCAATCGTTTTACAGTTAGGAAACGAAGGCAGAAAGTTCAATGACTCTCTTGACAGAGGGTTCAACAATTTACCAGAGGGCACAGGGGCACTAAGTGGTAAAGCCGGGATTTAAGTCTTCTGTTTCCAAATTTAGTGTGCCTCCCCCTCTCTTCTAATGCCTGTCTCAGGAACTAAAAAATGTCCCTTTAAGAACTATGATGTGGAAACTACAGTCTATAATGATTCTACAAGGAGGAAGATGAGTCAGAGTAAAGGAAGATCTAAAGGTGATTCCAAGGTTTCCAATCAATAGTCCTGAGAGGATTTCTCCCACATTAAAATAGGAAATTTACAGTGGAGTTTGGAGGGAAAGATGATAAGTGTATGTATTTTAAAGCTCAGTGTTTAAGCTTTTGTAAATTATGTTGTTGGAGGTGACCAACAGTCAGAGAGCTCAGAAAAGAGGTTGAGAATCAGGATGAGTTTCTTACGGGAAGCTGGGTGAGATCAACCAGGGAAAAGCCAATGAATGCAGGAGGGCTATCAGTAGAATCTCAAGAAAATCTGGAGGGTAGAGGAAGGTCGCATATATTCAGAAAGATGGAAAAAGTAGTCTCACTTCAAGAAATGGAAAATTAGTTTTAAAGTGGAAAAAATAGCCACTCTTTCCTCAAAGATAAAAATAAAACAGAATGCAGTTAAAGGCATAAAGAAATCACAAAATGGGAGAAAAATAGTTGAGAAAGTGCATGTCAGATCACTGCAATGTTCTCATTAAAGGTGAGGAGAGGAAAGGGTTACGTTCTCAAAAGTAACATTTTGGGACAGCTACTGTGAGGAAGTTACAAGAGAGGAACTAAAGACAAATAGAAGCAAAGCTGATCTGAAGGGAGGACCTAAGAGTTGTCAGACCACTTCACATGTAGTGGAAAAATCATCATAGTTACCACAGAATTCCTCCCAAGAGCAGAGAAATAGGAGAATTTAACCAGGTTTAGGTACTAACAAGAAACATATGCTATAAGGTCAAAAGAATGAGAGAAATTTTAACATGACTTGAGAAGTTAGCTAAAATGGCTAAACATAAAGTCTACGCTAGATATGTAAGAGAAGGGAAATTAAGTGAGAAAGATTGAAGTAAATTTGAACAGCAGCTTCCATACATGTGAGAAGTGGGAGGCGCAGATAGAAATATAATCTCAATGCTGATTTGATAGGCTGGACCTATGCACAGTTTTTACCACTTCCACTTTTATTTTCAATCATTTACTTTACCTACCTGTCCCTTGAGAACATTCGCATTTGTAACCATTTGTCAAAACTTTCTATCTCCATTCTTTTTTCTCCATTTGCTCCTGAATGCCCTTTGTATTAGTCTCCTGTGCCAGCTGTAACAAATTAATACAAACTGGCTGTCTAAAAGAGCATAAATTGATTGTCTCACAGTTCTGGAAGAGAGAAATCAGAAATCAAGGTGTCAGCATGGCCATACTCCTGGACTCTCTAGCGGAGTATCCGTTCTTTGTGTCTCTGAGCTTCTGTGGGCTGCCATGTGGACATACATGTGGAGCTACCATTCAGTCACTGCATTCTTCAACCCATCTCCTATCCACATCCACTCTAACACACACAGACACTCACACACAAACACACAACTCAACCAATCTTCACTAATAGCACTGATGAATGACTTCCTATAGGTCTCAAGGTCAATTTTCATGAGATTTTCTTCTTTTTAAAGATTTTATTTATTTTTATGGAGAGGGGAAGGGAGAGAGAAACATCAAGGTTTGGTTGCCTCCTGTGTGCCCCGTACTGGGGACCTAGCCCACAACCCAGGCACGTGACCTGACTGGGAATTGAACCAGTGACCGTTCATTTCCCAGTGTGATGCTCAATACACTGAGCCACACCAATCAGGGCCAGTTTTCATGATATTTTCTACAATATCAGGCATCCTAACAGCTGTGGACTTCTGCAAACACTCTCCTTGCTGAACTACTGGGCTTTCATTTTCCCTGATTTCCATTCTTCTTTGCACCATTTCTTTTCAGGCGCATTTGCTGCTACCACCTCCTTCCCCATCCACCTCTTACATGGAAACCAGAGAACTTCCTTTTCTTTCCTCACTTTTTACTGCCTGGGTAAATCTATCAACTTGTAGAGCTTCTACTACATCTTTGTGTTCAGTATGCCCAATCTGTAACTCCATCTGACTTCTTGCCTGACTTCCACACTAGTGCTGTCCAATGGAACATTCTGCTATCATGGACATATTCTATATCTACACTGTCTAACACAGCAGTCACTAACCAAATGTAGCTATTGAACACTTAAAATGTGGTCAGCTACTGAGAAGCTAAATTTTTAAGATTTTTCTTTTACTAAATTTAAATTTAAATAGACACATGTGGTACTGGCTACCTATTGGATGGTATGAGTCTAAAGTCCCCTCTACCCTATGTGCCAAACCTAGGGATCTTCCTGTCATTCACATAATGTCTTTCCACTGAGTGACTGTTTTAGGACTCACCCGCCACCTCCTCTGTGAACCAAGTCACTCCAGGTTTAATTATTTGACTTCACTTTTGTCTTCCCATGACTCATTTTCCTTTACATTATTGTATATAAAGTTATATATTATAAATATAGTTTATTATATACATATATCATTTTATAGTTTTATATGCTTGTGTCATGATCTCCTTGAAGAGAGAGACTATACCTTAATTTATTCCATAGTCTTTATAAGCCAACACAGGACCAGTTCCCATTCTTTGAATAAATGAAAAAATGAGCAATTCTACATTGCTTGGAGGCCATCCTACATTATCAGAGATAACGAAGTGCACGCTCTGAACAGCAAGGATCTTCTTCTCACTTCAAAGTCCCCTCATGAGAATGGCCAAGTCCAGGTAATTCAAGAAGGATCCATATCCATAAACTGGATGATAGAAAATCTTGTTTTCATTTGTCTCTTTGGTTTGGTTTTGGTTTTGGTTTTGGTTTTGGTTTTGGTTTTGGTTTTTAATGAGTTGCAGTTCTAGGAGCCTTAAAAACTAGAAGTTAACATGGTTAACTGGGTTCATGAGCCATTTGGCTGTCACCCTTCATGCTTAAAGTACAAATTGTTCTACAAATCACTCTCCTCTGAAATCTGAAATGTGGTGATTTGGAGAATTCCAAATAGTGTTGCATAATTTTTCAAAACTGTAGTTTAACAAAGAGCTGATATTTTTGTTAAAAGAGGGAAGGAAAGGAAAGGAAAAGAAAAAAATTTTCTCTGATTTTGGCCATAGGATGTGCATGAGTACATGCATCTTTAATGAGTGAAGGGCAGTGTTAGTAAAAGGTTAGGCAGGCATAGAAATTGCAGAGAAGGAAATTCATGGAAGCTTTTTCTGGTCCTGTGCACTCAGCCCAGCCTTCATTGCCTGTGGCTGCTCTTTTTATGAGAACTGGCGCACATTTAGCTGCTATAGTTGTTGGCTTCTAGGCTTAGTTTTACCCACAGAGGAGGCATTCATTCAAATTTTAGCTATCATTTCCATTAAACCATGCAAGTACTAATGGTACCTAATCTAACTGGATAAGGCACAAGTAAATAAATATATCCCCTAAACACCCTAATTATAAGGCATCTAGAAACATAGTGATGGTACTCATTGGAAGTAAGTACATTAACTGGAACCTTAAAATTTTCCTCCTTAAGTATATGGAAAAAACAAATAATCTTTGCACAGAAGGCCAGGAGTAGCAATTCCATTAAGATATTACATTTTTTTTAAAGTTCTGGTCCCATTTTGTCTATTTCAAGCTCCATTTTGCTCATATTGTAACTTAGAGAACATAAGAGAACAGAGTAGGAGGAAAAATATGAGCAGCATTTCCTTGGAACTTTAGGTACATTTTTCTTTCTTGTTTTATCTGAGCATGCAGGCGACATCTTCTTAATGAGGGACTTCAAACTCCTCTGCCTTTTAGAAGTGTCACTGGTGTGCCCTGGGACAATAGTCTCTGATTTCAGCTTTTAAATATACTCATGATATAGAGTAATTTTTTTTTCTTAGTGATATTCATTGTTTTACCTGCCTTAGTGGGAATTATGGGTTTGATTTATAGACTGAAAGATTTGGTCCTTTTTAGGTTCCTTATCTCTGTTCCTTCCTAATACATGATGTATTCAACAGTCTCTGAATACTCAAGAATCATATCTGCAAGCAGAGTTTAAAATAGGGGTAAAATTAAAGGGGTAAAATCTATGATCCTGGCATTTGTGAAGACCATTTACATTAAACGTATTCATACGTACATGTATGTGTTCAATCACATATTCATTTATTCATTCCACAGACTATTCAGCAGCAGACATAATGTTTGGTACCGGAAAGAGTCTTTGCTGATTTTAGATTCTACTAAATCAAAATGAGATGGTGGCCAAACATTTACCTCTACTTTAAACTGTGTTTGTGGATGTGACAATGGAAATTAGAAAGTAACTATATCCAGGGCTAGTTTACTGTTTTAATTTTGGTCACTATGTTAATCAAATAGATAATCAGGAGACACCTGTGTTCAGTGAGTTATTACAAATGTATGACACATGCTTCTGATGAAATAAACTACCAATCTTGGAATCCACAGGTGCTACCAAACACACACACACACACACACACACACACACACAACCAGGCAACTTACCCTATCATCATCACTGGGAGTGCAGAGTGCAGAGCTTTGAGTCGAATGTGCATATTTTTCACACTAAGTAGTTCTTAAAGGTGAAGTAATGCTTATGGGTTTACTAAATAGCTGAAGGAAGAAGGATTATCTAAAACCACAAAGTATTGAGTATGGGAAGTAAAATTGAAACACAAAATGTCAGTGAGAGTTTCTACTTGATTGATCTAACAAATGAAAATGTGCTATGTTGGCATGTTCACACTCTCATGTGCACATACCAAAGCAGACAAGTATGTGAATTTCTTTTATCCTTGGGAGGAGCAAATAAAATAATATTCAGCAATAGAATGGCTCTAATAGCAACTCTTTGGAAAATACTGTTTTTTTCTCCCATTTGGGCAAAGCATGAATAAGTTCACTAAAATACACTGGAAATTATTCCTGACTCATTCATATAGGATCTCTGTGGTCCAAAAATAAAGACTGCTCCTAAGAAGTCTAGAACATTGTAGGGTGCAAAGCAGTGGTAGCAGATTACATGCTCTCATGCTCCCAAACACCAACTCAGCCTGTTCTGTCTAGTAAACATGAAAAGATAGTCACAAAAAATCTTAAAGTATAACTTTTCTCACTAGTTCTCCAGTCTGGAATTTAAAAAATCCATTTGATGAAACCTAAGTCCTGGTGATAAGTGTGTGTATTCACTCTAAAATATAACATAAGCATTAATTAACATTTCATACTTATTGATGGCATATGAAGCACATAACAACACTACAAAATATTCTGTTTAATCATACATACATGTAGGTACATACACACATGTAGGTACATACACACATGTAGGTACATACACATAAGCTCATGCTCTCTTCCCTCCCACCAATATCTCATCTGATTCTTAATATAAAAGAATTAGAGCACAAATCATGGTGAGTGTAAAGTTGATTACAGAGCAAAACTTGGGATAATGCAGCCAGGAAATATGTAAATAAATTTCATAGTAACTATTATGTCATTCACATTTCTGCCTAAAGGGGAAGCCATTTTCAGATCAACTCCAATCAGGAAGTTATTCTTCATACCAAAAGGACATGTTTTATATAAGCTGGGTAAAACATATAGCACTCAGTTTCCAGAGCACTAGAACAGAGGAGTTTATCACACACTGAAACATGAGCAATATCTGTGATGAGAAGTACTTCCTGCAAAAGAATTTTATCAGATGGCCCTGTAAGAGAAAGATGCCAACTGAAAAATGTTATCAACAATGGACTTCGAGTGGAGACAAAAGCTGAACATTGCAATTTTGGGGAACAGTAAGGCATGGCCTGACAGCAGGGCATCAGTTTGTAACTGTGCAGAGCAAGAATAGCGTGAGGCCACGCAATGAGGAATAGACAGATACTGAATGATGGCTCTAACTCTTCACCCCTGCCTTCATCATCACTCTTTACTATGCCAACTTTACCTCCTTCCTTTCTAGTCCCTTCCCTAAAAGGAGGCAAAAGATATTTCCTCACTTTGGTCATGAAACTTGCTTTCACCTATGGAATATTAAAGATTAGTGATAGGATCAAAAGCTTTAAAAAGGATTGAGTGAATGAGCTGTTCTTTTCCACTTCTGCTGTTGCTAAGAGAAGTCTTTTCTCTGGCCAAATACTGACTCTGACTGGAGAATGAGAGATAATGTGAGCCTGTGTCCACTTAGAGCAGCCACTGTCAGCCAAGTCCTGCCCACCCTCAGCCAGAGAGATTGAGTGCTGATTGTGTATGCCACTAAAATGTGTGTGGTTAATTTTTATGCAGCTATAGTTAACTAATAGAGAGACAGCAATTATCTTTAAGTATATGATGAAGTTTTCCTTCTTTACAGGAAATGAGAAAATACTAGAAGAGATTCAGATTAAAAAAATAAGAAAGATTAGTATCATGAGCACCTTATTTTTATTATTTCTTATTATTGTTCAAGTACAGTTGTCTCCATTTCCACCCCACCATGACCTCCTGCCCCACCCACCTCTGCCTCCCATTTTTAAGTGTTTCAAGAATGAGAACAATAAATACTGGAGCTCAGTTAGCTAGCTGTTAGAAGAAACAAACCAAATAATCTTTGCTCCTTCATATGTATTTGATCCCAGACATAAAAATCACAGATAAGCTAACAGAAAATAGAAATTTCATATTATTAAAAAGAGGCAGTTTCTGGAAATAGATAAGAAGTGTTTTCTTCATGTTAACCTACTCTACCATGATACAGAAAATCAATCTAGTACTTTTGTTAAGACATATGGTTTATCTTGGTTTTTATTTACTTGAATCTAGTTTCTCAGAACAAGCATTCTCTTGAGAAATTAAATAATAGAAACATTTCAAAACTAAAAAAATATTTTAGACTAAACTTGAGTTAAATTAAAAGTTTTTATTTTAGTAAATTGTAAGTTGATGACAACCAAGACATTTCCAGAAAATCAAGCAGATGAGTTTGCTTCTATTATTGAATATAGCCATCATGGTTCTTACTGTAGATTCAGAAAGATACATTTTTAAATTCCAGTTCTAACCACTTATTAACTATGTGACCTTTGATAGGAAGTTAGTTTCTAAGTTCTGGTTGCCAATGAAGTAAGAAAATTATACACATAGTATGTGCTTGACAATTAGCAGCTACTATCATCATCACCATCAATACCATTATCCTTATCAAAATTATCATCATCATCAAAATCGTTGTTATGAAAAGTTTTGGGAAAGAGAGGATACGATCCAAGCTGTGCCTTAGGAGATTAATTTGGCAAGAGTAAACAGAATGAATTGGACAATACAAGTGAACTAATAATTTTATTTGGAATATCTCTATCTTCTTTGCCCCCCTCTTGTGGGATATTCCTCATATACACACACACCAGAGTTGGAATAGAAAACTGAATACTAAACCACAAGTGAGGTAATGCTGGCATTTCTGCTCCAAGTTACATACAGCCAGAGATCCAGACAGAAATATTCCCCATCACCAGTTTGCCCAGGAGCTCAGAACTAATGGTCAGACAGACTCCAGGCTTGTGCCTAGAGATCTCTTCACCCTCAGCACTCACTTGTGATGCTACTACATGTCTCTTTGCTGCCTACACTGCTGGCCATCTGTTAGAATGGCATAGTGCCAGCTTACGGGAGAGCTTGCGGGCTCTACTGCAGCCCAGGGGCCAAGAGATGTTTTTCCACAAGAAGCACTTATAAATCTTATAAGGGAGCCTAAAGAGAGCTCCTGGTTCCTCCTCTTCTGCCCACACAGCTATGCTCATGGTGATTTTTGCTTCACATTTATTTCACCTGTTGATTTAAGTGGCTGGGTCTCCAATCTAAATCTTGAAATCTGGAGAGGAATAAACACGAACCATGTGTAGATAGATACCTGTGGCTGCCAAACAGACAGGTGCTGTTATTGCGTGCTTCTTGGCAGGGCTAATGGGAAGCAGCAGGGTTTCCATCAATAGTGCTAGTGCCTCCTCTAATTCCCCAGCGTTTTCCTTTCTTCCCACCTCCTTCTTCCCCCAGTCCTTAAATTCTCTGTAAGACTTAGCAAAGATTTGTTTTACTTGTCTTCCACCTGTGTCCACACTAATTTAAATGGAAAACATTAAAGTATATACATATAAATGATTCTTATAATACAGAAGAAAGATACTTAAATACATATGGTGTTTTAAACTAATGCTTATGTGTGACTACATTGTTTTATAATTACATTAAAGATCATACGTCCTTTGGAGCTGATAGAACAAGAAGAGTAAATACAAATACGACAAAAGTACTCTAGCTAATCCTAATAATATTTATACCTCTTAGGGTCAAAGTGCAGAGATAAAAGTTTAAATGTCACCTGATGATGATAACAATGATATTCTATGCCAACATTCATTCATTCATTCATTCATTCATTCATACATTCAACAACTATGGAGTAGGCACTGGGCTAAAGGTTAGTGATCCAAAAATACATCAACCAGGACACCTCCAGTCAAGAATTTCACTATCTTGTGTGTATATGTGACCAGAAACACATAAAAGAAAACAGAAATTCAACAACGGAAATACACACAGGTGTTGTGAGAACACTTACTCCAACCTGGAGGGAATTAGGGAAAACTTCCTGGAAGACATCAAAGGCAGTTTCATTGAAAGTGTGCATTCCTAAAACAAAGGAAAAACTAAGTATTACTTATCCTTACCTAACAGGATTCTACACATCTACTTACTTTTTAAATATGGCAAGATTTCTGGGTTAAATTTTTAAAAAGCTATGAAACAGAACTAATTCTTGTTTTCTGTCGTCACAGGTAAACACCGTTGTATAAATTTATGTCTAATATTCCTTTTTCTCTACCAATGGATCAAGAAAAAAGGGAAAAACTAAAACAAAAAATGCAAGAAACCAGCACAAGTTTGCCCTTGCTGTTGTGGCTCAGTGGATTTAGTGCCAGCCCATGAATCAAAGGGTCACTGGTTTGATTCCCAGTCTAGGGCACATGCCTGGGTTTTGGGCCAGATCCTCCAGTAGGGGGCGCACGAAAGGCAACCATACATGATGTTTCACTCCCTTTCTTTCTCCCTCCTTTCCCCTCTCTCTAAAATAGATAAATAAAATCTTTAAAGTAAAATAAAATAAAATAAAATATTTTAAAAGAAGAAATGTAACATATAGTCTTTTCTTATCCATTTCAGAGATAAAGTTTTCCAGATGATCATAGAATCTTAGCACCAGCAGTGGCTTTGTGAAAGGTCTTTTTGTCCACCTCTCTGGTTTTAGAGAGAAGACAGAGTCCCAAATAGTGAGCAACCTTGCCTTTTCCCTCTGACACAGGTAAGACTTCCTCTATGTTGGGGTTCCTCACTGTTTGCATTATGGGTGGGATACAGAATATCAGAAAAGTTGCAGGTGCTGATTATTACACCAACTTCTCAAGAAACAATCAAACAAAAAGGACTAACTTTCTAATTATGGATAATTACAATTGACATGTTTTCTTTTAAATAATTCAAGTTGCCTCCTGACAGTTTACAGTTAAAGAGAGAGCTGTTTTGAAAATGTGCCTAGTCCCTGTCTGAACCAAGGAAACACAAAGTTTTAGAGTGATTCACTGAGAGAAATTGGCCAAAATAGAAAATGGCTGTAATATTGTAGAGTATATTATCAATACCCAGAGGGGCAGAAGACCTAAATTGTGAAATTCAATTTGATCTTCATTTCTTCATCTGCTACATAAAGGGAGTCAACCCAGCAAATCCCAGGCTTCCTTCCAGCTTTCAGCCATTCAAACAGCTTGAACCAAGAAGCTCTCTCCATAAGCTCCATTCATAGCACTAACGGTTTCTTCCACCACTCTCATTGCCCCACAGAGCCTCCCTAATGCACATCAGAAGCCCATAATGGACCATAAACCTCTAATAGTCAAATGGCAGCTTTGTACTTTCTATTTTAGTATTATTTATAATCTTTTAGTTAACTTCTTATAGATAAAAGATCTCTTTAAATGTGGTCAAGAGGTAAATGATTATTTTTTGTGAAAATACTAATGTCTTGCTTCCTTCTATAATACTGCCTAGTATTATTTGTATTGATATTTCAGAAATAGAATAATTAAACATGACTATTTCTTGTTTTAGAGTATTAAAGAAGAATTAAGCTCTTGGATTCTATTTGAGTCAACTTTTAGGATTAGTTATTTCTCAGAAGGTGAGAGGGTAGTGGGGGAGGTGACATTCCAACATCTAAGCATTTTTAATGCAAAACGTGTGTATATATTCACATATGTATCATCCCTGAGTATGTACGTATATTTTCCCCTGATGCATGATCTCAGTAAAATATCAGAGAGAAAAAAATATCAGACATACATAGCATAGCAATCAAGGGCTAATGAAGATCCAGGTATTAAATCAATTAAGAAGTATCAAAAGCTACCTAATCATCAAGGAACAAAATTGGCACCACAATATATAGTGAGTATGGGAAAGCCTAATTTACTAAACATACCCTGCAGTCACATAATTGCATGTAATTTTACCAGCATAATTAACTAATTTAATTACCACTTCTCAAGTGCATCAATTATTGACATTACAGAGTTTTCAGACAGCAGAATTACTGTGTGGTACATCCAGAGAATGCAAAATGCTTTGTATGCCTCTTTTCCCAGTCACAGTCAACTACTGAAGAAGAATATGGAGTTGGAGGGGGGAAATTCCTATCCTCGCAGGCTCAGTTGGGGGCCAGGTTTAAAGGATGGAGTACTGCAAATGTGTGTGGCATGAAGTGGAGAAGGGGAGGAAGCCCCAAGACTACACTCTTCGAAGCAGTTCTTGGCCAGGGTGCAGACAAAATGTGCAAAGCCTAGCCAGGGAAAGAAATAAAAAGCTCTCATTTGTTTTTTTTCTTTTAAAGCTATGCAACACCAATTCAAAATGTGCCTAAGAATACTTGCAGGAAACAAAGGAAATAAGTTTGACCAAACATTTTGTTAAAGAACTGAAACTTGCCTTTGAGAACAAGGTTTTTCTAGTTCATATCATATTTTTAATTTAACTGTTCCTAAAACATTTAATAAAAGGAATCTTCCTAGGAAACTGCTTGGGCTTTTTAAGTCAGATAGATGTGGTAGTCTACTCAAGGATGGAGCACAGCTTCATGCCTGTTTAAAAAATAATGGGCATCGTCAGTCAATATTGTTCTCATGTCACAAAATTTGTGACCAGCATTGGCTAAAACCCCTAGGAGCTTGGGTTTGATTTTGTGGTTCTTTTCACATTGGCTCTTGTACCCGACCTTTGCCATCGCATCATCATATCCAGAGGTGGCTGAACTGGGAAACAGTGTTCCCTTTACTCAGGTACTTTAATGAGACCATTTAATATGGAGGAAAGGATGTGACTCTGGCACATGCTCCTTACCGTTTGAGTCCTTAGACATCTACATTGTCTTTGGATTTAAATTGGAGTTTTACGTCCTTTATTGATTCTAGAATAAGAAAAGAAGTCTTTATCTCTTCTGTCTTTAGAAGTTTATTATCACATCACTTTTAAGTGATTTGCGCAATTCAGGAGTTAACACTAAAAAAAGGAAAATACGTTTTCTCGCATATGGTTAAAAATTAGATTACCATCTCAAGATCTGAATCTTGTATTGGGGGAAAACTTTCAGACTCTGAGAATAAGTAGTTGCAAATTAATTGGGATGCATATTACAAAGAGTTTGTTTCTGTGAATCATATTTATTTACTTTATAGAATAAACATATTGGAACTGAGAGTTGGAGACCTAGAATTATTACCTAATTCTTGGTGTGCATCATTAAGTGGGACAAAGTTGTTCAGTTCATGCTGTTTTCTTTGGAACTTTCAGCAGTCTTCATTCCATATTTTCTATATAGTGTTTCCCCCACTGCCTTTCAAAGACTAAACCCTTCTCCCACCCTCTATCTTAAAGTAGCTTAAATTTAAGTCAATGTATTATCTCTCATAGGGGTATTTAATGTAAATTTTTCTCTGTGATTGTCTATATAATGTGTTGGATCTTCTATAACTATTGCAACACTTTGACATTATTTCTAGAATCAATAATCAAGTGAATCGGTGGAAAGCAGGGCTTCCCTGTGCTCCTAAAACCACATCAGACTGGCAGCTCTCCCCTTCCTCTAAAAAGGCTGATTCTAGTATTGTCACACAGTCTTGTAAACCAAGTCAACTCAGTTTTTCAGTTCTCTATGAAATATATTAATAAAGCCCCAAAAAGAGCTAATGAAATATGATCTGCCTTGGAAAAAGCCTTTTCATATCAGGAATGCCTGTAATCCTCTGTTGAGAGGAAACACCTATTAATTGGGCCTTAAATTAACATCAGTCCCCAGTTCACTCAAACTATTGATATTTATTCTTCGATTCCTGATACTCTTACCACATATATTGTACTGTCTGCAGCATGGATCTACATGGGCAATGGTTCAGGAAGACCAGTAAAAAAGGAAGAGATCATTTTAATTAGCTGGTGCTAAAATAAGTCAGTTAGACCAAAAAACACCTTTTACCTTCATCAAGAAAAAATATGTTACAGAAATAAGGACCATATAGAAAGATGTAATATACCTTATGGCTAGAAAAATATAAATAAATCATATTCCTTCCAATGGCACTCAGAGTCTGGCCAGGCATTCAGAAACTATGTAAATAAGAATAATACAAGAATGAATCAATTTGCTTTAAGAGCTCAGCAGGAGACAGAACTGTTAAGAAGGGTCCCCATGAGGAAGCATCTTCATGGGGGACATGACATTTTAAACAAATCTCAAAGGAAGCACAGAATTTAATACAAAGAGGTAAGACAAGGGAGTGGGACAATTGTAGGAAATACCGTGATAAAAAGCAGAAATGGAAAGCTTGTGAGAAAATGGGCAGTATTCAAGTGGCCTAAAGCATGATGGCCACATGCAAAATCAAGAAGGCAGTGGTGGGGGGGGGAGAAAAAGAAACGTAGAGGGGACTGAGGTCCTGAAGCCCTAGTCCCATCCTTCCTACTAACCAGTCATGAGATCTAGAAAAGCTACTCCATCTTTCCAGATGTAAAATGAACAGGTTTAGTAGGACAATCCCTATTATCCTTCCTGGGACTACACAAATCCTAGGAGTTGAAGTTGAAGTTTGCCATTTTTCATGCCTATAAGTACTTCTAGTTTTCTCTTTGTTGACACAGTGTCCTGGTCTTTTTTATACCTAACTGTAATCTATTTCCCATGCTGGATCAATTCATTTTACACCAATCAAACTTACAATAACACTCTCAGCCACATTTCTGAGATGGAATTATAGAATTCCCCAAAGAGGATACCCAAATAACATCAGCTGAATCAAGGATGCCTGTGGATTGTTTTGGTCATCTAGCTTCTTTTTTTTCTTCTAATGCTTTTCAAACAAGTAGTCTGTCTATCTGGTCTCCATTCTCAAATTACAGTTTTGTTTGTTATAACCAGAATTGGCTTCTGCCATCACACATTTTACTAGAACTGTATTTTCAGGAATCACTGGTGACTTTCTAATCTACCATTCTATGTGCATTATCTGTAGTGTTTTACATTGTTGACATATGGCTACAGGAAAATGACATTCACAACCCAAAGCCAGATGACTCTTCCACTGGTCAGGACAGAGAGCTGAGGACAGACAACTCCCAGAACTGGTGACCATTATTGATAAACTCAGCACCCTCCAGGGCCATGGAAAGATATTATTCTCCTAACACAAAAGGCATGGTGTCTTTATGAAACACCAATCAATTCCCAGATTTTCTGGACTAACTGCGTGTCTAACAATTCAATTCAATTTTGAAACTAACCTGAAGTTAGCATCAGAGCCACAGATCAAGGGCTCCATTCTACAACACTGCTCCCATTTCAGACACCAGTGACAGTGGGCTGCCCAGGCTGTCCACACTTCTTCCTGGCTGACCACAAATTCAGGAGTTCCCATCACCTCCTTCTCAGGTTCAATAATTTGCTAGAATGACTCACAGGACTCAGGAAAGTGCTTTACTTACTATCACTGGTTTATTGTAAAGAACAAAATCAAGAGTAGCCAAAAGGAAGATGCACCTGGGAAGGTGTAGGGGTGAAGGGTGGCACAGAGTTTCCATGCCCTCTCCAGGTGGGCAGCAGTCCTATGTGTTACCAACACAGAAGCTCTCCAAACTCCATTGATTAGGAGTTTTTATGGAGGTTTAATTATGTAGGCATGATTGATTAAATTGATGGCCATTGGCAACTGAATTGAATTTTCAGCCCCTCTCTCCTCATATAGATAGGGGATAAAGGATGGGGATGCTGAAATTTCCAACCTTCTAACCACAGCTTGGCCTTTCTGGTGACCAGTCCCCATACAGAAGTTATCTAGGGGCTCCTGTAGGAGAATAAAATATATTCTTGTCACTCAGGAGATTTCCAGGACTTTATAAGATGTGTGCCAGCAACCAGGGACAAAGATCAAATATTTATTTATTATGCCACAGCCACCCTATTTAATATTATTAATGTCATGATTCTACACTCTGGCTCTTAAATAAGCACTTATTTCTTGTGGCCTAGAGGGAAAGCCCAGAATGATCCAAGAGAAATGTTATTTCTTGTGGTGATGCCTCTGTTCAGAACCATATTCATTAGTTACTTGAAGCATGTAGAGGCATAACTGAGGTTATGTGGACAGCATTCAGTCCTTAGCCCTCTGCTCATTTGACTCTCCACATTTTTTTCAGATCTCATCTAACAGCAAGGTTTCCACTGTGGAAATGGTGACGTCTAGGAACAAGCATTTCAAGTCCTCATCATTCACCCTCTCCCCTGAACCCAGGACTTCAACATCAGTTGACAGCTGTGTTAACTGTTGAATATTATATCATCTTCTCCTCAATGCTCCAAAGCTAGACATCTCATCTCCCCCTAAAATAAGATTCTTCCTAATTGTTCTTACTTTTTTTTTAAATTCTCATCTTCTCAGGCTCAAAATTTGACACCAAACTTTAATTTTTCCTTTTCCCTAATCTCATATCCAAGTAGTCATCTATCTCATCAGTTAATTTCAGTAAGTATTCTTATATTTTCTTCATTTTCCCCATTTCTCTTTAAATCTCTAGCTATGAAGGTCAGCTCTATTCAGTCAGTGTTAGGTAAAGTGGGTTGTCACTTTGTGGTGGGATAGTGGTTGATCTGTTGTCAACCATTTCTCCATCTTGACCTAGTTCTACACACTTCCATGAGAATAATTTTATTGAGATGGTGCTCTCTTTATAGAGATTCCTTCATTAAAATTTTAATGGTTCCCATTGTCAAATTTCTTAGCCTATTCTTTATGAGTTTGTAGTCTTAGTCTTATCAAGTTCTCCAGATGCTTTCCTACTTCTCCTGTACATGAAACCTTCACAGCAGTTCAATTGCTCTGTTGTTGTATACCTGAGATGTTAAAGGACCTGAAATCAGAAGGCCAGAGTTCAAGTCCAGACTCAGCCACCTGATATCTGTGGGCATTTGAAAACTCATTTCCTTCTTAGAAAGGATTTTCACAAAACACAGGTAATGAATACTGTGATCTTAAGGTTGTATTGATTATACAAGTAAACATAAAATACAAAAAGAGTTCCATAAACCCCTTTATGCTATACAAATTAAATGATTTATTAATTATTATTAAATCAGGGAACAGAATCTGTGCCCCACTCATTGCTTTATATCCAGCACTAGGCAGGCATAGTGCCTAATACATAGGCCCTCAATAATTATTAGCTGAGTAAATGGATAAATGAATGATGATATAATTGTCTTTGTTCTCTCCCAAAACTCATGAAGAACTTTCTCTAACATCATAACTTCTTCCTCTGACCCATGCATTTATGGTAGGTAAAATTTTAGCTACATTTTTATATGAATTTGACTGTTCTTCCAAGCTAGATCACAGTTGAAGGCAGTGATTTCATTGTATCCCTTTGTATTCCTGAAAAGTGCCTATTGTCTTAAATAATAACTTTAAACCTCTTAGCAATAATACCAAAACACTCACATTTTCTCTAATATAATTTTTTAACTTACCACTGAAGGGTGTGTGTGTATGTGCATGCATGTAGTTATATACACCAGATCTAACTAGATCAGATTGCTAATTAATTGGACTCTGAAATCAAACATCTCACCCTT